>NC_089590.1:1325492-1656865 GCF_019320115.1 Miscanthus floridulus | reverse complement strand
GCCCGTGACCGTGCCGCTCCAACAGGACGACCCAAATAAGAGACCTATTTAGTAGTTTTGGGTCACGCACAGTAAAAGATCCCGCACTCAAAACTCGTCTCGTCCAACAGCCTACCCAAAAGCCACTTCCCTCCCGTCCCGTCTCGTTCTCGTTCTCGTCGCCCGCAGAGAGGGGGCGTGCTCGCTCGCTCGATCCGTGCGCGCCATGGCCTCCGACCAACAGGCCCTCCCGGTCCCCGACCCCGCCCTCGGCCTCCCCATCAAGCGCCGCTCCCCGTGGCCGTCGTCCTCGCCCCCATCCTCCTCCTCCCCAGCCTCCTCCGACCTGGTTCGCGCGCCCACACCCGGCGGCGCTTGCGGCCGCGGTGGATCCGACCAGCAGCAGCCGCCCTTCAAGTTCTAGCGCATCTGGTCCGAGTCCGACGAGCTCCGCTTCCTACAGGGCCTCCTCGGCTGCGGCGCGCAGGGCCTCGTCGTCCCGCGCGACCTCGACGTCTTCTACGACCACGTCTCCGAGTCCATCTCCTCGCCGCGGTGGCTCCCCGCAGCTGTCCGCCTCGCCGCGTCCCGAGGGCCCACCACTACGACGCCAGAGATTTGCGTCCGTCTCTCTAGACGCACATTTGCGTTTCGGTAGGTCTCGAATACAAAATGGGTGAGTTGTTTGGGTCTTCCGTTGGATCATGGTTTTGGACAGGCAAAACACTGTGAATGACTCATTTTGAGTTTGGGTCACGGTTTACCTACCCTGGTGGAGACAGTCTGACCCTGGCCCGCCGTAAGTGCTCAAATGTACTTGTATTCTCCTGCTTAATCACGTCTCATTAGGAGGTTTTATACTCATTTAATGCGGCGATACATGTATTAGCAAAAATTATGATGAGGCAACGAAATTAAAAAAAAAGTAGAGAGAGGAGATGAGTCTCATCACGGTGAAACCCAGTTAGCACCATTTCCAAGAATGAAATATCGATAGCTCATGGTTTTGTCAGGATGTCTGACAGCAGCTCTGCATTGTCAGGTTCAGGCAGTGACAATGCCTATGCTTCAGAACAAGAGGACGTGCCGGATGTAGGGACGAAAACGGATGGGATAGGAAGGCTCGTATTACATTTGTTTTCTTTTTTTTTTTTTTGTAATCGGATTAGTGTTAGCCATGAGGCATCTAAACAGGGGTATCAATCAAACTTGTAAACGCTGAACAACTCCCAACCTCCCTCGCTATCCTCTGTTCTTCTTCTTCCTCTTTCCGATTCTCTTCCAATTACCTTGTTGTTCACAGGTTTCATCCCTATGTGATTTCTGGCCGTAATAAACAACACATGATGATTTCTGGCCCAAGCATATTAGGAGAGATAATGGTAGTTTTTCGTGATTTAGTTAATGCAGTCAGAATTAGCATTTATTTGTTGTGTTTTATGCTGTATAAAGTGCTCATGTCTTTGGATGTACACTCATAAATTTTAGGAACTGCTTAGATCCACTAGCATATGTTAATTATCGTTCCAGCACCACGGATAAAGGAATAAACCTTTCATTGCTAAAAAATGGCATATGTTACACCACGGACAAGCAATATGCAAGCATGCTCAAGCTAACACGGAGAGAATAATCATCACCAAACGAATACTGTCATCTCCATCAGGTAATCCACATACATAAAAACGCCACACCCTAAATATTCTTTGTATAGGTACTTCAGTTGTTTCTTGATTTCTACAACTTCGATGAGAAAAGCCAGTAACATGCATCTTGGTCTATCCTTCCTTAGTGGAAGCTGGTCGGTGCTGACAGCTTACTATCTTTCTCCTTGCCGTCCTCCTCCACTGAAGAAACCGAATAGTCCTCGTCCTTCACGGCCAGGAACACCAGCAGCACAAGCAATGGGTAGCTGACGGTCATGAGCCCCCAGTTCACAATCAGCTGGGATATCAGGGACGTGTGTTGCTTGTCCACTTGCCATGCCACCGCCGCTCCCGCACTCTGCACACCCTTGTAGAACCCAACGTACCTACATCCATCAGAGTTGGAAGAGTGGTTCAGACAAAGAGGTTTGTTTATTTTTTTAGTCAAAGGAATTTTACAGAGGTTTGTTTATTAATCCACGGAGCATAAGAACCTGTCTGTTTTTGTCTCTTCTTTCTTTCCCCTTTTCATAAGCCAAACAAGCCCAAGCGAACAGGGTGAGTAATTTACTGCTAATGCTGTCCCAAATTAAATTTTATCGAAATAAAAAAAGGCATGATGGACAAGAATCTTTTGCGTGAAAACTGGATAAGAATCTCTATCCCCAAATCTTCTCAAGATTGTTGGAATTTGGAAAGTCCTTTACTATCGGAGATGACCTACTAGTATCTTTAAGATGAACTTAAGCTGGGAAAAGGATATTGCGAGATGAAATTTGGCATCTTAAAGATGAACTGTTTCATCAGCATCTTATAGATGAACTTAAGCTTTCTAACATGAACTCTGTTTCAGCATCTTAAAGATGAAATTTGGCATCTAAAGAATATTGCAAGGTGGCCACTCATAAACTCCTAGGGTATCTTCTGTGATTCTCAATTCTCATGGCTCAGTACATGAAGAGTCCAATGTTCCACGTCTTCAGTTAGATTCTTTGTATGAAAAGGACACAGCCTAATTCGAGTTTTGACGATTAAGATGGCAGCATGGCTTCCAATGGTTAGTAGTTGGTGGAATCTCCAATACAGATCTACTGAATTTGACTAATAAGGAATTGGCAGGAGTGCCCTATCGGATCCCTTCTCTCGGAATTAAATATTTGATCACTTCACTCTGCTATACAGACATGTCTTGTTCTACGAACTATGTTTAATTCCTACAATCCTTGTTCCAAAAAAAAAAAAAAAAAATTCCTACAATCCTGAATTGTCAAGTGATGAGGATCTTGAATCACTCAAGAACAGTAACTGAAGATACTAGCACTAGTTTCAGGCAACAAGATCACTCGGGAACTTCCCCCTCAACTAAGCTAGCAATCTTGTCTACGTAATTTGAATAGTAGGAGCAGAGTAATTACTGTACCTGCTGAGGATTTGGGAGTCATTGGCGAGGGCGCCGATGATCCAGTAGATGAGGCTCTGGAACATGGCATCCAGCAGGCCGTAGCTGAAGTAGAGCAGGAACGGCCCGGCGTAGCGGTGGCCTTCCTTGAAATCGATGGGGTCGGACAACGGCACAGCTGTGTACTTGAGCTGGTTGGCCAGACCGCCTCCCCAGATGGCCGTTCCGACGACGGCGACGGCGACGACCCCGAACAGCCCTCTCTTCCGGCGGCTGGCGAAGCCGAAGTCGAGGAAGTAACCGATGCCGGCGGAACCGATCATCTGCGCGCCCCAGTAGAAGACGTTGTTGAGCCCCTTGGTGCGGAGCGTGAAGAGGCCGCCGTTGACGTTGTTGAACTGGTAGGTGTAGAAGAAGTTGCTGGCCCAGGCGGCCGGGAGCACGAGCAGCATCTTCCAGTTGGCGAAGAGCTTGAGGATCTCGGCGCCCTCGGTGGCGGGGGAAGAGAAGGTGACCCTGGTGGCCTTGGTGCCGTCGTCGCGGACGATCCTGGTGGGCGGCAGCACGAGCACAGTGAGCGCGGCGCCGACGAGCATGAAGGCCATGAAGGCGATGTACGTGCTGTCGCTGACGTTTTTGGGCTTGTCGCCACTGTTGTAGTTCAAGGAGAAGGGGAGGAGGCCGCCGAGCACGCCGCCGAGGTTGAAGAGGCACCAGAAGAGGGAGATGTAGGTGCCCCGGCGGTTGGGCGGCGGGTACGACGTCATCACGGCGCCCTGCGCCGCCCAGAGGAACCCCGCGCCGGCGCCGAGCAGCGCGCCCGCCGTGACGGGGAACACCTGCGAGTGCCGGTGGTGGTTGTAGTAGAGGAAGGAGCCGGCGTAGAGCGGGTAGGTGAGCGCGCCCAGCATCAGCGTCGCGCGCGGGCCGAGGAGGTTGTGCGCGGCGCCGCCGAGGACGCCGAAGACGGCGAAGCAGGCGTAGAGCGCCGTGTTGGCGTTGTCGGCGGTGCTGGCGTCGACCTGCCCGCCGCCACCGAGGCCCGACAGCGCGTTGAACATGCCCGGGCAGCAGAAGCAGATGAGCCCCAGCAGGGATACCTGCGCCAGCGGCGAGTTGTACCGCAGGAGGCCGCGCTTCGCCGGCACCTCCAACGCCGCAGCCGCCGGCGGCGGGCCCTCTACCTCCGTCACGGCCATTGCCTTGCCCCCCTCCCTGCTAATTGGATAATCTGATTTGATTGGTCTCTTCTCTGGTGGCGGTGGGGAAAAATGTGAGCCGCGCTCCGGTCAGGGGAGTCAGGGTGGGCGTCGCCGGATGGAATCAGTGACGGAGACCAAGGCGAAGACGGAGGGTGGCATATATATAGGAGATGGATCCATGAATCCTGATGATTTGCTTAGTTTTCTCGTCGCGTCGCCATTTGGATTTGGGGGACGGAGATGAACAAGCTACATTGTGACATTTGGCGAGACGATGCGCAGCGGTCACCGCGAGTATAATATTGCCTCATTCGTTCATCTCATCGATTTCTTATTATTGCATTGGATATAGACAACGTTTTGTCATATCATAAATTAAGTAAATGTCCTATATATGCTGAAATTTTGCAAAACTATGGAACAGAGTTAAATTTTCTTCTTGTTGTCATATTTTACTTCCTACTAGTGCAATTTATTTTTGATATATGTATGAGATACTGTTCAAAAAACTCTGGTGCCTAGGAGGAAACCTCTTTTCTAAAAAAAAACAGTTCAAAATGTTAGGAGGACTGTGAAATATAGTTCCCTAAAATCCTGAACTGGTTTCTCTAGGGCAAAAAATATTAAATTTGATTGGGAATTTGAGGAGTTCACCCTAATCTGTCAATTGTTCAGACAAGTGAATTGAATGAATAAACTACTGAGCCTAGCTTTATCCCCCCATGTGCATCAAGATTCACGGGCATCGAACTGGCTTGACAATGGCAAGACAGCTTGGAAATAATCCAAGTATTCCCAGCTGATTACCTCAAAGACACAGCACTCAGATTCTTCAGTTAGGAACTGTGGACATGATCGCCCCTGCATCTTTGTCCGTCCTAGTAAATCACATCGCTAATTCTCTGGAATACAAGACAAGAGCCAGCTACTTGTAATATTTAGGAGACGTTTTGTCATTAATCATTAGTGAGAGATAGCTATCTAGAGTAATCTTTTATGCAAGCAATGCAAGCTGAGGTTGCATTGACAACATTTATGATGTGCCCTATAGCTCTAGTCCGAAATTGATGCTGTCTCAGCTCACGTGTATATCTATGGTGCTTAATTGGGGCTATCACCGTCCGTAATATGTAGTATAACTGAGATTTTGACAAATAATTGGCACAAGAAAAAAACTAAATGAAGCTCATTGTAAAAGGAAAAGGGTGTATATATATAAATTAAATAGGTACTACATAAAATTTGCATATAGTACGTAAACATTGGCGTCAGCCGATTGTTACAGACATAAAAAAAACAATAAAGTTTGCTAATAGATTGGCAGTTCTATAAAGTTTGTTAAGCTAATCTCTTATGTTTATATATACCCACTGCTATATATTGCTCGGTAGACGGTGACTCTTCATGTAGCTCGAGGTCATCGAGTCCATTTGTCATTCACCAACAGGACATGTAGCCCGATTTTGCTCTGGATTTCACGTACGCAGTGGAACACAGCAAAAACATACTCTGATCTGCGAACAAGAAGCCAGCAGCAGAAATGACATGAGCAGTTTTGGAGGTGTCCATGCATTCGTGGTCTCCGGCACATGCATCGATACTCCCCTCCGCCTCCGAGGAGACACCAAAGAAGTCCAAACACAACACATCATGCCGAATGGACGAATGCCGATGATAGATAGGGCCTCCATCTTCCCTTTGTTTGCTTGTGATGTGATGTGATGCACGAGGTTAACCCGATCAGATCGAGACGGGCCAAATGGCAGTGCAAAAGTTAACAAAAGACAAAACAAAAGACACAAGAGCAGACATGGATGAAGTTGCCTCAAAGGATCAAGATGTCCAAGAGGAAGGTGAATTGGGCTAATTCTAAATTTTTTTGCAATAATTAAATCCTACAGTTAGCTCAATTAACTCTTTATGTCTAGAAAGTGTTTCTATTGATCTACCGTATAAAAGTTTAGCAACATATGTTCTAATCCTACTCTAGCATGGTAATTCTATGAATGTAAATGACAAGAATTGAATTGCTCAAAGTAAAGAGACAAGAATCAACGCGGCGATGTTTTGCCGAGGTATCGGAGAGTCGTCACTCCCCACTAGTCCTCGTTGGAGCACCCGCGCAAGGGTGTAGCTCTCCTTTGATCCGCGCAAGGATCAAGTACTCTCTACGGGTTGATTCTTTACACTCTATCGCGGTGAATCACCCACAACCGCTCACAACTTGAGTTGGGTCATCCACCAGCTCTGCCGGATGATCACTAAGCTCTCAATCACCACCAAGCCATCTAGGTGATGGCGATCACCAAGAGTAACAAGCACGAACTCTCACTTGACCACGACAAGCCTAATGAGAATGGTGGATGCACACTTTGCTACTCTTGCTTTCATTAATGAGGGCTCTCTTTGGGATTCTCAAATCTCAATCACCTCACTAGGACCTTGCTCTTTTTGGCACTCTCAAAAGTGTTTCTCAGCTGTTGGAATGAGCAAAAGTACCCCCTCATACGAATGGAGAAAATATTTATAACCTTGGTTGAAAAACGAACCGTTATGTGCCTCTGCGGTGTGACCGGACGCTCCGGTCAGTTCTCCCCGATCTCCAGTGTTTAAGTTGTGACCGGACACTGGACAGCGTCCAGTCAGCACTGACCGAATGTGTCCGGTCACGATTTTCCCTCTCTGAAACCTTACTGGAGTCGACCGGATGCTGGCACCCAGCGTCTGGTCACTCACCTCTCAGCGTCCGGTCGTGTCCAGACGATATCACCTTAATCAAATGAACTGACCAGACTCTACGCCAGCGTCTGGTCACTCCGGAACCAGTATCCGGTCAACATTTGACCCTCCATTCACTTCCAACTCTCGATCATACGTGAATGAAGTTTGCTCCAATGGATCTAAGGGCTTTTTAGAAGCTATCTAGTGCTAGATTTAGCAAGTGTGCACCACACCTACTAGACTCACTTAGGTCAAGCTACCCATCCATACCCCCTTTAATAGTATAGACAAAGGAAAAACAAAGTTCTAAACTACTCTAAGTGTCTCTTCAACATCAAACGACACTTAGAACTAGTCCATCCTTAACTTTGTCGTCCATCCTTTAAAAACCAAAACAATTTTCATCGTAGGGGCATGACCACAATGATAGCCCAATCGATCTCTATTACCGTGACCTAACTTAATTGTCTCTACAAAACACACGTTAGTCATAGTAATCACGTATTGTCATTAATCACCGATACCCAACTAGGGGCCTAGATGTTTTCAATCTCCCCCTTTTTTGGTGATTGATGACAATATCACCTCGAGTATGTGAAAGAGATGAGATTTTTAATATGCTTGGTTCATATAAGCTTTTGACAATAGGAACAAAAGTGTTAGGCAAGCTTATATGACCCAAACCAACATGATGTACTCAAAAGATATGAAATAAGCAAGAGTATAAGTAATAAAGCTCATTTGCATCGGAGTAAAACGTGGAAACAAAGCAAATGAGCATATCACAAGTGATATGACGTATAAATGATTCAAAGTAGAGAGCACACATATCACATATCACATATCACGATCACGTAGATATCACTATCACATAAATATAGTTTGATGCATAACACGAATGCATAATAGTGTATCACACATAAAAACCAAATATAATAGATAAACTAAGCTCCTCTTAAGTCGCTCCTCCTAAGTCTAACATACTTGATCCCTCTTCCCCTTTGGCGTCAAACACTAAATCCTAAGGGTCGGTCGGCGGGGCTACAATGGATGAGTCGGGCGCTGAGGTGCGAGGAACGAGCTAGAACTGTGTGTCATCATCATCTAATCCTGAGCTCTAAGCAGTCTAACCCTCTGTAGCTGGAAGCGATGCTAAAGCGATCTGGGTCGGATCTATAACTAGCGCTGCCTGCTCTGATGATGCAACTGACGAAGGGAGCGTCTCTGTAGTCCCGATAATAGGTGCAACTATGGAAGGACCTAGGACATGAAGCTCTGGTGGAGTAGGCTGCCCTGTCAACTCACTGAATGAAGCACCAAGGCTCCTAGAAACTAGGGTGAGCACTGATGAACTCTGAGGTGGAGTAAAGCCCGTATGAAGAGGAGTGAACTACGGGGCTGGCACTGGCGAAGCAAACCACTGGGACACCTGCTATGTAAGTGAAGGAAACTGTGGCGCTAGATGTCCCTGTCTTTGAAGCCCACTAGGCTGTATAACTGGAGTCATAGAAGTGGTGGCAGGCTGACCAAGCTAGGGCGAATGCTGTGGCGGTGGAGCCCCAATAGCTGTCACAACATGCTGCATAAACCCAAGTAGCTACTGCTGCATGAGAAGCTGCTGCTGATGCATGGCCTGCTGCTGCTACTGCTGGATCGCTTGCTACTATCGCTGGAACTCATCCTACCGAGTCTGAACTGTGCAAATGTAGCAGCGGTCTTCTAGGCCTGACGAGCCTTATCCTGCCTCATCCGCTCAAGTATAACAAGTAGAGCGGGGTTTGTCTACAGTGCAGGTGGAGCTGAACTAGAGCTACCGGCCTCATGGTCATGTCATCATGGAGGCATCTGAGGGATATCATGGTAGTCATTATCTGAGCTATCACTAGGGTCGCTCTCGACCATCCCCTCCTGCTGAGCATCTAATTGCTCATCCTCTATAGCTGCTATGCCTATGATGGTCTCATCCTACTGGGCTGCGGTCTCTGGCACCTCTGGACAACGACGTGGCTAGCTAGGTGTCCTCATTGCACTATGGCGGATCATTTGAGTTATGTTGTATGCAGAGAACTCTGTAGTAGCACCACTATACTCTGTCAACATATCAGATGGCCTCACAGTAACTGTCTTGTGGATCAAGAATATAATCTAGTGAGCATATGACAGCTGCCTGTGACCCCTGAACCCCTCTACAATAGTATCCTCCATCTCTAATAGAAGAAGATCCCAAATGTCAAACACAGTCTACTACATCAGAGAGTTCAGTAGCCATAGCTATATGCGTGTCAAGCCCTTGCGATACCCCATCCTTAGAAGCAGGGTTCTTTTCATAATAGCATCAAGCACTCTAGCAGTAGGAGTGAGATCACTGGGTGTCCTGCTTGACCCCACGCTGAAAGGCTCTGTGAAGCAATGGCAGACTAGATCTGTAGGGGGCACCATACCACCATGAGGGTGTCTGGGAGGCGCTGTCTATCCATAGCAAACCTCATGAAGCTAGACTGGCTGCTCCTAAAGCCTGAGAATCTCTTTGACCCTTGAGCTCATTAGCCTATAATCTCTGCCTCTAAAAGCAAAGTGGATGAATCTGTGTTGTGGGTCAATCCAGAGTGTAGCATAGAACTGATGGACCTAAGATGGAACATATAAGCCTGTCCATCCAAGTAAATCTGTCAGCCCTGATAGGTAAGCTAGGTAAGGGCGAATATGCTCTCCAGCTGCTGCTACAATGGACTCAATGTTGCACACCCTCTAAGATCTGAATATAGCCCCACTATTAAGATATGCATTATAAAAATCTTCCTACAGTGGTGTGTAGAAATCCTCTAAAGCTCGGTCATCTCTCCTCGATGGGAACCACTGCTCAAAGTCCATAAATCTGAGTTGCTGCACCTGTTTGGCCGTGGCGGCCCTCAAATCCAAGTGAGTCACTAGAGGTGGACCCTGTGGTCTAGGCGGTGGACGAGAACCCCTCCACTATATCTCTGACCTCGGTGTGACTGGAGCACGGGTACGACTAGAGCGTCGAAGCTATGGCTGACGTGCCTGCTCTGTCTCCTCGGCCTGCTCTCCCTCCTAAGTCTGCTCTACTGACTGTGGCTGCTATTGTGACTCCCCTGAGGCTAACTCTAATCAATAGCCACACGCCGTCCTCCAACCATGATGGTCCCAGTTGGACCACCATGATGGTGCTCAACATGCTCAAGTGTAGCCCTCGTAGATGGAGAAAGCTGATCTATAATAACAACACCACTCTGAGTACCTCCTCTCTCTACGCGCTCTACGACCTCTACAACTACGGCTACTCTCGTTGTATCTACATTAGGGTACTTACGCTTCTTTGTCGCTAGCTTCTTCGTTGCCTTGCCTTTTGTATCAGTAGGCTGGTGAGGCGGGGGCCTCGGATCCTCATCACTAGGACCTCCTCCAACATTCTTGACACGAGCCATCTGATGAAGCTAAAAAGAACAACTGCCCTGATAAGAATCAACTACCAACTATCACTTCCGAGGTTTAGCCTCGATCCATACTCGCGAGCTTGGCCCTGAGTTGACTGTCAACTGCCACTGAGACCTCAGAAACACCAACTCACTGCAAATTAGAATAGATCAGATTTAAAAATAATTACAACATATCTAGAGATACGAAACCCTAAGAAGCAAGCAATTAGGTATGAAATTGGAATCGAGGGCTTGCTACCTAACGAACCGGCGATCCGAAGAGAAGAGAAATGACATGCGGGGAACCACCGAGTCAGCTAGGGTTAGGGTTGCGAAGTGCGGCGAGGAATCGGCCATGGAGAGGCGATGTGGACACTAGCGTGTGAAGCAATACGGCAGGGGAGGCACTGGCGTGAGCTAGGGCACAGGCACGGCGGCAGTGCTGGTGCAGTAGCGTGGCTCTAGTGAAGGCACGACAGCGGTGGTGGAGCAGAGCGGAGCGGCGCTAGCTGTGGCACAGATTGCTATGGGCGGTGCGCATGGGGTAGTACAGCGGTGTGGGCGCGGGTGGAGATGGCGCAGGCATGGCACGGATAGCATAGGCCTGGACGGCGCAGTGGTTGCTGGCGCAGGAAGGCACGGCGAGCGTGGGCGCACGGTGACTTAGGAGGTGGCAGCAAGGGCACGGCTGCAATGATAATGGTGGATTAGCGGCGATTGAGGCTTTAGGTCAACCGATGGCGGATATATGGTGGCCCTTGACCGTGATAGAGAAGGAAAACAAGATAAGAGTTGGAATCCCGCACGTTTTCAACTGACTGGACGCTCCGGTGGCAATGACTGGATGCTGCCACCCATAGTCCGGTCGATTCTAGAGAGGTCCAAAACCTCTAGAATCACGACCGGACGTGTCCGATAACAACTGACCAGATACAGCCAGAGTCTGGCCCATCCTATCTCCATCGTCTTCGCTCAACCGAATGCTGAACCACCATCTGACCGGACGCTGAACAGCAGAGTCCGGTCACTCCATCGCACAGGATCACCTCCTATGAACTGACCGAACGCTAGACTTCAGAGTCCGGTGCAGCGTCCGATCACTCTTTTTCCAGCAAATCTTTAAAATCCTTCATGCTACCTATTCCCAATCAAGTCTCAACTTTAATAAGATCCAAATAAATACCAATTAGGACTGATGTGAGTGACCTCTCTCAAACCCTCAAATTTTTCAAAATAGTTTGCCTTAGGCTATAATTCTTTTTAAGAAAATAGACAATAAGAGGGCAATTGAAGATAAACGACAAAGCAACATTCATGCATATGCAATGCAATACTTGAAAGTAAATCTAGTTGCTTGTCAAGTTTGATCCAAGGTTAAGCTTCTTCACACGCTTTACGGCGGTTATCTTAACCATGTTAGACAAGCCCTAAGTGTATTACCACAAAGTAAACATAATGTATATTACAATGCAATGCAAGGGACAACACAAGCTCATTTTTTAGTGAAGTTACTAAAATCAAGCACATTGAGCTCATTCCGCAATCGACAAAATGTCATCTCATCTAGTGGTTTAGTGAAGATATCCACCAATTGATCCTCGGTCCTTACACCTTCTAATGAAATATCATTCTTTGCAACATGATCTCTAAGAAAAAAGTGATGGCGAATATCTATGTGCTTGGTGCGAGAGTGTTGAACCAGATTATTTGCAAGTTTTACCGCACTTTCATTATCGCACAAAAGAGATACTTTTTCTAGAACTACACCATAGTATAGCAAAGTTTGTTTCATATAAAGTATTTATGCACAACAAGCACCCACGGCAATGTGTTCCACTTTGGCGGTGGACAAAACCACACTATTTTGTTTCTTGGAGGACCAAGACACAAGTGATCTACCAAGCAAATGGCACCCTTCGGATATGCTTTTTCTATCAACTTTGCAACCGGCATAATCCGAATCGGAATAGCCAACTAATTCAAATATAGCTCCTTTGGGATACCAAAGGCCAATGCTTGGTGTATGCTTAAGATACCTAAGGATTCTTTTAACGGCAATCAAATGAGTTTCCTTAGGATTAGCTTAAAATCTAGCACACATACACACACTAAACATGATGTTGGGTCTAGATGCGGTTAAATATAACAAGCTACCAATCATAGAGCGGTAGAGAGTTTGATCAACCGTGTTACCTCCCTCATCTAGGTCAAGATGTCCATTAGTTGGCATTGGTGTCTTGATTGGTTTACATTCATCCATCTTGAATCTCTTGAGAAGATCATTTGTATATTTCTCTTAAGAGATGAAAATCCCTTCTCTCATTTGCTTGACTTGAAAACCAAGAAAGAATATAAGTTCTCCAATCATTGACATCTCGAACTCCTTCGACATCAATTCACCAAACTCTTTGCAAGAATCTTTATTTGATGATCCAAAGATGATATCATCAACATACACTTAACAAATAAAGATATGTCCATCAAGCTTCTTGGTAAATAGTGTGGTGTCGACTTTCCCAATGGTGAAGCCCTTCTCAATGAGGAAATCCTAAAGGCGCTCATACCAAGCTCTTAGTGCTTGCTTAAGGCCATATAGCGCATTGGACAACCTATAAACATGATTATGATATCTAGGGTCTTCAAACCCAGGAGGTTGATTAACATAGACTAGTTCATTAATAAAGCCATTTAAAAATACACTTTTCACATCCAATTGATATAGTTTCGTTTCATGATGTGATGCATATGCAAGGAGGATACGGATGACTTCTAGTCTTGCAACCGGTGTAAAGGTCTCTCCAAAATCCAAACCTTCAACTTGAGATAACCCCTTTGCAACTAGTCTTGCCTTGTTCCTCACAACAATGCCTTGATCATCTTGCTTGTTGCGGAACACCCACTTTATTCCAATGACTCTTGCACCTTTTGGTCGCTCTTCAAGAGTCCAAACTTCATTGCGGGTGAAGTTGTTCAACTCTTCATGCATGGTATTGATCCAATCTGGATCTTGAAGAGCTTCTTCTACCTTGGTAGGCTCAAAACAAGAGACAAAAGAGTGATGTTCAATAAATAAAGCAAGTTTTTATGAGCGAGTCATTACTCCCTTTGATGGACTCCCTATGATGAGATCTTATGGATGAGCTTGAAGTAGAGGTGAATTTCTTCTATCAACCACTTAAGGGGGAGGTTGTGGAGCATCAACATCTTGTGCTTGTGTCACCATTTGCTCATGGGAGACATGAGTATCTTCATTTTCTACTCTTCTATCTTTTTCACCATCTTGTGGCACACTTGATGAAGAAGGAGGATTGATCACTTGTACATCATCTTCATCATCATTAGGCTTGATATCTCCAACTGAAATGTTTTTCATAGCCCCCCTCAATGGTTCATCACCTACATCATCAAGATTCTCATGTGCTCCTTGGGAGCCGTTAGATTCATCAAATTCCACATCATATGTTTCTTCAACCAAGCCAGTGACATGATTAAATACTCTATATACTTTGGACTTTGATGAGTAACCAATAATAATACCAATATCACAACGTCTTTAACACTTTCCTAGGTGTTGCCGCTTCTTGTAGATGTAGCATTTGCAACCAAACACCATAAAGAATGAGACGTCCGACTTCTTCCCATTGAGCAACTCATAAGGTGTCTTGCCCAGAAACTTTTGAAGGAATAGGTGGTTGGATGCATAGCAAGCGGTGTTGATAGCTTTTGCCCATAGAGCTTCGGGAGTGTTGTACTCATCAAGCATTGTTCTTGCAAGAGTGATCAATGTCTGGTTCTTTCTCTCAACTACACTATTTTGTTGAGGAGTATATGTTGCGGAGACCTCATGCTTGATCCCAATTTCATCACAATAGGCTTCTATGCTTATGTTGTCAAATTCTTTCCCGTTGTCACTTCTAATCTTCTTGAGCTTCACTTCAAATTCATTTTGTGCTCTCTTAGCAAACTTCTTGAAGTAAGATGCAACTTCGGATTTGTCATGAAGGAAGAATACCCATGTGTATCTTGAATGGTCATCAACAACCACAAGATAATAAAGATTTCCTCCCAAACTCTTGTATGTTGTTGGTCTAAATAAGTCCATATAAAAGAGTTCTAGCACTCTTATGGTTGACATGAAAGCTTTTATTGGATGAGTATTTGCAACTTGCTTGCCGGCTTGACATGCACTACAAAGCTTGTCCTTCTCAAACTTCACATCCTTCAACCCTATCACCAAATCATTCTTCATAAGCTTCTTGAGTGAGCTCATCCCAACATGAGCAAGTCTTCTATGCCATAGCCACCCAAGTGTTGTTTTAGTGAATAGGCATATCTTCAAGTTGGCATCTTTAGAGGTGAAGTTCACTAGATATAGGTTGTTGTATCTAAATCCTTTGAATATCACTTTATCATCATCCTTCTTAGATACAACAACTTCCTTCTTGGTAAACAAGCATTGAAAGCCAAGATCACACAATTATCCAACGGATAGCAAGTTGAAGCTCAATGAAGCAACATATAGCATATTTGAGATAGAATGATTATTTGATATTGCCACTTTGCCCAATCCTTTAACCTTGCCCTTTGAATTATCTCCAAATATGATTCTTTCTTGTCAATCTACTTCTTCATCTAGTGAGATGAACATATGAGGATCACCGGTCATATGTTGTATGCAACCACTATCAATAACTCAATGACTTCCATCGATCTTGTAGTTCACCTACACACAAGAGATCAAGCTTTAGGAACCCAAACTTGTTGAGGGCCCTTCACCTTCTCAACAAGTGACTTTGTTACCCAAATTTTCTTAGGCCTATTCTTATTGGGAGGTCTTAAGAACATGACTTTCATCTTCCTACTAGAATCCTTTCTAAGCATATAATGAGCATTAAAGGCAAAAGGTCTAGCATGCTTGGGCAAGGGTTGTGGTGGTGGAGTTTGGCACTCATGGGCAAAGTGGCCTTCTTGTCCACACTCAAAGCATCTCTTTGGCTTTGGCTTTGACTTGTGTTGTTGTTGAGCTCGAGCCTTCTTATCTTGGTTTGCCAAGTACCCAATGCCACTTTTATCCATCTTTATGATGGTGTTCATTAGTAGCTCACTTTGAAGATGCTTGCCTCTTGTGAACTTGCTCAATCCAATCTTAAGATGCTCTTTCTCCAATTTGAGCTTCTTATTCTCTTCCTTGAGTGTATCATTGTTTTTCTCTTCCTTGAGCTTCTTGTTCTCTTCTTTGAGCTTCTCATTTTCAAGAATTAAATCACTATCATGATCAAGAGTTTCTAGCATAATAGTGTTGTGGCTTTTGATCTCTTTAAGATCTTTCTTAAGCTTTTCATTGTCATTCTTGAGCTTGACAAACTCATCATAATCTTCGGTCTCAACCACTTGCTTGCCCTTGCTACTAGAACTTTGCTCAATGCTCTCAATGATCAAATCATCACATGATATAGCTATATCAATCTTAACAACATCGTTAGTAGCATCATGTGGCTTATTGGATAAATATTCTTGAGCAATGACAAGATTATTATGATTAATCTTAAGAGTAGTATATTCTTCTTTTAGCATGTTGTGGCTAGTGATAAGCTCATTATGTATCCTCTCAAGTTTATCATGTTTATTGTCGACAGAATATCATCGACAGTCCACCGAGGGGCATCCCGCGATGGTAGATTTGTCGGTGGGGATGCGCGTGATCAGGAACCGGATGGTGACATAAGGTGCAGAGATAGCGATTTAGACAGGTTTGGGCCGTCTGATCGACATAATACCCTATGTCCTATGTCTTTGGTGTATTGTATTGAGATGTAGTAGATAGATCTTATCCACTAGGGGACCCCTACCTCTCCTTATATAGTCTGGAGGGGCAGGGTTACAAGTAAAGTAGCCTATTTAGTACTATACAATATCTTGCGGTGCACACCGAGCAGCGCCGTGCACGCCTTGATCTTGTAGGCTGGGCCACCTCTAATGGTGTGGCCCATGTCTTGTCTTGAGGATACCAGGGGCCATACCCCCACAGCTAGTCCCCGAGCCTAACAGTAGGTGACGTAGTCACATGGTGCCAGGGTCAGAAAGTAGAAGACCAGCCGAGCAGGCAGCCGGTCCCTAGGCGTAGCCTCGAGATGAGAACAAGCATATTCACCGCAAGGTGAAGTGTGCCACTTAGTCCCCAAGCCTATTGGAAGATGAAGAATAAATCTTGTAGTAGGGTCAAAGAAAAAGAAGTCTGAAAGCTTTGCCGACGTCGTCCGACATGTGCGTATCAAGACCCCAGATGTGCTGCCCAAGATCAGCACCGTGTTCCAAACAGCATGGAGCAGCTTGATAGCACACCGATGAGATGTAGCAAGATCCGACCACCAATGGAGCACCGAGGAGTCCCCAACGTCGCTGGTGATGTCCGAGCACCGAGGAGCGAGGAGTCCCCGACGTCACTGGCGATGACCGAGCACCGAGGAGCAAGGAGTCCTTAGCGTAGGCGATGATGTCCAAGCACCAAGGAGCGAGGAGTCCTCGACGTCGCTGGCGATGTCCGAACACCAAGGAGCGAGGAGTCCCCGACGTCGCTGGCGATGTCCGAGCACTGAGGAGCGAGGAGTCCTCGGTGTCGCTGGCGATGACCGAGCACCAAGGAGCAAGGAGTCCCTGGCATCGCTGGCGATGTCCGAGCACCGAGGAGCGGGGAGTCCCTGGCATAGGCGGCGATGTCCGAGCACCGAGGAGTCCCCGATGTAGGCAGCGATGTCCGAGCACCGAGGAGTCCCCGGAGTAGCTGGCGATGTTCGTGCGGTGAAGTGTGCCCACTTAGTCCTCGAGCACGAAGAATCTGAATGCTGAGGAGTAACCGGCGTAGCTAGCGATGAAGCATGAGCGGTGAACAGTCTGGTCAACTGGTCGGCGGTGAAGTGAGCATTGAGTAGAAGCGATCGACAAATAGTCCGATCAACTGGTCGGCAATGGAGTCCATGAACCAAGCGGTCTGACTAGTTGATCGGTGGAGAAGTCCGAGCACCAGGTGATCTGATCACCTGGACGATGATCCTGCAATACAAATATATAGAACGGGTAGTACATGATGTAAAAATATATGAACTTCAGAGAAGAAAAAAATAGCGTATGTAGCTCGATGATCAGTTGGAGCGAAGATGTATTTATATTTAATATAAACCGTCCGACCAGTTAGTGTGTAGCTGAGTCTCCAGCCCTAGCTAGCCCATAGTCCATAACGTCGAGCGCGGAGCCCGTGCACATGTAGGAGGAACTGGCATGACCAAGGAGCCACTGCCGACCACCCATAACGCAAAGCACGGAGCCCATAGCACGTGTAGGGAGGAGCCGGAGACAGGGCCGTCTCTAGAGGCGTTCGAGCATCAACACGACTGTTCAGGGGTTTATAAAATCGTTTGGAGAGCAAATATGGAGAAAATAGCTCAGAGAAACATTATGGCGATATATGAAGATTGAAGAATATTTAGAAAAATATTAAAGCATGACTTAGCTTTAGACAGAATGACTGGTCGGCGGCATATGACGCTATCTGGTCGGTGAGAGGATGGAAGTCTTCAACCTGGTTGATGAATTTGCCCCTTAGGGCATCTTGGAAGGTGGCGGCGACATTGGTGAACCCGAAAGGTATGGTCGTAACCCCTAGAGTTTCTCGAGCAGCCTCCGATAGATTTAGATCGGAGGGTGATCGGCGCTGAACCAGAATGTCCAGAGTCGATTCGATGATGGAGAGGCAATCGACGAGCTTCAGACTGACCCGATCGATGGATACGATCAGATCATCGTTGTTGATCTGCCTCCTCTGGTAGCGAGGAAGCGGACGACGAGTTGTTGATGAAGGTGACCTCGGAGATGGCTTTGAGATCAGATCTGTAGTCGTGGGGGCTGATGTAGCCAGCGATGAATCGTCGTCATGGACTGGCATAGATCTCCATGAGATTGATGACGAGAACGCGCTGTTGATTTGAGGTCCATCTGGCTCGCCATGGATCAAGCGCACACCCCTACCTGGCGCGCCAACTGTCGATAGAATATCATCGACAGTCCACTGAGGGGCATCCTGCGATGGTAGATTTGTCAGTGGGGATGCGCGTGATCAAAAATCGGATGGTGACACAAGGCGCAGAGACAGCGATTTAGATAGGTTCGGGCCGTCTGATCGACGTAATACCCTACGTTCTGTGTCTTTGGTGTATTATATTGAGATATAGTAGATAGATCTTGTCCACTAGGGGACCCCTGCCTCTCCTTATATAGTCTAGAGGGGCAGGGTTATAAGTAAAGTAGCCTATTTAGTACTATACAATATCTTGCGGTGCACGTCGAGCAGCGTCGTGCACGTCTTGATCTTACGGGCTGGGCCACCTCTAATGGTGTGGCCCATGTCTTGTCTTGAGGATACCGAGGGCCATACCCCCACATTTATCTTTAAGCTCTTTCTTAGAAGATTTAAGCTCCTTGACTTTGGATGATATAGCATCATTTGCTTCTCTAAGCTCAACACTAGCATTTTCGGCTACATCACATTTAGCTAAAAGAGAATCATTCTTAGCTTCTAGTTTTTTATTCTTAGCTCTACTCTTTCTAATGATCTTAGTGTATTGATTTAGCAATTTAACAAGATCATCATGAGAAGGTGATTCATATTCATCATCATCACTATCACTATCATCATTGCTAGCATGTTCATCACCACTATTATCATCATTTGATACCTTGCGATCACCCTTGGCCATAAGGCATAGGTGTGTAGAGGATGATGACGGTGGTGGTGGTGAAGATGATGAAGAGTCAATAACAATGGCGGCCACCTTCTCATTGTCACTATCATCATCGGATGAACCACTAGATGAATCAATGTTCGTGAGCCAATCACCGACAATGTATGCATTTTTACTTTTCTTTTTCTTGTGGAAGTCCTTCTTGCCATCTCTCTTCTTGTATGACTTGTTTGTCTTCTTCTCATCTTCTTCTTCATTGCTTGAGTCATCTTTCTTGCTCTTGTACTTGTTCTTGAACTTGTCTTTCTTGGACTTGGTGTATTGGTGTGCTAGATGATCAAGTTCTCCAAAATTATAGCAATCCATCTCGGAGATTGGCTTCCTTCTAGAGCTAGTGAAGAACTTCTTCTTCTTGCCATCAAACTTGATGCCACTCTTGTTGAGCTTCTTTAGCATCTTGGTAGTTCTTCTCACCATGAAAGCAAGACTTGCATCATTAATTTCATCACCACTTGAGCTCTCATACTCAAGCCTTGCTTTGCCCTTCTCTTAGATAGCTTTGAATGCTAAGTCTTTTTCTTTCTTCTTAGTAGAGAATGAGTCATCTTATGGTGTGATGTGCATGTACATCTCATGAGCATTGATCTTTACCAAGATTTGTGTTGGTGTAGCGGTAGAAAGATCACCTTGATGAAGCATGATCACAATATGCCCATATTTATCAATGGGGAGGACACTCAAGATTTTTCTTACAACATCGGATGGTTGTATTTGAGTGAGTCCAAGCCCATTGACTTCCTCTATAAGAACATTCAAACATGAGTACATCTTATTAGCATATTCTTTAGGAAGCATCTCAAAAGAGTTAAGCTTTTTTATGACAAGATGATAGCGTTCCTCACGCTTACTCTTTGTTCCCTCATGGAGCGTACAAACGTCCGACTATAGTGCATGGGCGTTCTTGTGGTTCATCACCCGGTTAAACACATCTTTGTAAAGGCCTTTAAAGATGGTGTTTCGAGCCTTTGTATTCCATTTCTCGTAGTTCACCTCATCGCCTTGTAGGTGTGTAGCATCCTAAGGTTTTGAGAAGCCTTGTGAGGTGGCTCTAAGTATTCCAACATCTAGAGCTTCTAAATACGCCTCTATATGGATTTTCCAATATAGAAAATTATCCCTCTCAAAGATAGGAGGAGGTCCATCCCTGTGAGACATATTTCTTTAGACGGTTAAGTCTAATTCATGAGCACGAGGCTCTAAAACCAATTGAAAGGATCAAAATGCCCAAGAGAGGGTGAATTGGGCTAAATCTAAATTTCTTTGTAATAATTAAGTCCTACGGTTAGCCCAATTAATCCCTTGTACCTAGAAAGCGTTTATATTGATCTACCGCATAAAAGTTTAGCAACCTATGTTCCAATCCTACTCTAGCATGGCAATTCTATGAATGTAAATGACAAGAATTGAATTGCTCAAAGTAAATGCTCAAAGTAAAAAGAGAAGAAGGAACACGACGATGTTTTGCCGAGGTATCGGAGAGTCGTCACTCCCCACTAGTCCTCGTTGGAGCACCCGCGCAAGGGTGTAGCTCCCCCTTGATCCGCACAAGGATCAAGTGCTCTCTACGGATTGATTCTTTGACACTCCATCGCGGTGAATCACCCACAACCGTTCACAACTTGAGTTGGGTCATCCACAAGCTCCGCCGGATGATCACCAAGCTCCCAATTACCACCAAATCGTCTAGGTGATGGCGATCACCAAGAGTAACAAGCACGAACTCTCACTTGACCACGATAAGCCTAATGAGAAAGGTGGATGCACACTTTGCTACTCTTGCTTTCACTAATGAGGGCTCTCTTTGGGATTCTCAAATCTCAATCACCTCACTAAGACCTTGTTTTTCTTGGCACTCTTAAAGATGTTTCTCAGCTATTGGAATGAGCAAAAGTAACTCCTCACACGAATGGAGGAAGTATTTATAACCTTGATCGAAAAACGAACCGTTATGTGCCTCTGCGGGGTGACCGGACGCTCTGGTCAGTTCTCCCCGATCTCCAGTGTTTAAGTTGTGACCGGACGCTGGACAACATCCGATCATGATTTTTCCTCTCTGGAACCTTACCGGAGTCGACCGGACGCTGACACCCAGCGTCCGGTTACTCACCTCTCAGCGTCCGATCGCGTTCAGACGATATCACCTTGATCAAATAAACTGACCGGACTCTGCGCCAACGTCCGGTCACTCTAGAACCGACGTCCGATCAGCATTTGACCCTCCATTTACTTCCAACTCTCGATTATACGTGAACGAAGCTTGCTCCAGTGGATCTAAGGGCTTTTTAGGAACTACCTAGTGCTAGATTTAGCAAGTATGCACCACACCTACTAGACTCACATAGGTTAAGCTACCCGTCCATACCCCCTTAATAGTACGCTCAAAGAAAAATAAAATCCTAAACTACTCCAAATATCTCCTCAACACCAAACGACACTTAGAACTAGTTCATCCTTAACCTTGTCGTATATCATTTGAAAACCGAAACGATTTTCATCGTAAAGACATGACCAATCATGATAGCCTAATCGATCTCCATTACCGTGACCTAATTTAATTACCTCTACAAAACACACATTAATTATAATAATCATATATTATCATTAATCATCGATACCCAACTGGATGTTTTCATTGCCCACTCTCACGAGATGCCTAGCTGCATAATTGAAGCGATACTGAACATCCGCTGCGTTCCTTTCAGCGTTTGCGTGGCAGCGCCGGCCTTCCACCACAAGCGTCAATCACTTTCGAACTCACTCAGTCCCAGTTCAGTTCAGCTGACGGACACATACCATATGCACGCCGGCTGCAGCAAGACAAAATTTGGATACAAAATTACAAAATGCTTTCAAACTCCATCCCGTGTATATATTGTATAAAAATAGCATTCCCTGCCGCCCGGGAACCTAACCACCCCTTAAAATTTAGCAGACTGCCTGCAAAGCTTTCTGATTTCTCTGAAGTAATAAAAGTAGACCGGCCAGCCACGGCACCCAGTAGAAGACTCAGAATCGATCAATGACTGGTTCCATGTCAAACACAGTTGCACAGAAAGTCTCTGCTCCATCTCAGTAACTAGCCAGGCATTCAGTTTCCTGAATTCATGCCGCCGCTTCAACTTCCTCCTGTTTCAGAGGAACCACAGCGACACAATAACCAGGGGAATTTGTCACAGGCCACCAGCAGAATTTTGTCGACCACTATAACTTTGGGTTCAGCTTTTTCAGAAATATCCCATGGTTCACATTCATGATTCATTATTGAGAATATATGTACAGTTACCATGCCAAGATGTTAATGTGCTGAGGGGCACATAAATCCTGATCGAAATGTGATGTGTAGTTTTTTTCTTCTGAAAATGCAAGAGCGTGGAAGAGACAAATCCCCAGGTTCCCTCGAAGACGCTAGCCTCATCATAACCTATGCAGTGAGTTCAGATATCTGTTAATGCACAAGGTCTAACATAAGCGGAAGGTCAAAACTGACACTAATTAAAATTCTCTTTGGCCTGCATGTTAACAATTCATGCACAAGCTACACTAGACAGTGAAATATTAGAGCCACCTTTCATTCATAGTCATAGCATTAATAAAGTCAGGGCCTGCATACCATACCATCTGGTCAACTAAATGGCTACAAGCATAAGTTCAATAAGTCAACAAAAGGACAAAATACAGCCCACTCCATCCTTATCTTATGCTGCTACCAGAAGAAAAACGGTATTTCATTATTTTGCTTTTGATTTAGGACTTTCTTTCATGTGAAATGTGATCCAACCATGAACACAGAACCATAATAGTCAAGCTTTCACTAGCAGTACATGACTTGCTTGGCAGATGGCTCACTTAACTACAACAAGCTTACAAGTGAGAAATTGGTACTTCGAAACAAGTTGCTATCACTTCCAAATTTGCTATCATACATGACAATTTTCAATATACAATTTGCTGCTACTAGAGAATAATCTGCAACCAGTCATATCAAACAAAAACGAAGCTCCTCCAGGAGAGCCACTAACGGTTCACTAACTCTAGCAGATATAACTCCGGGGGAAGAAATACAGAATAACAATTTCTAAAATCTATCATTAATCTCAGTAATTTGACATGCCAAGCACTAAGATTTACCTTAAGGACGAAAACAGCCTGCGGACTGCTTCAAATATTTCATCTGCGGTGCCCGTGGCATTTATCTGCAAGCAATTGAACAATTTTAAATATTAGAAATCCTAGATCCTTGAGTTGACATACAGCGGAAAACATTCTACTAAATATATCCCATTTGTAGCAATTAACCACTTAATGCATGTAAGCCATGTTCCTCGATGATCATGATATAGTTGCCCATCTAATATCAAACCAATCAGTAGAGTTTAATTATCTCCCACAAAAGAATAGGATGTAGGGGTTATACAGCAATAATAAGCTAAACAAGGAAACTGCATCATATCTGTTTATCTTAGTTTGACAAATGCCACCATTTATACTTTGCTAATCAATTTCTTCTTGAACTTGAATGCACAGATTGAGACTAGACAAGTTCAGGGATACAAGTGGATGTTTTGTAGTAACTAGTAAGACAAGAAGCTTTATCATTCAACTTTGCAGCAAAAGTAAGCAACACAATGTAACGAAAAGATACAAAGTTTGTCCTGCTCAGATAGTTGTGAGCAAAACAGAACTGCTTACTTACCTTGTGCACTTTTCCCCTTGAAGAGTAGTACTCAACAACAGCAATATTCAAACTTTCAAACACTTTTAGACGCTTCTTGATTGTCTCCATGTTATCATCAACTCTCCCCTAAAACGCACATGAGAAAATTATAAAATAACAGGAAAAAAAGAGAAAGGGATCAAGATAACTTAAGAGTAAACTTCAGCAAACATCAATATGTAATTTAGTTTTGTAATCTTTTAGACGCTTTTATTGTATTTGTAATCTTCCCGTTGTACTTTTGAGAGCCCCCAATGCACAATCATACCTGTACTTTAGCAAACATCAATATGTAATTTAGTTTATGCGCCTTAGATTACTGAATAAAGAAGTTGGTTTTTCTTTTCTTACATTACATGAATAGAAGTCTATTCCAAAGTCCAAACAAGGGAATGTGATTCACTGCTTACACTATACTGTAGGAAAGTCCTGCTTTCTTTGAGTAAACATCAGTCTGGCACTAAATCTGGTTACTAACCTGGTTACGGCCTAGAAGGCGTTTGACCATCTCATCCTCAGGACAGTCAAAGAAGATCACAATGTCTGGTTCTGTTCCAACCTGAAGGCATCATGAAGTATTCATTTAGATTACTACTACGTATGGAGGAAAACAGTAAGCATAGTTCAGTTGACCTTCTAGTCTTCTTAATAACTGACTTCAACAGGACAAATTGATGTTAATCCTCTAACAGAGTGGATCATCCTCAATGTGATTCATTCGATTGTAATCATCCACTTACTGCATATGACTTACTAGTAGCTAGTAGTAATAGAAATCTAGGCTGGCATGCATACTGATACAAAACAGTAAAAAACATGTCTACTTAAATAATACCGATGTCAAAACTCAAAACCACGTGTGCTTAATAAATTATCAAATACAGTAAGAAAGGTTCATCCATGTGCACAGTGCACTATTGTCAAACAAAATTCAGTCAGAAGCGAAGAACCACGTGGGGCTTGTGTTCAATGTTTTAAACGCGGTAAGGCGAGGAGAGGCGAGCGACCCCCTTCCGGACGCCTAGGCGAATAAGGCGACTGCCTAGGCGACGCCATATAAACATATTAATATATAAGTTAACTAAAAATTCAGAAGCAAATCAGACATTAATATTGCCAATTCTTAGCATGTAATAATACAATAATAAGTGGTGCTACTAGGCTACTAGTACACAACATCAAGTAGTAAGGTAGCAACTCTGAGATCTCTCATCTCTTAATGGCCATAAACTAGTCTCTAGTGACATAATGTAACATAATTAATAGTGATGCACTGCTGCTAGCACAGAACTGAAATCTCTAATCAATTAGCCTGTTCGCTGGTTGGTTTCTGGGCTGATAAGCCCGGCTGGTGCTGGTTTGTTGTGAGAGGAAAATACTGTACCATGGCTGATAAGCCCTGGCTGAAACCAACAAGCGAACAAGCTGAATGTCATCTAGAGATGTTGTGGCCTTCTCCTTCTAGTTTCCAAGTCATCTCTCATCTCCTTTCTAATTGCAGTAGTAGTCATTGTGCATTTTTTTGTATCTCCAAAGCCACCAGCCAGATGTTGCTTCAACCTTTTTATCAACAACAACAACAACAACATAGCCTTTCAGTCCCAAGCAAGTTGGGGTAGGCTAGAGTTGAAACTCATCAAGAGCCCCAAGTCACGGGTCAGGCACTTCAATAGCTTCTTTTCAAGTACTCCTATTCAAACATAGATCTCTAGGTATATCCCAAGCTTTCAAATCTCTTTTTATTGCTTCAACCTTTTCATCCCTCCATAAAATGAGTGACCACATAGGGTGCATGTCACCACATCTCTATTACAAAGGTTTGGCCAGTAGGCATACTTCCACCCTGGATCTGAATGTTAGATATGTATGTGCTGTGTGCGTGTGTATGGGCCTCCTGTGGCTGTGCGCCAGGCCTAGGCCGGCTTCCTGCCGTGCCTAGATAGATTAGGATAGGTAGGTTATCCCTTGATTGGTTCGCCATTGTGCTATCAACTGTGAACACAAGAATTAAAGAACTAATAAAGAACAACAAGTGGAAAGGAATCAGCAGTCCACTCCACTCTGCATCTATGGACCAAAGGAACAAGGGTAAAAACAGAGCAGCAGTGAGCAGAGTTGAAAACAGAGGAGCAGAGAACAAGGCAGGCAAGATTCGACCTTCAAGAGAGGAGAGAGGGCAAGAAGAGGGAGAGAAGAGACATACAGGCAAGCAAAGCGGAAGCTGGACACCATGAAGAGCACAGGACCGACGAGTCAGTCCAATCCCCCCTTCCTGAGTGGAAATCGACGAGCCGCGCGCGGCGCGTCGGTGGGATGCGTGAGCGCGCAGGGTAGCGGAACCTGGCAGGTGCGGTGGATTTCCTTATGCTCCCAAAAATCCCTTTTCTTTCCCAAAAATCCGCGCCCAATTTCCTTATGCTCCCAACGCGCGAATCCTTCCTGCGCGGAAGCGGGATGTGCCGGGCGGGAGATACTTCTTTCCCGCGCTGGCTTCCTGACATGCAAGGCGACCGCCACGGCCTCCTTGGCGACGCCCTGAACGCCTAACGCGAAAGGCGGACGCCTAGGACGGGAAGGCAGACGCCATACGACCACATAGTTAGGCGATCCCGACGGCCACAAACTTTCCTCGCCTGGACGCCTAGGCGACGCGCTGATAAGCCATGGCTAATTTGTTGTGAGAGAAAAATACTGTTCGTTGGCTGAAAAAGTACGGCTTATAAGCCCAGTGAACAGGGCGAAGGTAAGTTAGTAGGGAATCCTCAATTATCAATGCAATGCAGTGGTGGAAAACAAATTGAGAACTTACAATTTTTTCAAAGGCGATTCTGTTTTCCTCGCACCTTGGGAAGCCGTCAATAAGAACCCTTTTAGCATTTTTCGTTTCCATAGCTTTTCTTATGAGTTCCACAGTTATCTCAGACGGGACAATCCTCCCTTCCTTTATGATGTCTAGGATCAACTCCCTGAAGTGCAACGATGAAGCAATGCACTGAAACCCTTCGCACAGGGAGGGCACAACCAAAGGATTAACAGGAGATCATATAACAAGATGGTAATATAATACCCTTTCTCACTGCCTGATGCTATTTCGTGCCGGAGAAGATCGCCAGCGCTCAAATGGGCAAATCCAAAATCCGAAGCAATCTTGGTGCACTGTGTTCCTTTGCCACTCCCAGGACCCCCTACAGGCACGAATTGATTGATGAATCATGTGATTATAAGGCATTGAATCACCCGTTATCAAACTTGAAATAGCATGGTTGACATTATGTAAGAATTCTGCTCAGTAAATGTATTATGACTGGGGCAAAAGTGAAGGTAAAGTAGTGGTCGGAGTATATGCTCCATCTTGTATATAGAAAAAGAAAAAGGAAGGTTTTATACCTAAGACAAAAGCAATAAAGGGCTTCTGGGTATCGCCACCATCACTTCCCTGGAGACACAAGAGATTCCACCAGTGAATCCTTTACTCACGCGAGGAGCAGGTGATTCTGCTGCTGCTGCTGCTGCAGGTGGCAATGCAAGTTTTTCTGTGTTTGGGACTTGGGAGCAAACAAACTTACAGCTTGGGACGTGAAGAGCCTGGCAAGACGATTGAGAGCCAGAGACTCCTGGCAGCACAGATCCGAAGATCATAAGGGTTGTGGGAAAAGGGAGGATGAGGTGCGCACGAGGCGCTCGACGGAATGCGCGAGGGGCGGGAGGATGAAGCCTACCTCGCTGGGGAGAACGTGGTGTCGGAGACGCTGGCAGGAAGAGGCGGCCGTGGAGGAGGAAGCAGGTTGGGATCGGAGAAGGAGGGCGCCCACTCGCCTCCGCCACATCTCGTCGCCGGGCACACGCTAGCGGATCGTCCTCTCCTCTTTCCTCCCCGCCGGTGGCGTCGTCGCCGTCTCTCCTTTCGCCACTTCTCTTGCTTCCCTGAGATGAGAAGCAGCAGCTCCGTGGTATTCCAGGCCCACGATTGTGCACGGCCCATCATGCCGTCCACTGCGCGGCCTCCCACCGGCTCTTGTCGGGCCCTAGGACGGCAGTTATTTCCCGATCGAGTGACACATACTCGAAAGCTCACGGATAATTATTTTGTTTAAAATTTTCAAAATATAAAATGCCCAAAGTACTACCAGATATCATCTGACTAATATCCAAATTAGTATCGAATACATTAAATATTTATTTATTTTAATTAATTAATTGACCGAGGATACCGAATCCACCTCAAGGTCCTTATTTTGTATCCATTAGCTGCTAATAGTTAGTTGGCTAATAATTCATAGCTAATATTATTTGTTATTAGCTAGTTTGATCTATTATAGACTAGCTAAACTACTAGCTAGACTTGTTTGAATCCAAGAAGCTAAATATTAACAGCTAACTATTGGGACCTACTGCATAGCAGATTTTTATGGTTGTTGCCTTCCAAGAAAATAATATACAGCAAAAAAAAAAATACAGCACATATCTAGCTGAATCACAGAACACAAACAGAAAATCAGAGTCACAGAGAACATCGAAATACAAACAATGAACCTTGAAAGGGAAAACTGAAACACTCAACCTCAAACTGTAAACTAACATAAACTGAAATCTGAACCTTGAAGGAACAACTAACAGCACGTTCGGATGGTGCCCAGCACAGTGGATTTCGGATGGTTTCGGATGATTCAATACTGTTCTGTGACGGAGAATAAGTTAAAACAAACTGAAACAAGCGAGCAGTGCACCAGCCGAACGCCGTTTAAATCACTAAACCTCAAACTCTAAACTAACATAACTGTTGTGTGTTTCAGTTGAGTGTGCAAGCAGCAGGACGATGTATATCACCTGCAGTGCGAGCTCCTGATGACGCACAAAACCCCGGACCTGGACGCCGGCCAGCCGCACCTCGCCGTCTCCGGCGTCGCAAGCATCCCAGCAGAGCTGAGCTTCCACCTGCTCCACTCCCTGGACGCCGCAGCGGCGGTCAATTCCGTCACGCCGCAGTCCACCATCGACTACTTCCTCGGCAACGCCGATCCCCCTGCAGTACGAGCCTGCTGCGCCCCCGGCCACCACCCAGCACACGATGCACTAGTAAAAAAAAAGCTTATATTTCTGGTCGTCAATCCCCTTTATTCCCGGTTACGCAGCCAGGAATAAAAGTTCGGGAATAAAGGGTTAGTAGCCGGGAATAGAAGTGGACCTTTAGTCCCGATTGATACCAATCGGGACTAAAAAAATAGCCACGCCAGCGCTTGGGCTAGCCCCTTTATTCCCGGTTGGTATTAACAACCGGGACTAAAGGGTCTTTTTTTTTCTTTTCCTGCTTATTTCAATTGATGATTCTTTTTTGTTTTAATTTGGTTTTCGAATACGCATTATTCGCTGCAAAGTAATATACGTATACGCGCGCGTACTGTAAAGTTTTCGCTCGATCAATGCACGCAAGCAACACAAGTAAAAGTAAACTAAAACATAATATTACATTCATCGTTACATGTAAAGTTTGCATTAATTGTACATTTCATTATCACATGTTCTTTGGATCAATATGAAATTTGGCTTTCATCATCACATATTTGGGTCATAGTAAAACTAGCCGCCGGGAGTTAAGACCTGATCATTCAGAAATCCACCTATTGTCTCTTGGATTGCTTTGAGATGGTGTGTGTCCAGGGTTTTTTTCTTCAACCAACGAGTCTTCAATTTGAAATATGAGATAAAGAAAAAGTATATTAGTATATATATATATATATGTATCAAGAATAATGATAAATAAATTGTATCTATCACGAATATATATATATATATATATATATATGAAGAATATATATATATATATATATATATATATATATATATATATATATATGTGTGTGTGTACACTTACCCTTTTTTCTCTAGACTAGTTCTTTTTTAGCACACTCTCATAAACTCGCAAACATAGTATCCACATAGATTGGTCCCTTGGGGCTGCAGCAGAACCCACTTTACGAGAAAAAGATTCGTCATCATCCGAGCATAGAGAAATTGAACTAAGGTAGGTATATAGTACTTACTTTGTATAGCACTACTTTCAGTGGCACTTTATGTTTCATACGGTGTTCCTGACAGATCTTTTCCCAACAACTACCAAAAAACATAAAAATATTTAGACCATTAATTTGCATGCAGAGAGACTGGAATAGTTTTACTAGTGAAACTGCAATTACCTCTGAATAGTATCTATCATCTCTTGGAACTCTTTTTGCTCTTTTCTCATCGAGTCCCAGATGCCTAGAAGGCCACATGGTATCAGAATATAACACAATTGATTTTTTTTCCTAAGGAAAAATTATACATGTATACATTAATTGATATATATATATATATACACACATTAATTTCATACATATATACATTAATTGATATATATATATATATATACACATTTCATACATACATAATTTCAAACATATATACATTAATTGATATATATATATATATACATTTCATACATATATAATTTCATACATATATACATTAATACACATTTCGTTAATATAATTCATAAATATAATAAATATAATATATATATACCGACGGTTTAGAATGGAGTGTTGGCGACGGGCGGTGGTGGACAGCGGCCTGGATCGAGGCACGGGGGCTCCTGGCCGGGCGTGGCGTCGTCGGGGCTACTCCAGCAAGGTGTGGGTGGGCGTCAGGATGCCCTCCGGTGAGGAAGAAGGCGCGGCGTCGAGCCGGGGTGGCTCGGGAAAGCGAAACGGCGGCGGCGTGGCGCACGCGCGGCGTCGGGGGTAGCCAGGGGCTCCTCCTTGAGGGGCGCGGCATCGGGGCTACTCCGGCGAGGTGGGCGGGCATCGGGGTGCCCTCCTGTGAGGAAGACAGCGTCGGGAGTGGCCGAGAAGGCAAAATCGGCGGCGACGTGGCGCGCGCACGGCGCCGGGGGTGGCCGGGGGCTCCTCGTTGAGGGGCGCGGCGTTGGGGCTACTCCGGCGAGGTGGGCAAGCCTCGGGGTGCCCTCCGGTGAGGAAGACGGCGTCGGGGGTGGTCGGGGAGGCGAATCGGCGGCGGCGGAGCTCTGGGGACGCGCTAAAGACGAAAACGATCGATGAGGAGAAAGAGAGAAGGGAGGCGGCGGTATATAGGAGAGGGACCTTTAATCCTGGCTCCATCCACCGCCCGGGACTAAAGCACCTTTAGTCCCGGCTCCTGCCACCAGCCGGGACTAAAGGTCCCCCTTTAGTCCCGGCTGGTGGCAGGAGCCGGGACTAAAGGATTTTTTTGGCGGGCCGCCAAATGTAGCCCACCTTTAGTCCCGGCTGGTGGCAGGAGCCGGGACTAAAGGTGGGCTACATTTTCATTTCCAGTCAACTTTTAAGCAGATCAGTTTATTTTATATATGTTTTGTATTTAAATGTTTAAGTCTTATTATTTGCACAGTAAATTCAATACTAGGCATAAATTTTTTTTAGAAAAAGTAATAAACTTTATTTTCATTTACTGCACAAAAAAAAATATGTGACCTAAACTATTGTGTTTTTATTATAAATGTTGAACATAATGCAACTAATACTTACTATTTTCGTTAATGCAAAAATGTAGACTTTAATTGAAATTATTAAATTTATTGTTTTTCGATAGGAAATTAGTTTTCACATAATTGTAACGTAAATCTTTAGGTTCTTCATTAATCAATGTATAATTAATCGGTGAGTTCGGGCGAAAATTCAATTAAAGTTAAAAAAGTACCAAACCACCTCAGAAAAATCTTAAACTTGGTGGTGGCTACACATAAGGCATTTGAAGTCTTGAGAAAAAGTTTCAGCTCAATCCGGCACTAGAAAGCACATAGACCTCAGAATCCCAGAGAACCTAGGTGTATAGATAGGGTTCGACGAAAGGTTCTATATACCTCTGTGAAGCACGTCGACTCCGCCTATGTCGAAATGGCTTAAAATTTTTTTGGCAATCATTTACACCCAAAATATGGCCCCACACAAGATCTTAGGTTTTTCTGATAATTATTTTTATTATTACATTTTTCTTTGTGCCGCGTGAGACGAAATACGGCGAATTACATATTCAAAACAATATAATTTTGCATCAACCTCCATAAATATTTGTCTCCTAGGGCACAAGAGACCATTTGGCAAAGTTTGGCACCATTCTGGATCTTTTCGGGGGTGGACTCAGTTCAACGTATAATTAATCGGTGAAGTCGCGTGGAAACTCAATTAAAGTGAAAAAATTACCAAACCAATTCAGAAAAATCTCGAACTTGGTGGTGGCTTCACACTGGGCATTTGAAACCTTGATAAAAATTATGAGATCAATCAGGCACTAGAAAGCACATGGACCAGAAAATTCAAAGTATAGTTAACAAAAGAATATAATCAATTAAAGGGTCTTTTCTCTTATTAAATAATTGTTTGGGTGCTTTCTTGTCGAGAAAGTGACTTAGTTCAGATGGCTAGCTAGTGCGTTGCGGTTTGGACCTTGGCTATGAGGTCGTGGGTTCAATGCCTGGCTGTCCCATTTTTTTGTCCAGCGCGACTATATTATTTTATTAAGAAAGATTTTATCCCGGTTATAGCCCAGAGCCGAGACTAAAGGTCATCCTTTAGTCCCGGCTAGATCCTCAAGCCGGGAGTAAAGATTTATTCCTGGTTGGAGGGTCCAGCCGGGACTAAAGGATAACCTTTAGTACTGGCTCTGGGATATAACCGGGACTAATTGTTACCTGCCATCGCCACACACTTAGGGCAGGAACTTTGTATCCTTGTTTGAGGATACAACCGAGACTAATAGTCCCTTTAGCCCCGAACACAAAAATACCAGGACTAAAGACAAAAATAGAGGCGGGATGAAAGGTCTGTTTTCTAGTAGTGATGAACATGTTGCGCGGCTATTGCAACGGCGGCGGCCACTACCACACCACCGAGCTGTACCTCCGAGGGACAAGGACCGGCGCCCTCATGTTCGAGGCCACCGATGAGGAGGAGTAGGCTGCTGCCTACATGCCTGGCGGCCCTTTGAGACATCGACGCTGCCACGGGCCACCGGCGGCAGGAAGCGAAGCAGGGCGTTGGGCGGTGATTTCCATGCTGGGCTGGCCAACAGCGTCGAGAAGAATCCAATACGCCGAAGAGATTTGTGTGTGTGGGAGAATGCACGAGAGCACAAATTATAGAAACATGCAGCACCAAGCAGGATGTTGAAGACGAATCCAATACAAGCAGATGCCGCCGCCGCTGCCGCAGCCACCCGGTAGGCCGCCACTACTACATAAACGATTTTTAGCAAATTGAGCTTTTTTTAGGAGCGGCTCCACCATCGATCGCTGGGTGAGCTCGGCTCCCACAATTCCAGCCGCCCCTACAAATCCAACAGTAGGGACGGTTGGTGATACGAGCCGTGCCTATAAATGGGTAGAATAATAGGGGCGGCTCACTCACCAGACGCTCTTACTGTTCGATTTGTAGGGGCGGCTCAATCACCAGCCGCAACTATAAATGCCGTTGTATAAATGGTTGCAGCTCCCTTCTTTTTCCTCGGGTCACTCACTCTTAACTGAGAAAAAAAGGCTTAGGAGGTCTTGGGCACCTCTAAAAAATTACGCTACTAAGGGGAAGGTTTTAGTCTCAAATTCTTTGGTGAAGAGGTCGTACAAGGTAAGAAAATATAATTTCACACTTTTTTGAAGTTTTAATGGTTGGTCAGTGAGTAATTAGAGTTTTGTTTTTTCTCTCTTTTATGGTGCTCGAGCTAATTATGAAGCAAATTAGACCCAAGTTTTGAATGTACTAGGGTAAATTAGATAGGGAAACAAGATCATATCCTTATTTGGTCCATGTTTTTTAATTTTAGTGAACAATTAGTTAGTTTTATGGATGTTTCATGTGCATGTAGATCTAGATCTAAATCTAGGGTTTGGTTTTTTTATTAATTTTGTTTTTATAAATTTATGTTTGATGAAATTGGACTAGGGTTTGCATGAAAGATATTGGGTAAAATATAATTGTTGCTAATTGTTGTCTTTGAAATTGTTTATTGTAATCAACAAATATGTATTTTAATTATTTAGGAATAAATATGACATTAATTAATTTTCCTCTACCATGGTGTGTATGTATGCATCATGCAATTATATTTGATTTATATTCATATATATATATATATCTGAAGTATATACAATTATTCTCAAGTAATTATTAATTTGATTTATTTTTATATATATCTAAATAAGTAGTCCTTTAATGTTTGTTTTGTTGTTATTGTAAAAGATGGAGTACATGAACTCTTGGATGTATGGTTCATTAAGGTTCAATGCAGGTTTCCATGAAGAGGTGGATAAATTTATTAAAGTCGTAGATAAGCATGCAACGACGTTGACAGAGAATAAGGATACAATTATTTGTCCCTGCAAAGATTGCAAGAACCGTATGGTATGGACAGATGTGACTATCATCAGATCACATTTGATTATGCGAGGATTTGTTAAGATTTACACGGTGTGGATTCATCATGGTGAAACAGTTATTGTTAACGACGAGGATGAGGAGGAATACGACGATGAAACCCTAGAATCCCTGTCCCAATATTCAGCAGAGCTTGATGCACGAATGGATCCTGAGTTTAGCAATGAACAAGGTGGTGATGCTGGTGGTTGGGATGGTAACAACGAAGGTGGGGCAAATAATGATGGCGGAGCACATATCAGGGATGAAGATGATTTGGAGGACATGATTCGAGTCCTTGGACTAGAGATTTTACTAAAGAGCCTGAAAGATCTAGAAATTTTTAAAAGGGTGAAAAAAGCATTGAATGAGGCTATGTATGGTGTTGAAAAGGGTTGTCCGACACACTGGACATTGCTACATTTTGTGCTTGAGCTACTCATCCTAAAGGCTAAGTACGGCTGGTTAGACTGTAGTTTCAATGATCTATTGCGTCTCCTATCATAAGTGCTGCCACAACCAAACTCAGTTCCTGCCAACACATAGCAAGCGAAGAAGGTCATAAGTCCATTGACAATGGGGGTTGAAAAAATCCATGCATGCCCCAACCACTGTATCCTTTTTCATGGTGAAACGTTCAAGTCACTGGATAAATGTCCCCGGTGTGGGGCCAACCGGTACAAGAACAATGACCTTTACGGTGGGGACGAAGCCTCAATGGGAAAAAAGAGGAATAAGAAGGGTACGAAAAAGGTGGTACAAAAATCTCAGCCCCTAGAGGACACTCCATTAGGCAACAATGTAAAGCAGAGAAGAATTTCTACCTTGATAATGTGGTACCTGCCAGTGACCGACCACTTGAGACATATCTTCCTAAACCCTAAAAAAGCCACACTCATGATATGGTGAGATGATGAGCGCAAGGTGGATGATGATAAGATTGCATACTCAGCTGATTGTAGTCAGTGGCAAAGGATCGATGAGAAGCACAAAGAATTCAGCGATGACCCAAGGAATGTACGATTTGGCTTGAGCACCGATGGAATGAATCCCTTTAATGAGAGAATGAGCGACCATAGCACTTGGCCAGTGATCTTGACCATGTACAACATCCCAACATGGTTGTGTTAGAAGAGAAAGTACCTTCTCCTCACTATTTTTATTTCTGGCCCTAAACAACCACGTATTGAAATAGACGTGTTCCTCAAGCCTTTGATGCAAGAAATGGAGAGGCTATGGAGGCATAGGGAGCTGATGTACAATGTGTTATGAAAGGAGGACTTCATATGTAGAGCAATAATATTTGTTACTACCAATAAGTACCTCACGCTGTTTGTTTTGTTTGGACAGATCAAAGGGAAGACGCGATGCTTAGTTTGCTTAGATGGTACTACATGGATGTTCCTGGATGCATCCAAGAAGATAGTTTACCTAAGGAACCAGTTCTTCTTAAAGACAAGTCACAAGTACCACAGCAAATTGTTCTTTAGATTTGACGACAACACCCCAGAGATTGGACCCCCTCTAGAGAGACGTCATAATAGAGAACACATGTACAGAATGGTAAAAAACATATGTATCGTCTATGGAAAGAAGAATCTCGATGGGACAAACAGAGATAGAAGCATACCTCCTATCGAAGGCACCTTTCAAGAAATAATCAATCTTCTTTCAGTATCTGCCTTATTGGCCAGACTTGAAGGTCCCCCATACCATTGATGCCATGCACGTGCAGAAGAATGTCTTTGAGAGTTTCATTGCTACCTTGATGGACACAGGCAAGTCAAAGGATGGTCTGAAATCACAGAAAGACATGGTGCATCTAAACGTGATGCCACAGCTTCACCCGGTACCTGAGGCTAATAGAAAATACACTCTGCCCATGGCGTGCTTCAACCTAACACCAAAAGAGAAGAGAACTATATGCACTTTCCTAAGGGGGGTCAAAGTTTCGACTGGGTTTTCAGCGAATGTGAAGAAGCTAGTGTCGATGAAGGACTTGTCAATAACGCACTACAAGGCTCATGATTGTCATGTGATGCTGACAGTGTTTCTACCTATTGCAATAAGGGCTATAAAGCCAGAGTTCTTAAAAATGGTCATCACCCACATGTGCTACTTCTTTTTGAAGATCTCATAGAAGACGATTGGCAAGAAAGAGTTGAGTGACCTACATGAATTTGTGGTGGAGACACAAAACCAATTAGAGATGTGTTTACATCCTGCTTTTTTGATATAATATCACATCTCATGATTCACATGGTTCATCAGATACAGGCGTTGAGCCCTTGCTACTTGCATGAAATGTGGTCCTATGAGCGGTTTATGTCGGTTCTAAGCTGATACGTGCATAATCAAGCATACCCAGAGGGCTCCATGATAGAGGGTTACAGTACTGAAGAAGTCGTCGAGTGCTGTCAAGAGTACCTAAAAGTACAGAAAGGGATTGGTAAACCTGATTCTCGTCATAAGGGTAGACTGGCTAGGAAGAGCACCAGTGGTAGAAAAGTGTTCATCGACTATGATTACAAAGAATTAAGTCGGGTGTATTACAGTGTCTTGCAGAGTATACAACTAATGCAACCATACATTGATGAACATTTGGCTGTCTTATGGCGGAGAGAAATGGTCGTTCTGATGATTGGGTCATGAAACAACACAAGCCATGACTAACTACATGGTTGAAGGTCCAAAACATACCGCTAGGAGAAACCATAGACTTTATTACCATCAGTAGGTCGGTGGAGGGGCCATCGAGACAAGTGACATCTTGGAAATCTTATGACATCAATGTGTACATGTACTATACCCACGCAAATGATAGTAAATATGTGAACCAAAATAGAGGCATTTGAATAGAAGCTCTCGATGGAGTGGGGTGAAAGATCTAATACTTTGGCATCATTGAAGAGATATGGGAACTTGACTATGAAAGGAATATAACGGTGGCCCTGTTTCGATGTCGTTGGATCAAACAACACCAACTGAACGAGATCAGATTGAGAGTCCTAGACCTCGAGAATCTAGACTACCAAGATGACCCTTAGGTGTTCGCTTCATGTATCGCACAAGTTTTCTATATGCCTGACCCACAAAGTAACATCCTCCCAAAGAAGAAGACAAAGCACGTGGTTGCCTCCAGAAAACAGCACATTATTGGAGTTGATGGCGTGGACGATGTTGAAGCTTACAATAACTACGATGAGATGTCGCTATTTATAGACTTTCCTAAAAAGATCAATGTTGTGGAAAAGAAGCTGCCCAAAGATATATTGTCATGGGAACAAAAAGGTGTCAAGGGAAAAGTCGTTACAGTGGGCTAACTAGTTATTGAACGTGAAGTGTTTGTGTAAGTATATGTGTTTGTAAGACTTCATTTATGTATGTGTGTGAGACTATATATTTATGTATGTGTGTGAGACTATATTTATGTATGTGTGTAAGACTATATTTATGCATGTGTGTGAGATTACCCTTTACAACAACCAGATGAACCTATTGCAACATCCACTCTGTTACTATTAAAATAGCTGTAACATGCAGACACTTGAAACACACTTATTACTACTGCAACATGTTTAGACTACTATTGAAACACTTAAAACAAGCACTTAACATTTTATGAAATGAAGAAATGACCAAAATAAAAGTTAGAGATCTTGACGAGTTATACAACTTTTATATTCATCACCTTTATAGCTGAAATCATTTAGTGGTTGAAAATCAGGTTTGAAGTTGTTATTTTCTAAAATTCAAAATTTTGAATTATCCAAAATTAGTAACAAAGATAGATGACCAGACTAAAATGATATAGCATAATTTTAGAAAAAAAACCATCACATTTGGAGTTAAAATGAGGGAGAAAAACTAGTTATAAATTTTAGCCACAGATTAAAAAGAGAAATCACACTTGTTCATTATTAATCATCATAAACAGTTGTGATTTTTCTTTTTAATCTCTATGTAAAATTTATAACTAGTCTTTCTCCCTCATACTAACTCTAAATGTGATGATTTTTTTCTAAAATTTTCTAAAATCATGCCCTATCAAATTACTATGTTGATTTGGTCATTCTTTTCGTTTGCCAAAGTTTAAGCAATTCAAATTTTCAAATTAAAAAAATGACAAGTTCTAATAAGATTTTAAAATACCAAATGATTTTAGCTGAAAAAGTGATGAATACCAAGGATGTATAACTCATCAAGATCTATAACTTTTATTTTGGTTATTTCTTTATCTAATAAAGTGATAGTAAATATTGTTCACAAATCAACATGTCCCTCATATAGTTTATGAAACTATGAGTGATTTGTGAATTTATTAACAATATTTACTAATACTTTGTCAAATAAAGAAGTAACCAAAATAAAAGTTGTAGACAGTGATAAGTTCAACAACTTTTATGTTCACGACTTTCGTAGTTGAAATCATTTAAGGTTTCAAAATCTTATTTGAAGTTGTCATTTATTAAAATTCAAAATTTGAACTGTTTAAATTTTGTCAAATAAAAAGATGACCAAAATAAAAGTTGTAGATAGTGATGTGTTCAACAACTTATATGTTCATGACTTTCTTATTTGAAATCATTTAAGGTTTTAAAATCTTATTTGAAGTTGACATTTATTAAAATTCAAAATTTGAACTGTTCAAATTTGGTCAAATGAAAAGATGACCAAAATATAAGTTGTACATCTTGATGAGTTCTACAACTTTGATGTTTTCAAAATTTTCATTTGAAGTCATTTAGTGAAGATGAAATTATTTTAGTTGTTTTAAATTTCAAATTTTCAATTTTTAAAATATTATTTTTATAAAGAACAAAATATAGAATTATATATTTTCTATATAAAAATGTATATATAGATACATTTATATATAGAATAATCAGAAAATAAATATATACAATTATATATAAAGAAAAATGAATATATAGAACAAGTAATAAAAATAAATTGAAAAATATTTGTAGGGGTGTCAAAAGCACGTGGTCCTACCCCGGCCTCGTGTCCTCTCACCTTCTTGTGCACACGCTGGAGCATCACTGTTGGCCGCACTGTGCCATGTTGTCTCTGCTTGCTTGCCTCTATTGTTTTTGTCTATCGCTGCCTACCTTCCTTTTCTCTATTTGCTCTTACGCCGGGCCATTAATGCTGCAGTAGGCATTTTTCTTCCTTGCTTCTTCGCCTATCCCCTGCGCTTGGAATTCGGGCATCCGCTCCCTTACCTGCATGCCTATAGCCATAGCTCTGGCTCGCCTCCTCTCCCCCATCTCTGCTTGCCTTCTTCGTTGGGACACCGTTGCCGCGCCACCCGCCGTCGTCCGCCTCGCCTTGCTACCTTGGGGCTCTGCCGCATCGAGCCCCGCCTCCTTCCACCTTGTCTGGAACCACAGTTCGCACCCTCCATTGCGCCCCGCCATGCTCCTCCACCGGCGCAACCCTAGGCAGATGTCATCAACACCTCCGTGGCTAAAGCCCGCTATGCCCCGCCCCAGCACATGGAGAGCCATGTCCGCCGGTGCCGAGGCGTTGCCTATCGTGCATCTGCCGGGGTCATGCGCCATCGCGCTGTGCCTCCCATCGCCTCCTGCCGAGAGCGCCCAAACTCGTGCCGCTTCACCTCCATCGCCACGCACCGCAGCACCCTCTTCGCGTCATGCGCCCTTGTGCTGCGGGCTACCATTTCCCCACCGGGCTGTCGGCCAGCCGCAGCTGCTCGCGTCCACGACTGTTGCTGGTCATGCCGCACATCCCGTCGTCGTCCGCGCCGGAGCCACTCACCTTCACGTCAAATCCATCCCGTGTCTCCTCTATTTTGAGGAAGGGGAGAAGGGTAAGGTTTGAATAGAAAAATTGTACGGGGTTCTTATTGCGAAGTACGTGACTCAAATGAATAGTAGAAACGGTAGCATTCTAAATAGATAGAAACTTGGGGACATTTTTGCAAGACCGTCGGCGCACACTGGGCTTGCCTAGTTGGGCTGGCTGTGTGCGCTAGGTCATGCGCCCTTGTGGGCCACGCGCGCCTCGCCTGAACCAGGGCTGGTTGCTTGTGTGCCTGGGCTGCTGCGTCCCTTACCGTGCCACTAGGCCGCACGCACAGTTGCTGGGCCGCTTGTGCCTGCATGTCGGGGCCGCCGTTCGCGCCGCTTGCCCTGCTGGGCTGGCCGGTTTCCACCGCTGGGCCGGTTGATGGCCGCTGGTCTTTTATTTCTAAAACAATTAGCTAATTTAGTTAGAGAATAAATTTGTAAAATCAATATAAAATTATGTAGCTGTCCAAAAATAGTGAAACCAATTTTATTAGTCTTCTAAAATCATGATCTACCTGTTAGTAGATTTTGTTCTCATAGTTTGATAATATTTTGAAAGCTATATAATTAATTAGAGATAATTAATATTATGAAAAGGTAAATAGGTAAGAATCATTATGGTAAATTAGTAATAGTGTTGGATTTGAAATGTCTACAGTAGGTTTCTAGCAATATTAGGTACTCATTGTAATTGTTGCAGTTTTAGAATAATTAGTTTGCTAGATAGATAATGATGCCCTATTTTAAATAATGATTAAATTGATAGAATAAAATGAAGAAACAACTTGGGTTTATGTAACGAAAATAATTGTTGGGAAATAGCGTCTTATTCGACAACATAGATATGTAGCCTAAGTACAGTCGTCGTTAGAACTAGCTCGTTAGCTTGTGAGGTGCGATCAGATTTCTAAGCATTCGGCTATCGTTGATTATTTACATCTATGCATTTGCATCAATGCATATCATATAGGTACGATGATGGATCAACGAATCAATTGAAGGATGATTGTGAATCCTAAGATGGTGTGATGGTATTCTTCCCGGGAGATGATGCAATGTGATTTCTATTTAGTTGATGGTGGATAATCTGAAGATGCAGATACTAACTTTTTAATATATATCTTACACAGGCAAGCCTCGATGCATAACCCCTACTTTTCTACAGTTTAAATTATATTTGTGCATTATGTTTTACGGAGTTGAATGAAACCCACTTGCATATATATATTTTTATCCTATGAGTCTTACTAGTATGACAGGATCAGATAGATTGCTATGCTACAGGAACTGGTAGAAATCGAGTGATTGCCTATCACTCGCGAGATATAGAAAATATGTTACTATATCATTATCACTTGGAAATTGTAAATAGTGGAATGGAAAATTGTGACTGGGCAGGGATATGATTGGGTATTGGTGGGTGTAAGAGGTTGTGTCGCTGTGGACACGGGGCATGGCCTGGTTACACTGCTTTCCCTGTTTGTGTCGGTTAAGGACCGATCATTGCATAAGCCATCGAGGCAAGTCATAGATTTATTATCCCGAGCACATACTTGTGTATGGGCGCTTGAAAGACTTGTTACTCTCTTATCGTGGGTTCCAACTCTTTCTAGACTGACTGTTAGGGTTTTGTTTTGGTGGAGGAGGTCCTTGCACCGCACTGAGTTCGGGACTCAGGAGCGGGGGCTTGGAGTCCCAGTTTGGATGGGGACCTGGACACTTAGGACATGAGAGTGATGGATTGGTCCTGCTTGTGCCTAGGGTAGAATCAGGCGTGTGTTTTCGAGGTACCCAGCTGGGGACATTGATTCACGAATCGCCGTCGAGTCAGTACGGCTTGTTTCGTGCCTAGCACCGTAGTAAGAACTAGAGATGAAAGATGGAAAAAGGAAATCTGATTGCTTACCACCAGCTTGAAAGTAGCACTAGTGCTTACATAGAATGGTTAGTTAATGAACCAATGTGACTATTAATAAAAATCAAATATAAGGACGCGTGCTTTGTAATGCTTCCTACAAATATAATAAACCCACAAGCTAGATAGCCTTGCATATCCTTGGAGTCTTTTCTTTCCTCCTGTCGGGTAAGTCTTGCTGAGTACAATTGAGTACTCAGGGTTTTATTCCCCCTGTTACATGTGATAGGTGGAGGCTAGAGCTGACCTTTGTGTGTGGATTCCTCCTGGTGGGCTCAGAGAGGATTTCCTTTACGCAGCGATCATAATCTTTATTTATAACTCTCACAAAATGTTTTTATAAAGGAAAGTTTTCCAATCTGTTGTCCTAGTTACTTATCAATGTTTCATCATGTTATGAGTAGATACTTATTTTCTGCTATAATTTTGATCATATGTTTATATTCCGTTGTTCAATTAAATTGTTCATAAACTCTGATAAGATGATTACATTCCGTTGTTATCCAATAACTATTATACTCTGATGACATATTAAAAGTGATGTAAAAAATGGTTAAGAATGATGTAAGCTTTATTCTCTCATTTGTGATCCTGATGGAAAAATGTGGATTTTTAGGTTCTTCCCTGTGGTTTGCCCGACGGAACCAAGTAATTTAGTGTCCTCCCCTGAGTGCTTAGTGTCTAATGAAAGGCGAGCACTCCTAGGAGGCATTAGATTAGGCGGGTCTGCCACAGGTGGTATCAGAGCGCAAATGAGGAAATAAAGCTTTGAAAACCTTTCCTAAAATAAAATTTGACAACCTATTTTTGTAAAAAGTTAGGATGTTTTATGTGAAGTTATATAAGTAGCCCTATTACTATGGTTATGTATCCAGGATAGATGGCACTCTGCTGACTTAGGTAGGTTTAATCAATTTTTCTGCAGGTACACTGACCTGAGCATAGTTTGATAGTATCGACTAGTTACAGGGACAGAATGATGTGCCAAAAATCTAAGAACGGTTGCCCTATATGCTGGCAACAGTGGAAGGACGTATAGGATGTGCATTCATGCATATCATGTTTGTGCATTGTAGCATTCGTATTGCTTGTAGATACGCCCTCCATAGGTGTCACGCGTGTCGTATTGTGCAAGACTGACTCGTTCCTATTCTAGAGTTAGGTCTGCACTATGGCTTCGTATTTCACATTCGCCCGTGGTTCACGCCTATCGTAACCCATGTCTCCCCGTATCCCTTTTCTACGCTCTTGTCGGACCCTTGCCCTGTAGTCGTACTAGCCAGTAATGGCCTCAGACATTGCTCGCCTTGAACACGCAAAATTTAGTCGATTCATTCATAGTGACCCCATGCAGGAACCCTGGTGGACTACGCTAGGACCACTGAATGCTCTGCCTTTATAAGTAGAGCCTGGCTTAGCCATTGGTATCACCACTAGGTGCACTTTAGCTCGCTTAGCTTTTCCTTTGAGCTAGATTTTCGCTCAGTCTTCCTCACCACCACTGCTAGGATGGTAGGAGCCTGGGTTAGTAGTACTGCCTGAACATTGAGGGTTTTTCCCAAAATCCTGCATGCCACCCTACAAAAGCTCAGAGTCAAAGATCGTCCCGAGTATGAGGGCCATGAGTACGAGGAGCATGGCACCAAGTGGTGTGAGGTTACCATCTATATTGGGAAGAGTGAAGAGTTCCTTGACCTCACTAAAGCCTGGAGTGTGACCACAACCAGGTTTTGCTTCATCGACACCTACTAGGTTGTGGCCCACAAAGCCTTGTGGTACCTTTGCTAGATCTATGAGGAGCCCATTGCTCGTACCCCCATGTGGTTCTTTCCACCTTTGGACAAGAATCAACGGGCATGGAGGGCTCACATGGAGGCTTTGCAAGGGCAGAATGCACAAAAAGATAGTCCTACCATGGTGCACTTGACCATATACCTGCTTGCTCTAGATGAGCAGTATGACTGGCAAGCCTTGGAACTGAGGATCTGCCTCTATCGAGTTGAGGAAGCCAAGATCTTCACCCGAATGCTTGAGGTGCAGCTCGCTAAAGTGCATGCCAGCGCTGCAGCTTCAGAGAGCCGAGAGACTACCATGTCGGAAGCTCTAAAGGAGGTTGAAGATCGGCATGTCCATCAGCTACGGGAGACCTATCTTATCACTAGGGCCAAGCGGAGGACGCTAGCTGCTGAAAGGCAGGATGCCCCGATCTTGGAAGGGATCCCTATCCACCTGCTAGAAAGAAGAAGAACCGGTGTTGTAGTGCCGCCAGTACCTCCATCCTCAGAAGTGTTAGAAGTCAAGCCTATGGTTCCTCTCACTCAACCATTGCCATGAGTAGATTAGTTGCCTTGGGATGCTGTACCCATAGTAGTAGTGCCTTTCGTTGCTGTCCTCTGATATTGTACTCTTGCCATTGTTGTCGTCTGTAGTTGTTGGGATCTTCTAATCGTAGAGAATGATGTGTCATGAATGGGAGACACAATGCCTATACGATGTACCCATATTAATAAAAATTGAATGTAAGGACGCACGCTTAGTAATGCTTTTTGCAAATGCAATAAACCCACAAGCCAAATAGCCTTGCATATCCTTGGAGTCTTTTCTTTCCTTCTGTTAGGTAAGTCTTGCTGAGTACAATTGAGTACTCAGGGTTTTATTCCCCCTGTTGCAGGTGATAGGTGGAGGCTAGAGCTAACCTTTGTGTGTGGATTCCTCCTGGTGGGCTCAGAGAGGGTTTCCTTTACGCAGCGATCATAGTCTTTATTTATAACTCTCACAAAATATTTTTATAAAGGAAAGTTTTCCAATCTGTTGTCCTAGTTACTTATCAATGTTTCATCATGTTATGAGTAGATACTTATTTTCCACTGTAATTCTGATCATATGTTTATATTCCGCAGTTCAATTAAATTGTTCATAAACTCTAATAAGATGATTACATTCCGCTATTATCCAATAACTATTATACTCTGATGTTGTATTAAAAGTGATGTAAGAAATGGTTAAGAATGATGTAAGCTTTATTCTCTCATTTGTGATCCTGATGGAAAAATGTGGATTTTTGGGTTCTCCCCTGTGGTGTGCTCGATGGAACCGAGTAATTTAGTGTCCTCCCCTGAGTGCTTAGTGTCTAATGGAAGGTGAGCACTCCTGGGAGGCATTAGATTAGGCAGTTCTACCACACTACTCTACCTACTATTGTGGTGGCTGGCTGCTACTTACTACTCTACCTACTTGTGAGCATTAGCTGCTTGTTCTCAATCTTTGTGGCATTTGCAATGATGAATTTTTTTAAACTTCTACAAAAATATGCTGAGGCAGTGGCATATGCAATGATATGAAACTTTTTATGCTGAGGCAGCGGCTATGATGATGAAATGTCCCCATACTTGTGAGCCGCTAAACTAGGATGGCTTGTATACCAATACTACTATTTTTTGGCAGGCAGTAGCTGATTTGTTTGGACTAGTCCTACTACTTCTACTACTCTTCTTCTCTCCTCTCCTCTCCTACTACTTATATGTTTGCCAGCAGTTGCTCTTTTTTTGGCAAGCAACATTTTGACTATTTTTGCCATCAGCTGCTGCTCTATGTTTGCTAAGCAGCTGTTGCTTTTTTTTTGCCAAATCTCCCCTCTCCTCTCCTTTGTTTTGCCGATGATAAAATTGTCCAAGTCCATATATTATATGGAATATGAGCTATTGATCAAGAACTTGTGAGGAACTTGGCATCATTACCAGCCGCCCCTACTATGTTTTTCTATATGCTCACTATTTTTATATATGCTCACTATGTTTATGATGCCTTTATGCTCCAAGTTCTTTATCAAATGATGATTGACATGTTTCTGAGGCCTCTACCTCTACTACTACTATTACTACTCGTTTTGTGAGTTAGTTTGAACTTGATTGATGGCTATTTTCTTCACTTCTCTCCTGTTTTGTAGACCCTCCTCTCCTAATCCTACTATTTCTACTCTTCTCCTCTCCTGTCCTCTGCTCCTACTTCTCCTACTCCTCTCATCTGATGTTCATCTACAATAACTGTTTTCCTTGACATAAATTTAGGAGAAGATATGGCCAAACTCCCTTCGCCGGATCTGCCAAATAATTATGTGTATGATCTAGGCTTCCAACCAGTATTGGGGAGGGCAAACCACTCATATCCAAGCATAGTAAGTAACATGTTTTAAAGACACCTCTATAGATATTTTGTTCTGATATATAATTCTTAAATGTAGACAATTCATCCTATACCATGGTTCAGAGAGACACTCTTAAATTTTGGGGTTGATTTCTTCAATGTTGATACATTCCCTATAGATGGTCGAATCAAGCAATGTCAAATTAGCTTTTCTATTCTTGTTAGGGCGAGTAACCAATAAGGTATGGTTTTATACATCGATAGGACGAGCAGCAGTCAACCTCATGACATTATTGCGCAAAAATATGCTATGCAAGCATGTTTAAGGGCACTTCAAAATATTGGGTACAATATTCCTACATACTCCTCCATGAGAATTGCTGCTTTGAATGTGGGCCTCCACCACGATATTGGACTATTTTGTGCAAAGCTTGCTGAGGACAACATGAATGATGTGATTAGTCTTATAACTTATATCTAGATTAATTATTATGTCTATATATATGCATGGTTCTGATAACCATATTTTTTTGAACACTTGAAGATTCAGGAGAACGACCTAACATACACAAGTTGTAGCTTTGAAGCCATTTTAAACCAGGTCATGTATCACTTGGGTAGTTATAAATGGGAATATGGTGGCCCTATTCTCACTTCAGAGGGAATCCAGTAAAAATTCTTATGACTAGGAGTGAAGGTTCTTGATCAATGCTGATCGTCGTCAGTAGACCTTGTGAACAATCTTATGAAGCAAGGGAGAGTGCACTAATAAATACATTGCGCTACATTGGTGACATTTTGGTATATGAAATGAATGATATGCACTTCTTCGAGTATGTGGTACGACGTTAGAAAATTCTAGGAAGTTAAATTATTGTTAGTATAATAATGAACTGATCTAAATTATTATGGTTTGTAATGAACAAATTTAAATTATTATGTGTTTGTAATGAATGGGTTTGTAATGAAGTAATTTAAATTATTATGGGTTTCAATTAGTTGTTGATATAATGTCCTTGTGAATTATATATATTATATATATGTATATATGTTCTGGTCATATTTACATTTTCAAATTTCAAATTTTTTGGTGTGAAAATGTACCGTAGGGGCGGTTATAGAGTGAATCGTCCCTAGAAATATAAATTATAGGGGGGCTGGTGTTACCAACCGCCCCTATAAATACAGTTGTAGGGGCGGCTGGTGACACAAGCCGCCTCTACAAATCAATTTGTAGGGGCGACTTAGGAACCGCCCGTATAAACCCTTGATTTATAGAGACAATGTGGTAGGAACGGCTAGCAAAACCACCTCTACAAACCATCGCCAGCCGCCCCTACAAATGCTTACTGTAGTAGTGCGCGCCAACTAAAGACAACGCCGACTCAGACAACATCATGCCCAATGTCAGCAATGGCACTGTTGCCGCTGCCTCCAACAACGCCGCAACCGCCGACTACGACACAACGCGGTCGCGGCCGCCAGTAACACCACGGCCACCTAACAACTCCCAGAACATGAATTGAGCACTGAGATCATTCGAGTCATACTATAATGCACTACACCATAACACAAAATTAGGGTCACATGTGTGTCATTATAAGTTCACTGGTACTGTTGAACAATTGGTCGTTATAGATGGTCCACAGACCAAGTGTCGGTAAACGTACCTTTCACGATGAACGGTCGGTTGGTGTAGATATTTGGCTCTACCATTGTCGACAGAATATCGTCAGCAGTCCTCCAAGGGGTATCTCATGAAGGTAGATTGATCGGTAGAGGAGCGTGAGATCAAGAACAAGAAGGCAACAAAGACACATGAGTTAGACAGGTTTAGGCCGTCAGTATGACGTAATACCCTACTCCTGTGGTCTGTTGGTTTATATTAGCTATCGTCTGATATTGCGTGTGTTTGGAGGGGGTCCCTACCCGCCTTATATAGTCCAGGGAGCAGGGTTACAAGTCGGTCAGATCTGAGAGATAACCAGAAAGTAATAACTAATTACAGGAATCTTGGGATCATACATATCCTAACAGATCTCGTAGTATCTTTGGGATATCTTCCAGATGTCTTGCGAAAGGTGATGAGGACATGACACCCATGCATATGACCATGTTTGGCACATGGTATGGAGGTGTAGGAGATCAACAAGGGTGTCCAAGTCAAGAAGGAGGTTCGAGGCTAATTTGGTTCGAGTCCCCGAGGTGGAGGCCCAAAGCAACTCAAGTTCGAGTCTGCCTCGGCCTCCAGGACCAGTCTGCCTTAAACTGGTCACCCAAGACGTATCCGGACTCCATTTTCGACGATCCACATATGGTTGGAAAGCTAATTTGATAAGGAAGCCAATCCAAGTGGTTTCACGTCAAAAGACCTTCAGAATCAACGGAATTGTCGAAACAAGTTAGTGTCTAGAATCTGCCAGGGTGCTGCGACACCGTCTTTTGGTCCGTTGGACCATGTATCGTGTTTGGGCCCATTAGGGGGCGCGTCCAGGGGGTGATGCCCAAGACTCTATAAATAGCAGCCGGCGCTCTCCTTAGGGTTTAGGTTTTATTTAGTTCTTGATTTCCTCGTGAAACAGACATCGTTTTGCTACAACTGTGCTACCAAGGCTGCTTGCTGTGAACCAAGGCCCTAGTTCTTGATCTTGTTCGCCTGTGGTGATTAGTCCTTTCGAATAAAGACTTGAACTCTTTCTCATTATCATAAGCAAAATAAAGACTTGAACTCTTTCTCATTATCATAAGCCTTATATTTATTTGCAATTCAGATTGCGTTTATCTCGTTCTTGCTTGTGTTCTCGATTCACTTGCAGGAAAGTCTTCTCGGCGAGGTCAATCGCGTTCGCGTGGTTGATAACCAACGGAGCAGTGGTGTAACGATTGCGGGGGTCCAAATCAGTCTTGGTTCAAAGCCTAGATCATGAACATCAAGTCTCCACCAATCGACGCTATCATACCTTTTAGAAGTTCGGGCCTAGTCTACATCAAGTGGTATCAGAAACCTTGTTGCCCATTAGGTATAACTTTGTTTTCCCCTTTAGATTGTTACTGTTTTTTCATTACCTTACCTTTCGGAAGTTCGGGCCTAGTCTACATCGGAAGGCGTCGACCAGAGTCGTGCCCTGTAAGGCTTCGTCTTGTGGGCTGGGCCGCCCCTAAGGGCGCAGCCCATGTGGTCTGCCGTGGGTATCCAGGGTCATACCCCCCATAGCTAGTCCCCGAGCGCCTTGTACCCGTTGTGTAATGCCGTCTTGAGCTTATCCGAGTAGGTGCGAACAAAGCCGAGTAGTCGAACTCATGGTCCGACCACCGTGATGAGTTGCCAAGCAGTTATGAGCAGTTGCCAAGCAGCATGTACTATTTTTGAGCAGCACAAACCATAGCCGAGTAGTCACGAACCATAGGTGAGCAGCATAACCCAAGCATGGCTTGCCATAAGGGTGTAAGGATCTCAAGTTCAGAACCAAAAATTTCTTTGTAGGGGATGAAGTGTGCCCACGTAGAGTCTGTCTACGAGAAAAGGAGATAATCTTCCTCAGCTTTGAGAGGCGTGGAGTCTTCCAGAATAAAGCAAGCACATTCACTGTGAGGTGAAGTGCACCCACTTAGTCCCTGAGCCTAACAGTAGATGACGTAGTCATATAGTGCCAGGGTCCAAAGTAGAAGAATAGCAAAAGACTAGCCGAGCAGGCAGCCAGTCCTCGAGCACAGCCTTGAAATGGGAGAGAGCACATTCACCGCAAGGTGAAGTGTGCCCAATTAGTCCCTGAGCCTGACAGTAGGTGACGTAGTCATGTGGTGCCTGGGTCAGAAATAGAAAAAATATTAAAAAGACCGACCGAGCAGGCAGCCAGTCCGTGAGTCTTGTACAGAGATATATGAAAAACTCCACCATGGAGAAAAAACCAGAGTAATGGCTGTATAGTAACCGTTACTGAGCCTCAATAAATGACGGAGAAGGAGGTGATTATTTGGCGAGTAATAACCAACATCAGCGATAAATGTGCTACATGGGCTGTAGTTACGCGAAAGCCCAGGCTGCGGCCCATTAATCCACGTCAGAGAAATCGGAGGGGCGCAAATTGCGGGCACAATTTCCCAAAAACCCTCAAATGCGAGAGGGTGGGGAAAGTCTTTATAACTACGTCGTCACATCCCTCGTTCATACCTTTTTTTCACTCTGCCATTCCGTCTTCATCCTCAATCCTCACGTTTCCAGATTCGCTTCCACAGTTGCTTCCACCGTCAAACCCCAATCACATCGGAGAGATGGTGCCAAAGAAAGGAGCTACCAAATCGAAGAAAACAAGCCCCAAGAAGGCGAGCACCGATGCCCGGCGAGATAAAGAGGGGGTGCTATCGTGAATGGGAGAGGCGGAGCTTAACAAATTGGTGGAGGGCGGCGTTCTTCCTAACCGTGCTACCACCAGATGGCGGCCAGCCCTTGGTGAGGCCTTCCCAACACCTCATACCGATGAAGTGGTGGTATTAGAGGATTATTTCTGGCGTGGGTTGGGATTTCTTGTTCATCCATTCCTAAGGGATCTGTTGGAGCTTTGGGTAGTTAGTCTGTGCAACCTCCATCCCAATACCATTCTGCACATTTCAATCTTCATCCATTTTTGTGACGCATATCTTGGAATCCTCCCCCATTTCAACCTCTTCCATTACTTGTTCTGGCTGAAAAAGAGAGGCGGCGGTGGTTCCAAAGTGGTTGGCGGGGTGTACCTTCAGCCGCGCGATGGGATGGCGGGCGAGTACCTTACTGTGCCACTGAACACATCATTAAAGGGGTGGAACGCTAGATGGTTCTACATAAAACAGAGCCACCCAGCCGTCCGCTGCGATGCTGACCACATCCTGGAGAGTCGGAGGAGCTGGTCGGAGACACCGAACATCACTGACATGGAGCAAGTGAGGGAGCTTCTTGCCTTAATAAAGGGTGTGAGAACCAGCGGTAGATTAGTAGCAGCAAGCTTTATAGTACTCTGCGTGCAGCCCTGTAAAGAGAGAGCGCATCCAGCCTTCGAGTTCAAGGGGGAAATCGATGGTACCTGGGAGAGGCCGGAGATGCTGTCGAGGAACGTTTGTGAAGAGCGGGCTGTAGAGCTATTCGCTCCATTTTCCTCTTTCAACATGTTAGGGTATACGAGGCCCTTGAACTACAAAAATCTGCCTCCTCAGGTAAATATCTCAGTTGTGTATTCCTGATGCATTTTATCCTTCTTCATTGCCGAACAGGAGACTGATTTACCTATGTGAAGATCCATTCATAGGATAGGGCGGTGAACTTTTCAAGTGTGCCGAAGGACAATTGGCCACCAGCTGTGGATGCACGACCACCAACTCAACCTGAAGGAAGTGCCATTGGTGTCTCGTTGGACTCTGGAGGCATAGATGTTGGTCGGACAGAGAGTTCTCCCCCGGTGTCAGAGAAAGCCCAAGGGAAGAGGGCAGCGGCAGATGAGCCGGCACAGAAGAGGAGGAAGACGACGGGTTCTGGTTTTATCAAACCGGACAGCATCTAGCTTGGCGATGATCAGACCAGTTGAACGCAAAGGGCCACTGTGATTGACTGGTCGGATAACGACGAAATTCTGACGGATCCTCCACAGAGCACGAAAGGGCCTTCGCACAACACTCCCATGGGGAATAAATCAAGGGGACGCAAAGAAGTCCCTGAGCCACAAATGAGGGAAGTCCCCGAGCAGCGAGCGAGGGAAGTTCTCACATAGCAAACGACGAGAGTCCCTGTGGGGCAAACGACAGGAGTCCCCAAGCAACAAGCGAAGGGAAAACCGAAGCAGCAGGCGGAGAGGGCCCCAGAGCATCAGGTAGAACAAAGGTCGACTGTGGAGGAGCCAAGATCTCCTCCGCAGAGTATGGGAGCCGATCCCACGGCTACGCCTAGGGGCTCGGGCAGGCACCGCCGGTTCAAGAAATTGAACCGACAGACTAAACCATAAGTATCCTTACCTTGGAGTTAATTTGCTGTAGGTTCTTAACTTTTGTGATGACTGACGAGCTGACTTGATGCAGAGCAAGGCGTATGATGGATCTAGTCCCATCCATCTAGACTGACGAGTAGTCAAAGGCTGGCTCTGGGATGGAGGGGATGCCGGTGGAGCCCATCCTGGAGTCCCTAGGTGCTCGTCAGCACGTGGTGGAGCCAATTACCGATGTTGGCGGACTTAGCGGCGATGAATAGCTGCCGTCGACGGCAAATGAGTCAGCGACTGTACCCTCAGCGACGGGAGGCACCGCCACGTCCTTTGGAGTGGAAACTATAGTTACTAGCATCTCACCGAAATCTGGAGCGGAGAATCTTGTAGTGCCGAAGGAGTAGACGGTGCTCCCCGAGTCATAGGATGACATAGTCGGACCCGCTATCCGGCCGCTGAGCCCCTAGGTGGTGCCTCTAACTGCAGCAGAGGAGGACAAGGTGGAGGAGATCGAGCATGAGGAACCTCGACCCCAAGCTATCCAAATCCTCCGAAAGCACGGCGATGACATAATAATTGTCGAAAAGGAGGACACCACCAGTGAGTTCAGGAGACTGGAAACTGCCCTTGCTACGGTGACGAAGCAAATTAAGGTTAGTACTGCATCTAGAATGCTCCTCTTTGACTTTTGTAACTCGATTTCGACATTGTCATTATGCATTTGCAGGAGATAACGTAGACTGCCGAGCAGCGCCGCTAGCTGATAAAGAGGATGGAGCCCCTCACCGAGGAGAACGAAAAACTCCAAGAGGTGGTGAACGTCTCGGAGAGAAACATCTAGAGGGCTCGGGGTGAACGAGACCTTGCAGAGTCCAATGCGCGGGAGGCCAGCCTCTTGGAAGGCACTATTGTGAAGTTGTTGTGAAGGTTGTGATTAAAAGGGATATAGTGCTACCTCGCCCTTATGGTGACATTGAGACTTTGGCTGATGCTGAGTCAATGCCAATTCAGTGGCCATACAACAGAGTAATAAACTAGACTTTCCTTTGTTTCTTTTATTCATATATGTGATAAGTGAACAAAGTTTCTAGTTAATGATATTTGTAATAGTTGAACGTCAGCAAGGTATCACATTCATCAAGTCTACTGCAGGTATGTATTTTTCCTGAATTTTACTTTTACCAAGCTCCAATTTGTGATGCTGAACACACCCTGCTATGCATACAACACACTATCAATTGCGACATTATACATGTCAATTATTAGCTTTTTGGCCGCATGATCCGACTATCCGAGCGCCTACTCGTCTGACTGTCTGAGCCCTGGTAAATTGCTGTTCCTGTTCTCGTATCCATTCGCTGGTTCTTCCCGATCTAAACATTCCATGAATGATTAATTGATTGGGTAGATTTTTATAGAGTTGCACAGTAAAGAGGACCAAGACATTAAAATCCTTTTTTTTTTGCCGCTCCTACGCCAATTATACAGCCATTGTCACAAACAAAACCTTCTGGCAGAGTTTGAAAGCTCTGTGCTCTATATTAGCAGCGGGTAGGCAGCAGGTGTGCAGCCTATCAGCTCAATTTCCTTTCTAATTTAATTCAAGTAAATTATGCTTACCTTAAGCCTGAAATCCTGTGATTAGCTATTTTGCAACTGAAATCTGATGAAGCCACCGCCATTGCGTCTTGCAAATTTGCAATAATGTTCCCACAGTAATTAAAGGAATCGCATATCCATCCTGAGATGGGAGGTGAACTAGTCTCCAGCAGTTATAAAAAAATAATTCTTACCAGATTGCTAGGTTTAGGAAGTAGTTTAGCAATTTCAGTGAGGGGCGGGCAATGGCAGGGAGCTGATTGCTTCCCAGCCTTGTTTCACTATGTGTGGATTAGGCTTAATCCCTCAAGTTTAGTAAGGAAATCAGTTAGTTTTCAATAAAGATTCTCATTCTCAGGAACTCTCAAGTTTTGGCATTCAATTTTGTCACTCTGTGAGTGCAAATGTCTAGAAGTCCAGTATATTTGTGTTTTCAGTCAAGTTCAAAGTACAAGTGGAAGTCATAGCTATCTTTGATTTTCTCTTGCTTAGCGCCAAACATTTGTAATGGCAATAGGCCAATAGTTTAATCCTGTTTTCGTGTTCCAGACAGTTCTTAGTTCCATTACCAAAAGATCCATACCTTGACCTATAAAAGGTTGGGGGCTGGTTCAGTGGGGGTGGGGGGTGGGGGGGGGGGGGGGGGGGGGGTATCAAAGAACAAAACCAAACTCTAGCTTGTTAGAAATATAGTGAAGTAGCTTCCTTGTATTTTTTTTTGAACGCAATGGCAGGAGCTCTGCCTTTCAATTAAGATAGGGAAAGAAAGTTTATGTACAATCAAAGACTAGCGAGATTAAGGTTTCATCCCCACCTTCCCCCCATACACCTGTGAGCTAAACGTACTCAAGAGCTCTCTTCCTTTGGTGTATGTCTTCCTTTATCCTTGCTGCTACCTGCGTTCCCATTTGTATCAAGTTGTCAAAGACTCTCGTATTTCTCTCCTTCCATATATTCCAGAATGTGTAGATAATTATCCCGTTGAGCCGCCTCCGCTCAGATCTTGGCACTTTCGCTGCCACTTCTTCCCACCATGACTTGATGTGGGTGGGGTTTACCTGGAGTTGCTGTTGCAGTTGAGTGAAGTTTTCCCATGATAAGATTTGATCCCAAACCGCCTTGGCAAAAGGGCAACAAAGGCATAAGTGGAGGCTTGTTTCTAAGGGCCCGTTGCACATGACACATTGCTGCTGGTGCGGCCACCCTCTCTTTTGTAGGTTACGAGCCGTTAGAATTTTATCTTGCACTAAGATCCAGGCGAAGATCTTGCATCTGTTCTCCACATGCGCTCTCCAAATCAAATCCGTACGGAATGGGGGGAGCGAACCTCTGAATTGGATTTTGTATGCCGAGCGGGTGGAGAAATTCCCGTCATTTGTCCAACGCCAGGTGATGGTGTCCTGGACACCCTGCTGTAGGTGCACATCCTGCATTCGTATCCAGAGGGATACAAACTCCTCTATGTGGGTAGCCGATGTGATTTTCCTCCCTAGTTTACGTATCCAATTGTTGTTCCGCATCTCTTTTTGCACCGTTTGGTTAGTCCTTGAGACTAGCCGAAACAAGTTCGGGGCTAGGTATTTAGGAGCTTGCCCATCGAGCCAACTGTGATGCCAAAACCTTGTCTTTGCACCATCTCCTAAAGATATATTGATTGAGGAGTTGAAGAGGATGCGGTCATCATCAGAACACGGGAGCTCCGATCCGCTCCAAGTCTTGGACTCGTCCACCCAATCTTGCCAAAGCCATCGCAACCGGAGAGCTCGTCCAAATCTCTCCAGGTCAAGGACGCCTAAACCCCCAAGGTCTTTTGGTCTGGTAACTGTCTGCCAGTTTACTAGGCAGTGTCCGCCGTTTGCATTCTCCTCCCCTTTCCACAAAAACGATCTCCTGATTTTATCTATCTTCTTCTTAGCCCAAGCGGCGAGGGGAAACACTGTCAGGTGGTAGGTTGGCATAGAGGAGAGTACAGAGGTTACAAGAGTGAGACGTCCCACTCTGTTTAACCATCTTCCTTTCCATTTGGGTAGCCTGTGGGCAATCCGGTCTATGAGAGGTTGGACATGAATCCTTTGCAGTGATCTAATATGGAGTTGTAGCCCCAAATATTTGCATGGGAAGCCCCCTCTAGTACCGGTGAAAGGCGACAGTACTTGGTCTAGGTCGACGTTTCCACAACCAATCGGATGCACTGAGCTCTTTTGAAGATTAATATGGAGTCCCGAGAATGTGCCAAACGCCTGCAGGATGGTTTTGACAGCTTCTACATCGTCTTTTGCGGGGCTGAGGAAAATGGCGGCATCATCTGCATACAATGAGGTTCTCCATTTAGCCGCCGTGATTGGTAAGGGGGTGAGAATCCCCTGTTGAGTTGCTAGGTCAAGCAGACGCTGAAGCGGGTCCATATCTAGGATGAATAGCATCGGCGAAAGCGGATCTCCCTGGCGGACGCCTCTGGCATGGCTAAAGGTGGCCCCCTGTCGCCCATTCAGCATGGGTGTCGAGGAGGACGTACGTAGGATGATAGAGATCCATTCCCGCCAACGCTGTCCGAAACCCAGAGCCTGCATCGCCTCAAGCAAGTACCCCCAGTGTACCGTGTCAAAGGCTTTGTGGATGTCTAGTTTCATGAACAAAGTCGGAATCTTCTGCTTGTGTAGTTTTTTTTACCGTGCTCTGGACGTACAGAAAATTATCGTGGATGCTTCTCCTTTTTATAAATGCGCTCTGACAGTTTGAAACGAGGGAGTTGAGTCGGGGGGCAAGTCTGTCAGCTAACACTTTGGAGAAAATCTTTGCAATGCCATGGAGTAGGCTGATGGGTCTGAAGTCGCTAATTTTTGTTGCATCCGTTTTTTTGGGGAGAAGGATAATAGTAGCCGAATTTAGCCATTCGAAACCCTGGGCATTCAATGTGAATAAGCAGTTCATGGCTGCCATAACATCCTCTTTAATGATTTCCCAACATGCTTTGAAGAAGGCGCCTGTGAAGCCATCCGGTCCCGGCGCTTTATCGGAAGGCATGGCGTATACAATGTTTTTTATCTCATCCTGGGAGAAAGGCACCTCCAGGTCAGAAAGATCATGCTGGTTGTAACCTAGGGCTTGCTAGTTAATTGTGGAATCTCTCTGCGCCGTGGAGCCAATGTGATTTCTAAAATAATTGTGTATGACCTTTTCTTTATCTTGGTGGGCCACCGCGATTCCCTCATCCGTGTGTAGATAGTGTATGTAGTTCTTTCTCCGTCGAGCATTGGCTCTACTATGGAAGAGTTTTGTGTTAGCATCTCCACATTGGATGTAAGTTAAACTCGATCTCTGTCTAATTCTTGATTTTTCAATAGCAGCGAGCCCCGTGCTACGGGATTTGAGTCGGCGGCATAGGTGAAGTTCCATGGCCGTGAGCATCCTATGTTCTTAGGCTGCTTCTAGCTGCAATAATACTTCTTTCACAATGGCGAGCTGTATCCTTGTATCCCCAATCTTGTCTTTCTTCCAACACTTGATTGCTTTTGCCACGCGCGCCATTTTGATATGCAAGCGTTTGATAGGAAGAGCCGAGGCGACCGGCCTATTCCAAGAATTTTGGACGATGTCTTGGAATCCTTCCATCTTAGTCCAGTAATTTTCAAAGCGGAAGGACGTGTTGTGCCGGTGGTCAAGCTCTCCCTGTAGCAGCAGGGGTGTTTGGTCCGACATTAGTGATGGGAGGGAGTGTAGGAAACATGCGGGGAAGAGCAGGTCCCACTCGTTGGTACAAAGCAGCCTGTCAATTCTAGTGAGCGTCGGGTTGTCCTGTTGATTGCTCCAGGTGAAGCGGCGCCCATTTAGCTTGATTTCTTTGAGCCTCAAATGATCGATCATCGCTCTAAACGCCCCCATGAGGCGCTGGTTTAGGTTGGAGTTGTTTTTGTCTTCCGCCTGGTAGATGAGATTGAAGTCTCCCAGGATGAGCCATCTATTGTGGACCGACGGTGGAATGTTCTTCAATTCTTGGAGGAATTGAAGTTTAGCTGCCTCTCCCTGCGGGCCGTATACCACTGTAATTTGCCACTTTGTTCCATCGGCCCTCATGTTGATCTGCGCGGTTATGGTGTTCGAGGTAAGTATAATGTCGATGAGGTCGAAGAAGTCTTCATTCACTGCTAGGAAGACGCCTCCTCTAGTCTGTTCCACCGGTAGCACCGTATAGGAGTTTACAAATTTTGCTCCGATAGTTCTTCGTACCACCTCATGATCCATCACATGCAACTTTGTTTCATGTAGACATACAACGGTTGCAGCAGTGGTTCTCACTAACTCGCACACGGAGTCCTGTCGTGCTCCGTCATTCAATCCCCTAACGTTCCAGTTAATTATGTTGCAATTTAATTGTGCCATAAGGAAACCAAGTGGTCCCATCTTAAAAATGCAGTTAGTAAGGTGGCGAGAAAGCCGCCACCCGGGACATTTGAACTGGCAACTTGCCGTAAGCTAATGACACGGATGTATAAATTCAAGCGAGTTGCAAGGTGATAACGCCGATACATCTGAAAGCTGGCCGCCGACAGAGCAAAACGAAGCAAAGGTTTGCTGCTCACAGAGGTAAAGCTACAGCTAACTGCGAGATGCGGTGTCCAAGTAGTTTGATGGGGAGACGACCGAAGGCCTCTGGCTGTCGCCCCACCCAAACACCATAGGTGGACAAACACAAAAGTTGCGGAGCTCTCAGAGCTCCCGCTGCCACTGCGATGCACGGTTTCTAACATCGGCTAATAAACCTACCCCAGCAACTCAATAGATGTCTAGGTGCTGGTGGTGGGTAGCGTTGCCGCTGCATCGAGGCCACACAGTGCCGACATTGTCTTGACAGTATCGTCGTCTAGAGGACCCTTGAATAGGTTCAAGTAGCGCAGCATTGCCTCGTCGTGGTTGAGTCCTTGGACGTCGAGGATGCCAAGCCTTTTCAAGAGCACTTGTCTGGCCTTTGTTTGGGTGTCCCCCCTCGGCCAGAACTTGGCCACGATGCGCGTGCTCCTGCGTGTCGGGGCTGGTTGCCTCTTGCGTCGTAGCGGCGGGCTTGGCTGGCGCACTGGACCCTGCAAAATGGGCTGAGGCAGAGGTTGTGAGATCTCCAATAGGAACTGTGACACCACCGCTGCAGTGTGCGGTGTGCTCTGGCCATCGTCGGCGAGTACCTCTGGGTTGTCGCTGTTGTTGCCCGGTTGCTGGTGGTGGTGAAGTCCATCTGTCATGCGTCGACTGCGCGAGCAGTTGGTGGGCGTTCCGCGGGCGCCGCGTCTGGAGTAGATGAGCCTCGGGCGGAAACGAACCACCTGGGGGCTCCTCTCCGGCTGTGTCTGCTTCCGATGTGGCCGCCTGGAGTAGACTCGCCCATAGCGGAAGCGACGCTCCGCAGCGAGGCGTGACCGTTGTGATGTCACATTTTCTTGGTCGGTGATGGGAGGACCCTGCAGTTCAGTCAGGCAAGGGGGAGACACAGCGGTCGTCAGCGTGTCCGAAGATGAGTCGCTCGGTGTTGCGGACGTGGACGGTGCTGCAGCATCAGGTGTGGCATTCGGCTTCCAGGGCGGGGAAGCAGCAGGTGAAAGGGTGCAGGGTTGGTTATTGACATTGCTTTGATTAGCACGCACCTTTGGAGGGCTCGGTGATGGATGATGATTGTTGCCAGCACCGCTGAAGTCCGGTGACTTGCAGCGCTGGCGTGGTGACGGGGACTTGGAGCGCGTCGTTGTGGTCCTCGGCTTCGAACGCGCGTGCCTGTGCGGCCTCCGGTGTTGCGCCCGTTCTCTGCTGCGTCCTCTGGTTCCGCGCTGAATCTCTCCCTAGCGGCCGGAGTCAGCGGGCTTGGCAAGTAGGTGCCGAGACCCAGTGTCCGTCCCACGTCCAGCAGTGACGCCTGGGGCAGAAAGGGTGACATCATGGCCCACAGGGTCGCTCGGGGCAGGCTCGCGGGCGCCATGGCCAGGAGCGACGTCGTGCAGATGTCAACGACGACCCCCGTGTTCGGGGCTCCGGTGTCGACGTCCACCATGTCTCGACTCCGACCGCTCCCACTCGCGATCCTTGGGCGCTCGCGACAGGCTACGGGCAAGGCGCGAGTACCAGTTGTCACCCTAGTGCTCTCGGCATCCACGGCGTTCGTCGTCGTCATCGCGGTGTCCACCGCGGAAGACAGCAGGCGGTGGGTCGTGGCGGTCGCGCGGTGTCCTTTCACCATCAACGACCCCATAGTCCCACATGAACACGCGGGGAGCAGCAGCCCGTCCATCTCTCCCTGGTGGATCCTCCACCAGATCAAGGTGCACCAGCACCCTGAATGTGAGTCCCCGGCGGCCGCGCACGGGTTGCGCGCTGTGGGACTCAGCTTTCCTGTAGGACAATGTGAGCCAAGTTACCTTCGGTATGTCTGACGGATTGTGCGTCCAGGCCCAGACACAGAGCGCCCTGGTGTCCGTGCGGTCCAGCGACGCCTTCTCGACGTAGTCAAGGTCGCAGGCCCTGGCGACAGCCCTCTTGGCGATGCTCTCATTCCAGGCGTGAAGGGGGATGCCCTCCAGGCAGAGGCGGACTCAGAACTTGAGGTCGCAGATGTCGCCGTGCGTTACTATCTGCCACGGCCTTGTGTGGATGTCGAGGTTGCGGTAGGGGAAAACCCCCTGCGCCACCACCTCGTCGCGGTGGTGGTGGTGCTTGAAGTCGACGAAGAAGTCCTCAGGGGCGTGCCTGACGATGGTGACATCCTCCGGGCGAACTAGAAACTGATGGCAGATGGCCCTCTTGATGACCTCCGGCTCCACCACCGGCCTGCTCCCCCCCAGCCATGCCACCATGCCGTGCATAGAGAGACAATCGAGCTCCTGGTCCATGTTGTCGATGGAGAAAGCCACTGCGCTGGTGTCCAGAGGACGGACAGCGGGGTCCCTGGGCCTTGCCATCGCCGTTTCGCGCAGGGGCGGGAAGTTGGTGTCGTCGAGCGGTGGCGGGGCAGTCTTGGGCGTGGAAGCTTGCTTTCTGGAGGATGAGTGCCTGCTCTTGCACACAAAGCTTTTATGTCCCCAGCGGCCACAGGAGAAACACCGCACCGGGTCTCTGCAATCCGCCGCAGCGTGGCCAAAGGAAAGACAGCGGAAACATTTACCTCTCATACGCCGCTGCAGATCATCTCTGTGGAGGTGGCGCGCCGATGTGACCTGGGTGGTTGAAGGAGTTGAATGCTCCAAGCTCTTGAACTCTGGGAGACGCCACCAACGTCTCGGGAGCACCAAAGACCATCCGTCCTCGTCTTGTGACACGAAGCGCGCGCGTGAATGCGCCCCACTGGCCAGCTGCCGTGGCCCGGTGACGGCCTCGAGCCCATCAGAGCCGTGGACTCCGCACAGCAGCGGATCTGAGGCAGGATTTGGTAGGTGTAGCAGCAATGGAGCAGTAGCTTCTGACCGGGTGGTTGCAGAGAGGCGAGGTGAAACTGACTCGCTTGCCCGACGTGCTTCCCGTCGTGTCGAACCCACTGGCGGTGGCCGCACTGGTCACGACGAGGCGGGGCTCTGGCCCCACGACGACCGCGGGAACAGGGGGCGCGCCGCGAGCGGTGACCGACGCAGCAACGGGCGCGCGGAACCGGAGATCCGGCTCCACAGTGGCCGATTTGATGGCCGCCTGGGGTGGGGAGCGCCGGGGGGTGGACTCGATCTGTGGCCGGGGGCCACCGTACGCCTTGCCCTTGGGGTGAGGGCAGGGTGGGGAGTCCGCAGGCGATCGGTGGCCGCGGCCGGCGGCGGTGGAACTGGGCAGGGGGGCGGCGTACGGGGGCGGGGGCGAGCGTGGGGGGGCAAGCTCGATCTGTGGCAGGGGGCCATCGTACGTCTTGCGAGTGGGGTGAGGAGGACGAGCGTAGGGCGGGGATTCCGCAGGCGCGCTCGGCGTATGGGGGCCGCGGCCGGCGGCGGCGGATCTGGGCTGGGAGGCGGCGTACGGATGCGGGGGCGGGGGAGCGGGGGGTGCGTAACGTTTCCATTTGGTCCATTTTCCTTGTATTTTGAATCTATCTATTAGTCCAAATATCCATCAGTTCAGGCAGTAAATCCCACTCTGTTCTTCAGTCTAGCTGTTTGTTTCCTTGTCAGATGGTTTAATTCTTGACACTCATTTCCATGCTCACCAAATGAGTTGGGCCAAATTCCGAGGCATCGAAACACACCATAGGACTCTTCAACTCATTGGCCACCCTGCTACTTTACAACTGGCTTACCTATCAAATCTTCCTGTGATTTCTTTTTTCTTGACTTCAGCTTCTTCAATTGAGAATCGGTCATCATGGCATGGGAGCTCATTGAGGTCCCGGGCAACCTGAATCCCTCTCTCCAAGACTCTACAGGTATTCCCTTTAATTGCTCTCAAAGTTAGTTTTTTTTTCATGCTATCGTGGTTTCATTTTATTAAAAACTGTTTCTTTGCCTTGCCAGTTGATGTGGTGGCCGCCAAGATTGATCCCAAGCTAGCCAATACTCTCATTAGGTAAAGGACCTTTTTTCCCTGTTCTTTTGGTCTGAATTTGAAACATTTTAGTAATACTCTTTACTGCTTAGCGATTTTTTACTTAAATTAACAAGAATTGGGGGCACTATCGCTTTATTTTTATGATATTTTGGCTCAAATAATAGATGGTGGGATGTGCTTTCAGTTGAGGAATGGTGTCCAGGAAATGAACCAATATCTAATTTTTGAATTTTTGTAACTCTTATGGGATAGGAACTAGCTGTTGTGTTTCCTGTACTCCATTCATTTTTAGTTCAGTAATCCTGTTTCATCCACTTGGGATGACATTCAATCCCAATTTAGTTCTCTCTGCCAATATGAAATCAATGTTAAGTTCATGATCTCATGGCCCATGTTTGTTATCTGAATGGGGGTGGTTGTATACAGTTGACATGTTGGTCTTTTTTGTTTTTGAATTTTTTTATGATGCAAACATGCTAATCGCTCTCTCTTTTGTAAGTTGTGACACATTTTTCTGGGTTCACTGTTTGACCCAAAATCATCCAATTTGTGTGATACCATTCCAAGTGATGTTTTCTTGATTCCGCTGCTTTCAGGCAGTTAAGCCAGGTATGCCCTTTGGAGAATCTGAGGCATGTAAAGGGTGTACGTCGACGTACTGAATGTGGTGGTATATGCACTTCATCTTGTTCTTTTTTTTTTTGTTTGCCATCTGAGAGCACTACTCACGGAAGACATGCCATGACTGTCTAAATACACATGTTAATAAGACTCATGCCATAGCTGGAGAAATGCTCCCTGGCATATCGATACATAAAAAACAATTGATTTTGCATTGGAAAATAACCTTGTAACTGATTAAAATTTACTTTCGCATGATTATTAGTAGGCTTTTCACCGGGATGCAGGTTCATTTTTTTAAGGAAGCCGCTGGATGCTTTTTATTTATTTATACTGTAAATATTTGCACATGCAAAAATAATTATTTTATCCTTTTATTCAAAGGCGTCCTCCTTCTCTGCTTTTCCCATCAGAGATACGGAACACTTCCAAAGAATAAGGATAAGAATCATGACTCTAGATGGAACATCAACTGAGAAACTAACAATAGCAATATTTCAAGTTAGATCTTCCATGTAACAAGTAATCATGCCCGAAACCTTAATCTAAAGTTAGGAAATGCAGAACCACTACTGTAGCATGGAAACAAAAATGAGGAGATCATCGTATTTTTTATAAGCTAGGCTGGCTATTTAACTTATAATTATGTTGCAGAACTTTATTAACTCTCTAATTCTATGTTATATTATGTTTGGCAGGAAAATCTGAGTTATCAATAATCCTATGTGTTTCTACTGGGTCTGAACCTTGTAGCATACAGTTTTCTGAAGATCTACAAAAGATAGTGGATACTTATCAGCTGAGTCCTTTCACTGCAAAAGTAAGTAATGCTGCCATCTTTTGGGAAGCTTTGATCTTGTCATTTTTATTGAAAGTGTAGCATATGATTCTGGCTTGTTGATAAAAGTTTCTTAACTTTTTATATCTTACCACTCTAGATGCATCAAAATTTGAATCCTTTGGAATGACTGGTGTTATCTAGCTTCCTTGTGCCCTTGTCATATATTGACGTTTACTATTGGTAAAAGTCTTTAACAGGTTGCCAAGTGTTGTGCTACATCAAAAGAGGAGTGGGAGGAACAGTGCAAACTTTGGCCAACATCTTACCATCCTGCATATGAGTATGACCTCACTACATGTCACATTATGCTCTCTTTTTTTCTCGAACACGCAGGAGAACTGCATGTCATTGCATTATTAAGAAGAAAAGGGCTTGTTACAACTAGTTTCTCATATTACATTGTGCCTGTTGTTAATACATACATGACCACAGCCTATCCATGTAGCCTCTACTGGCCTCTAGTGACAACAATACAACATGCCCTTAGCTCTGGCAAGGCACCACAGGAGTTGAATCAAGGATGAGCCATTTTGAAGATGGTATCATTCTGGTGCTTTCAGATCATCCAGGTGCCTAGAATGACCCCAGAATTAAATCTCTTAGTGCATGACCATCACATTGGATCCACCTCCCCTGCTTCACCATTCTGCAAACACCTTGTTGTCTTGTCACATTATGCATTTGCTGTGGTATTTTTACATCATTAATCTTGTCGTCTTCTAAAGATACTTTTGTTTATAGTTCACTCAAACATACAAGATTTTCTAGGCCAAACTTGTAAGTAGATAAAGAAAACAATGTTGTAGCTGAAGCCCAAAAGGAACTAATTGCTAGCTATAACGTTTCAGTTACCATCACAGCACTTCTCTGAAGACTTTCAATTCCCAACCAGGGTTGCAGGAAATCTGCCCTATCTGATGTTGAAACACTAGCCATCTAGCGGCATGGCTCCATTCTGATGTGCCGCATAGTCATTCTTTAGGCAGCTGCATTCGTAAAATATTAATGCTCGTTGCTTTGACTTTGGCTGGTAGCGCATAGCTACAGGGCCTAGAATGTTTGGTGAATGCACAGTATCATGGGTGGGCTTCTGGTTTGTCTTCAAATTTAGGTCATGATTTACGAATGACTAATCATATCTTTTCCTTGAATATTGTTAAAAGTTGCTACAGCATGTGATGTGATTACAGTAACATACTTTTGCATCAAATTGGCAGGATTTTACATAGTTTTGTTGCCTGTGGATGAAGTTTTACTATATTTTATGATAAAAATAGAGTTTTCTGTGGAGGCGTGGATATTTCAATTTTACTGAGTAGTATTCATGCAATTTTCTTCTCTCTTAGACTTCTATGTTTAACTTACAGCCTTGATATTGTCCGTGGATTTCAAGAGGACTAATTACCATCAATATTTAATTGCATGAAGACTGCTATTCAGTTATCAAAGGTGACCACTCTCTGGTAGTCCTTAAACTTTTCAGGGGTATTACATAGTAGGGCCATGAGCTATTAAATTTTGCAGTTACATATCCCTAAACTTGCTAACTGGTTCACTCAATCAGTCAAAATCTGCCTTTATGTAATATGATGAATGTTCATCAAGCATACTTTATCTGCCAAGCTTTGTTATTTACACAATTGTATCTTTATCTTGTTTGTTTGGTGTTTGATCATTTTTTTTTTGTTACTAATTTCCACTTTGATTCTCTAACTGTACTAGGCGGGCAATGCTGCAATAATTGTTGATCCATCAAGCATGCAAATAATTGCAAAGGCCACGGACCAGACACACAAGCATGAAATGCCTGTAGAAGGGAACGCGTTTTCTGAAGTGAAAGCAGATGTTACCTACTCTTTGAATGAAGCAACTGATAATGACAGCAATTTGTCACTGCCAGGATCCTTTCTTCCTAAACGTAACAGTTTGAACATGGAAATTTCATGTATAAATCCTTGGGGACGGATGAGAAAAAGGACTTGTGAGCAGAAGCCATTGTCCTGTGATGGCTGTTTTGCATGGCATCCACTGAGACATGCTCCCATGGTTGCCATTGAAAATGCCGCTGAGAGGGATAGAACGATGTTCCCTTCTTCGACTTCAATAACCAAGCCAGGGGCTATTCGGCGAGAGACCATTATGGGAAGTGGGCTTCGACGAAATGCCATTCTGCAATGGGGCTTCGCCAGGATACTATTATCAAGTGCGACACAACCGCTAAGATGCCATCCGAGGTAATTTGGAGCCTTTTATTCCCTTTCTACCCCTCCCTTCTCTCTTTTCCTTTCACGGTCGCGATTGGGAGCACCAGGCGTGGTGGCCGCAGCACCGCCGTTCCTGAGCGCCACCGCTGCAGTTGACCCCGGTGTGGGTGATCTCGAAGATCTCCAGGTGGGTGTATCCGAGCGTGCACAGGTGCGTCACGTAGTCGGCGGGCTAGATGTCGTATACGAGGCCCGGGTCGATGGCGCGCGCCAGGCTCACGTGGCCCGTGCCCATGGCGAACACGTCGGCGCGCCCGCCGTCGCCTCCGCCGTCCATGATCGCCTTCCCCTGCCGGTCGGTTATCTCGGCCGTGGTCATGATCGCGGACCAGACCATCGCCGGGCTTCAGGACGGGTGCACGGACCGGATCAGAGCCGTGATGCCGCTCACGTGAGGCGCCGCCATCGACGTCCCCGAGAGCACGGTGAAGTTGGACCAGCGGGCGTCGCTCTCCAGCCCCGACGGGCCCAGGTTCCCGGGCCACGCCGCGATGATGTTCACCCCGGGGGCGACCACGTCGGGCTTCAGCACCGACGGGTTCGTCAGGCTCGGCCCACGCGCGGAGAACACGGCCACTGCAGGAGCGCGCGTGCGCCCGATCCGCGTGCCGCCGAAGACTATCCTCGCCACTGGCCGCGGCGTCAATCTGATGTATTTCTTCAGCTCCACGGCCTCCCGGTACCCGATGAGCGTCGCTGGCAGGACGTGGACGTCGATGGAGTCCTCCTGCCGGTTTATCTCGGAGTTGGCGAGCACCATGGCTGCGCCGCCTACTTCTTTTACTGCCTCACCTTTATCGGCACGGCCCGTGATGCCGTGGTGCCGCGGCCGTACCCGGACCGCGCCCACGCGCCGGTGGGGCAGAAGTTGAGCCCCAGGAAGTGGTACGAGTAGGTGGTGTGGAGCTCCACCCGTCGGTCGGCGCGCACCGACGCAACGCCCGGGAGCGCACGCAGCGCCGCGGCCTCGCCGTCCGCGAGCTGCGCCGCGAAGTCGTCGAACACGGTGTGGTAGGAGTAGAGGAGGCGCGAGGAGGGGCGCTTCTCCTGCTCCCACGCCACGGACCTCTCGAGGAAGGAGAGGTGCCAGTCGACCTTGGACTTGGAGGCGGAGAGCATGGCCACGCCGCTGTCGCCCTCGTCGTGCGGGTGCAGCTGCACGATGTAGGTCTGCATCGTCTCCGCGGCGGCACCGAGGACGACCGCCGGAAGGAGCAGCAGCCAGAACAACGAGTGGCAGACTAGTAACACCCTGGTGACATACACTGCTGCTGCCAGCTGATCTGGTTTGAGAAGGGAGGGGTAGAAGGGGAATAAAAGGCTCCAAATTCCCTCGGATGGTATTATAGCGGTTGTGTTGCATTTGATAATGGCATCCTGGCAAAACCCCGTTGCAGGATGGCATTCCGTCGAAGCCCACTTACCATAATGGTCTCTCACCGAATAGCTCCCAAGGCAGATTCAAATGGCAATCCAGAGAACTGTTGTGATAATGAACCAGCAAAAAGGCTAAAGACGGATACAAAAGTGAGCTTGTTGCTTTTTATAATTTCTCATTGCAGTTGCTTATTTAGTGTTGCATGAAACTGGCAATAATGCATTCAATTTATCCTACCTTTTTCTGACAAGGTCAAATTTAAACATCAGGATAATGAGCAACTGGCATCTGAATCATTCTGCGGTGACTTGTCTGAAACCAGCAGACCATATCTCTGTACAGGATTTGATATCTACCTTGTTTGGGAACCATGCACAATGTATGTTCAATTTTTGTCTAGCTTGCACGTATTTTCTCCACTTACTACTGCTGATCTTACTTACGTGCTACTTTAATTTGAAGGTGTGCAATGGCACTTGTACATCATAGATTCAAGCGTGTGTGTTCTACGCTTTCCCCAATCCTGTTACTGGAGCACTCGGTGGAGTCTACAGGTTGCATGGGGAGAGAAGTCTAAATCATCACTACAATGTATTTAGGGTTTCAGTACCTGAGGCATACACGAATGGTTTGAATTATTGTTCGAAGGAATGCTGATCCAACATCCTGTTCCATTTTATTTAGAAAAAAGGATCTTGATTTACACTATGGATGTCATTTTTTTTGCACAAGGGCTTCAGATTACGCCTAAGCTTGTCATTTCGTATCATTAAAATTTTACCTATGTTGTATCACTAAAATATGCTCCCTCCGTTCTCTTTAATCGGATACTATAGATTTCTTTTATGGTCCTGGAAATGTGGCACTGACCTGGAAGCTATTTTGTGTTTACTGTACACAATTATGCTTTGAGGTGTTTACAGATGTTGAATTAGCCATGCAGTGTATTATATAGTCCGTTCTCTTTAATCGGATACTATAGATTATTGTCTGGTGAACGTTATTCGATTTTGTGATCAGCATAAGGTGATTGTAAATTTAGATCCATGATTCATTCAGGGCCTGTTCATTCTCTGTTGTTATTCTTTGTTATGCTTAATGCCTTCATGTAGCATCACAGTTACTGCTCCTGTTAATTTTAGTATTGATGTCAACAGATTATTTCATCTTCATTCTCAATCTCTCCTTGTTTCAGCATTAGGAACTAAGCGGTTGGCCTCAGAGGAGCTGGCCAATGACTGGGATAATAAAAGGCTAAATCCAGGAAATGACAATTATCCACTTTCAGTATGTATTTGTATCCCTCTTTAACTGTTGTGACTAATTGCCTAAATGCTTTGTGGTATTGATTTTCTTGTTTAATTTGTTTGCAGACAGCAGGTCCAAATAATTTGTTTAATTTGTTTGCAGACAGCAGGTCCAAATAATTTAGAAAAAAGGATCTTGATTTACACTATGGATGTCATTTTTTTGCACAAGGGCTTCAGATTAGGCCTAAGCTTGTCTTTTTGTATCATTAAAATTTTACCTATGTTGTATCACTAAAATATGCTCCCCCCGTTCTCTTTAATTGGATACTATAGATTTCTTTTATGGTCCTGGAAATGTGGCACTGACATGGAAGCTATTTTGTGTTTACTGTACACAATTATGCTTTGAGGTGTTCGCAGATGTTGAATTAGCCGTGCAGTGTATTATAGTCCAACGGAGTGGTTTAGAAATTTTATTTGTTGTATACAACTTTTGAGCCAAGCGTCTCAGCCCAGCCTATAGATGGCCAATGGGCCGGCCTGGACCGCCACGGCACGGGCTCGTGAAAGCACGGCCCGATAGGGGTTGGGCCGGCATGGCACGCCGGCCCCCCTGGGCTGTGCCTCTTAGGGCCATGGGCCTTGGCCCAGGCACGGTCTGTCGGGCTGTTTTTTGTGCCGGGTTGGCCCAAAAAGCACGCCACGGCTAACGGGCCGTGCCAGCCCTGCCCATTGAGAGAGAGAGAGGTGTGGAAGGGCAGGTAGAGCTGCGCCTGCGCGAGCCGCGCGACGGCGGCTGACGGCGCGCTTGCACCCGATAGGCCGCAACAGGACGAGGCCGCGCGGGGGTTGGGGGCGTGGAGGAGGCGCTCGACGCTGCTGCACTCGAAGTCAGCCATCGCTGCTTGACACTGCCATGGAGGAGCTGCGGAGGTTCGTGACTTCGCGAGCGCGACCGCGAGATCCGAGAGGGAGGAGCTAAGTGCGGTCGCACGAGGGACGGAGCAGGGCCAGTGGTGCTGGGGCGTGGAGGAGGACAGGAGGCACCTGGAGGAGGCGATGGAGCTGGAGCGGATCGGGAGCCAACGCTGCACGGTGCGGTCCCGGTCGATGGAGCTGGAGGAGGGGTAGTAGGGGGCGAGGGGCAGCACGGGAGCGTGGTGGCGGTGATCGACGCCGGCGCGCTCGCCCTGGCCTCGAGGCAGATCCGCAGCGTCAACCGTCGGAGCAGGCAACGGGACGCCAGATCCGATCCCCCAAAGCCGGCTGTCGTGCTCGAGGCCGACGACGGTGCATGGAGGAGGTCGCAGAGACGAGAGAGAGAGGCGGGGAAAGTGAGGCAGGCAGGCAGCTGCTTGAGCCGGATCCGGCAGCCTCGCAGGCCGTGGCAGCGCACCCGAGGCGCGGAGCCTGGGGCCGACGCACTCGCTCCCGAGGCCTGGCCGCGAGGAGAGAAGGAGCCGACGGCGCCACCTGCCGACAAGCGGAGGACGGGGGAGCAAAGTCGCGGGGGAGGGCGGAGTGCGGCGCTGCCGACACAGAGGAGCGAGTGCGGCGCGGCCGCTAGGGGAGGGGACTACGCGGGGCGGCGGAGAGGGGGAAGAAACGCCTTGGTGAGATTAACAGTTTACTGAAAGCACAATTGGAACGCTGCATCTGACAGAACAAAGTACTATGGTACAAGTTGGAACTAAAAAATATGTTTTGATTTTTCAGCCGGAAGGCGCTAGATGTAACGTGATTATTTTGTGTCAGCAAGCAGATCAAACATTTTGTGAGATGAAAATAAAACATCGATGGATGCTAGTTGCTTTGGATGATATAACATTTTGTAAAGAACTGCTTGGGGATGGATGCTAGTTGCTTTGGATGATGTAACATTTTGTAAAGAACTCCTTGCATGTTAGCTGTGAGGTGTGCAAGCCAGACTTGTGTGTTGTGAAGAATACTGTAATTTGGTGTCTCATGTTACTGTTAGGTGTGCAACCTAGCATGACTATTACATGTACCAATTGGCATGAATGAAATCTAAGCTATGTCATTGTGACTCGATTTTGTGTCTCATGTTGAATGTGACCTTGTATGTTTCATGTCTAAAAGAATACTGTAATTTGGTTAATCTGAGATTAATAATGTATTTTTGCGTCATGTGATCTATGTGTTGGATAATTGGTTGGTATAAATCCCTTTAGCCTTGAACTGTTGGACGGTAAAACTACTATATGTCATCAGCCTGTTGGTCGGTATTGCTTCATCATTTCGTCAGACTATTGGTCGCTAAAAGTATGTCGGTCGCTATAACCCTATCCCGACGCCACTTTCAGCGGCAGCAGTTAAATGTCGGCATAGATCTATACCGACCGATAGTGTGTCGCTGTATCCACCTATAGCGACCAAGGGTGCCATTCTGGGGCGGTGGTGTAGTGACGACAACCACACAACTTAGATGAGCCCACAAAACAGAAAGCAAAGTGGAATTTTTATTTACTTGAGCACGAATCTTAACAAGCATCTAGACCATACAAAAGTTGAAGAAAATAGAAACAAGAATCTGTTGGTAGATATTTAGAAATTCCGTAACTATTAGCTCTATGGATCTAAACTGGGCCTTAGTCAGATTTAGGCTTTCTACAATAAAAGCATCTCCGGTGATCCCCCAATTCTCGCCCCTAATGAGAAAACTCTATAGTCTGAGAGATTTGAGAGCTCTAATAAATCCTCAGTCTAGTCCCCATGAGAGAAAAAAAATTCTCTCCACCCTTCAAAATCTATCCTCCAACCCCTCAAAGCTCAACAAAAATCCCTCTCCCAAGTACTTGAGATTTTTTACGCGAGCTCCAACTGCCAGCATCAAGGACAGGAACAAGGATGGGGACGCCGACAGCAAGAGGTGGCCACGGGCGCCATCACCAATGGCAGGGAAGAAGACACCAGTACCCCACTCGCGCCCTATGGAGGAGCGATGGAGGAGGAGTGGTCGCGAAGGAGGGCGGTCGAGGCCCCCCCCCCCCCCCCCCCCCCCCTCCATCTGATTAGCTTACCATATGTGTTGCTCAGCTCATGGGACCAAAGTTATGTTATGTTGCTACTATTTTAGGTGCCTGTGCCATGTGAAGCAAAGCTTAGCTCGTTGCTGGCCCAAGGAGCTGAGGGCCAAATTTGGCCCAAAAAAGCTGTTGCCGGCCTGCCACTTCCTTCACTTGCCACCAAAATTGCGACACCAGCGACGGTGGGCCCTATGATAATAATGAGAAAAAAAAACTTGATAGGAACTATTCTCATAAGGTAATCATAGGCATTCTAAAAAAAAAGTAACCATAGGCTTCTACCTTGAGTTCATTAATATAATCATGCGACACATGAAACCCTCTACATTAAAAGAATGGAAATGATTGGACGCGGGCATCCATCCTTCCGGACGCCCCGCTCCATACGCCCCGCGTTTTTATTCCAAAAAAGTGCGTCCGGACAGACAACTCCACACGCCCCGCCCACGCTGTTTTTTTAATCCAAAAAGTGGGCCCAGATATATTTTAATCCATGGACATAACTTACCAACGTATAACACAAATATGCACGTACACGTATGCATGACAATCTCATTAGAACGTGAACACGTGACATGCATGTATATCAGAAAAAGGACATAATCGATATGCATAGAGAGCTATACTGAATGACAAGCTAGAGCAATGTATGGTGACCGTCTATGCTTGCATGCATGTGCAGAAAAATATCTTTGATCTAAAAATAATTATAGATCACAAATACACGTGAGCGTGAATATATTGCGAGTCTACTTAGCATGGTCAATATAAATAGCAACCATTTTCGTATGGGCCCTGATATGTTAGAGCCACATATAAAATATTTGTATGGGCCCTAAGCTATATATATATATATATATATATCAAATGTTTCAAATATTCCAGATATATGTTTTAAAAGTAGATCTGGATGTTGCATATGTTGCAATGACTATACACATATGTTGCAAGTGTATGTTTTAAATATTGCAGCTATTTCAAAGGTATATTTTGTAAGTGTTTTACCTGGATATTGTATATGTTACACTGGCTATACACGTATATTGCAAGTGTATGTTTCAAATGTTTCAGTTGTTTTTAAACATACGTTGCAAGTGTTTTTATCTGAATGTTGTATACGTTGCACTAGCTATACATGCATGTTGCAAGTATAGGTTTTAAATGTTTCAACGGTTTCAAACGAATGTTGCAAGTGTTTTGTCTAGATGTTGTATATGTTGCAGTGGCCATACACATATATTGCAAGAGTATGTTCTAAATATTTCATCTATTTTAGACATATGTTGCAGCAAATGCTTCATGCAAGTGTTCCGTGAGCAGGCACAACAAATGGGCGCAGGCAGAGGTGGTCCTCGCGGGCATAGCGGTCCCCGCGTGCATGGGAAGTGAAGTGGATGTGGTAGCAAGCGCATGCATACCGTAGCAGCAGGCGGGGCCGGGCTGACTGGTGTAGCAGCAGCAGTGCGCGCACGGCAACAGCAGCAGCAACGTGTGGGTAGGTGTGGCAGCAGCACACGGCCAGGCGCAGCAGCATCGTGCAGGTGAGTGGGCAGGAGCTGCATGCAACCATGAATACGAGTGATCGAACGAGAGAGCCTGCAGCTTACGGACATGCGAAACAACAATGGGAGTCGGGGGACCAGCGGCTCCCAAGTTAATTGATGGGACAAAACCGAATGGGAGGGCAGCAGGCGCGGGCGCCCGAGCGAGACGTCGGGACGCTAGCAAAGCCTTTAAAAAAATTATAACCGTCTCATCCACATGTCCAACGACCAACGAGCTACAGGGCCAGGTGGTCGAGCAGCGAGGCGTCGCATAACCGTGGGCCCACAAAAATCATGGAAGAAATTGCTGGTTCACCTTAATGCCAAATCGTTAGCTCGTGTGTCTTCAGTCTGTCGGCTAGCGCATCAAAATCGTTTCTCTATATTTTTGAGAAGTGAAATCAAGTTCACTCTTTCTTCGTTAATTTGTTTGGCATATCGGATTTTTTGCTAACTTGGTAGTACATTAAATGCTATAAAATTAGCCATAGTTTTATGTTAGGACTAGCCTAAACCGTCCATGTTTATTGCACGATCTCAATCGTCATCCCCGGTAATGGTGTATTCCTCTGTCTTGGAATACAAGGGACCCAAGTTCGTTCTAATTTAAATCGTCTCAATTTTGACCAAAATTATATAAAAAGAATAATAGTACATCATTTGATACAGTTTGAAATATATTTTCATGATTTACATCTTTGAATGGAAGGATGTTAATACTTTTCCATATAAATTTGATCAAAGTTTGTATAGTTTGACTTAGGATAAACTTGGATGTCTTGTATTTCCTGAATAGAGAGTATATAGCAATATTTTTGGGAAACAGTTTGGTTGTTCAGGAATTATCCAGTTAAGGACCATCACCAATGTGCACGCTTTGGAGACAAGAAGCATCATTAGTCCTCTCCCCAAGAATAATACATGTACTTACTAATTGATGACAAACACGAGAAAAAAAAAAACTCGACAAAAAGTTACAACGCCGACATGACTAGCTAGGTAATAATTTCTTCATGTAATCAAGGTCAACCCATACACTTCGTGATCATAAGAAATAAAGAATAATTAATTACTTATAACGAGATACGATATTGTGTTCAAACGAACTCTCGCTGTCCATGCCCCCATGGCGTCAAGTGATCTGAACAGCTAAGTGTCGTTCAGTCTTTGTAACTTGAGCAGACCTTCCTGACCTCACCGGCGTCGCCCTCGAGCACGCCGACGTTGCTGAGCTTGGCCGCCATGGCCCCTCGGAGAACCGCGTAGTAGGCGACGTGCGGCGCAGTGCAAGGGTTGGTGGCGGCCTCCTGGTCCACCTGCAGCAGCGTCCTGTTGCTCATCAGCTGCTTGTAGAAGTTGTTGTCGACGACGAATGGCGTGTCCGGGTCGAAGAACGTGGCGGGGTCGGTGTCCAGCGGCAGGTCCGCGGCACTAGGTCAAAAAGCATTTGTCGGGGCAGTTGTAGACCATTTGTAGGGGTGGTTTACCTAGCCGCTCCTACGTAAGGGTCTCTACAAATCATGTATTTGTAGGGGCGGTTCTCAGGCTGTCCCTACAAATCAATTTGTAGGGGCGGCTGGAAACACCAGCCGCCCCTACAAATCGATTTGTAGGGGCGGCTGTAGTACCAGCCGCCCCTACAAACATGTATTTGTAGGGGCGGTTTAATGTAGAACCACCCCTACAGTACGTTTTCCTGCAAAAAAATCAAATTTTCAATTCAAAATCGCTTTGCCGAACGTCCCACAACCAACGTTCCGAACTACGTTCGCGTTGCCGAACGTCCCACAACCAACGTTCCAAACCGCGTTCGCGTTGCCGAACGCCCCGTGACCAGCGTTCGCGTTGCCGAACACCCCGCGACCACGACTACAAGCATAAGAGTATTCTATAAACTACAATTACAAGTCCAATTCACATGAATATATACAATCCATCATTAAATATACAAATTCTATACACATTGTTATCAACGTCCTAGAGCTAGCCTTTCAGTCTCACGAAGGGGTTGGTACTGAGGATTTGTACCTAAGTCAGACTCTCGGTCATGGTAGGCGCCTCTGACGTGTACAATCTGGTCCAATATGAAGTTGCAAAGGTCGCCGACAAGCTCTAAGAGTTGGTCATCCTTGTATGGGTCTCTTTTCATTCCTTTCTCTTCTCTCCACTACAAGAAAATAAGTTTCGGTTTAGTATTTCATACCATTTACGAAGTTTTTATACTACGGGTGAAGAGATTCAAACTTACCATTAAGGGGTGTCTCCTGTAGGCACCGGTGTTACCCATCATAGAACATATATAGTATCCACAATGTACACTCCCAGGCTTCTGCTTGGGGTACTGTGTGTTTTGCATATGAAAATGTTAAGTAATGCTTTTGACAGCCATGTAACGGAGTACTGAAGAAGTAAGTTACACTTACCGCACATAGTATTTTTATAGCTAGCTTTTCCTTCCTTGCTGGATCATGCCTTCCATGATGATTAGTGACATAGAACCTAAATGCCTTGTTCGAATTATTGTAGCAAATACAACTTGTTAGTATCCAAAAGTGAACGTTACAAGTATGTATACAAACATATAAGCTAATGAGGATTGTCGATATGTATACGTCTTGAGAATCGATATGAAATCTTTATATGTCACCGTGTCCTTATCTAATGAATGAAAGACCCATGCCATGCTCCTCCCGACATCGACGGCTATACAAATCCAGTGGTTGCTGCATGGATTTAATCATAGAACTAGATAAGCCCTTTTGCATCGAATGAAATAAATCGAACAAAGCTTTAAGTATAGAGTTGAGCTTACTCGAAGTTGTATGGTAGCCATATAGTAGAGTGGTGTTGGAGATTTTTAAAAGCCAAGGCAATGTATGCCGCAACCTTAAGGGACTCTTCCCTTAGCTTCGCACTACGGATGCGCTCTTTCTCCCGAAGAGTCTTTGCAGCTGCTAGCTCTTTGGCATCTAGTGTCCACCGTTTAGGGTAATTAAAATTTGTTTGGGCTATAGCTTGAGGGTCTACATACCCGAAGGGCTTTCACACTTGGCATTTGTTTGACAATGTGCACTTGCATTCTACAAATCACGGCGTGGGTTAGTTACAACAAAATTCAAAGATTACATTCATATCATATCGGGAGGACAAGGACTTACAGGCACCACGTGTGAATTAGATTCATCTCCATTTCTTCTAGGTGAAAGCATGTGTGCATGTCATTAAGTCAATGACAATTTTCCCGGCTGGGCTTCCAAATGTGCCGGTGGGAAAGCATGCTTGTATGATATCTATGCTCGTTGGGAGAACACGCAAGTACCAATCATGGAACCTTCTCATTCCAAGTGGTAGGCGCTGGATGTCCCGGTTTGGTAGGAAGGGCTTGCCTCTTTTATATCTTTTCGAGCAATCCTTTGACCATTCGATGGCATCAACATTTGGATACTGCTTTGCAATTTGGTGGAGTTTGCTACTGACGGCCTCCTCAGAACCCCCTGATGGGACTTTTTTTAACTTGGTTTTCAGGCTTGAACTAATCATGGGAATACCACTTGGACACCGACGAGACGTCTTTGATCGAAACATAAACTGGCCTTATGTTGATTGGAATCTTCTTTCGGAGTTCCCATTCAGGCACGTCCTCATCTTCTTGTGTATCACCTTCTTTAGGAGGCACTCGTTGTTCATGTATCGGTTGTGCTTGTTGAGAAGACTGTGGCATCTCATGATGCACTTGCCCGGTACGAGCTGGAGAAGGTTGTGGCATCTCATCAGGCACATGCTCGATAGTAGGCGGGGAAGAATGTGGCATCTCAGGAATATGGGGGTCACGAGACGGTGAAAATATCTCCCCAGCCTCAACAACTCGCTCCAAATTTGGGAGAGGGGGAGGCGGCGAAGAAGCAGTCAATATGATGCCCTGTTTGTGCCAGAGGATGAACTGCCCCATAACGTCTTCGAGTAACACTAGCCCCTCGGGAGTTGCGTAGTCTATCCTCCACTGCATGAACTCGAGCTTCACTGTATGCACCTCGACCCTAGTGTAGTCTGGCAGTATCTTATTATTATGGTGTAAGCCACCGGGAGGATGTGCCACACCCATTGCCACCTCCGTCACAGTGTTCTGCCGGCCGCTGAGAAACACCAAGGTGCACCTAGTAGGTTCCCGTATGAGATCGACTGGGGTTGTGGCTACAGTGGAACCTTAGCTGCTAGGAACTTTCGGAGGGCTACCAACTAATGCTAGTTCTCCCGACGGCATCACTAATATATGTGGCTCCATAGACATTCCTTGCTCCTTCAGCGCCTTCACAACTAGAGCCTTCACTTGGAGCTCAAGACTAGTCTCTTGGTCTCGGCCATGTTTCTTGTACATGTGCCTGTCCTCTTCGAATCCTTGCTTCCAGGTCATCCTTTTCCTTAGCCCCCTAGTGCGGCCTGTGTGCTCCTTGTTTCCCAAGCCAAGGCTAAGCTCGTCCCTCTCTCTAGAAGGATTGAATGAGCCCATCTTTTTGTCTTCAGCATATTTCAGTATCCTTGATACCACCTCTTGGGTCTCCGGCTTATCAAACTTAAGATTACTGCCTGATGGTTCTGTACTCCTCACATATATCTAGTTCCTTGAGCGTACCTTCAAGTTCGTCACATCGATATTCCCAGCAGCTGCGGCCTCTTCATCCATCTTTCTAAACTGCTCTTCCTTGGCATAGTAGCCACCGGAGCCTAGATGATGGTGGTGTTTGTTCCTCTTAGCCAGCTCGGTGTTACGGTCACTAAGCTCTAATGCCTCCGCTGAAGTCTTCTGAGCCACAAGCTCCTCCCATTGACTAGGAGTTATTTTGCCGAACTCATTGAAGGGAGTTAACCCCTTTTGGATATACTTCGTGTTGAGCTCCGACCTCCAACGTCGAAATGACTCTCCCATCATCCTGATAGCATTTTTTTACCAATTCGTGCTTACCCTCCAGAAATCTAAAATTGACCTTCAGCTGCCTATCCCATAGTGCATTCTTTATGTTCTCTAGTACCTCTTTCCAGTTAGAGATTGCTGGATTCAATTTATCTCTTACTAGGGCCCCGATCGCATTACGGAATCGTCCTCTTAATTCCTTTGGCTCAAGGATCTCCCCTGCTGGCCCAACCTCCGTTATCACATAGCAAGCCTTATCTGGATATAGATTTTCTTTTCTATCCCCTCGTTTCCTCTTAGGCTTGGTAGTCATGGTTGTGTCTTGAGTTTGTGGAGCAGAGGCATCGTGATCCATCTCTGTGGTTGTTGCCTTTGCTCTCCTTTCCTCTACTCCGTCTTGTCCAGCAAGATGTCGCGGATGTCGACGTTGTCTTTTCTGAGTTTCAGGAGGGACATGTATATAGGACAGGTCAAAGTGTTAGCAGAGGTAACACAGCCAAAGTTTTAGCAAAATTTACAAGCTAAGGCTTCTTCCCTACCTCCTCGTTCGGGTCAAAATCCTTGTCCAAATCTTCCTCCGTTGGCCTCCTTCTTGCTTCAGGTGGGAAAGGATCCTCGGGACTTTCATATCCCTCTTTTGACTCATCATCCTCTTCTTTTTTGCCTTCAGCAGCCTCTCCTTCAGGGCCTTCCTCCTCGTCACACTCCTCCTAAGTAAGCATCACTTCTAGATCCTTTTCTACCTCGTTATCGAACTGTTCCTGAGTAAGCTGGTCCTCTAGTGCTTGCTCCTCAAGGGTTGGCTACTCATCATGCTCGGGGCATCGAGCTGCACTGTCTGTTGTCCGCGACATTATTTCACGCTTTGTTCTAAAAGATGCAAGAAAGTGTGTTTTAGGTACACGAGAAGGTATAAGAAATCAAAAAGGTTTATAAACCAAAGTAGTCCTATAAAACAACAATATAAAAAATGAGAAGTAGCAGTGGTAGAGGCCTCAGAAACATGTCAATCATCATCTGATCTTGAACTTGGAGCATCAAGGCATCATAAGAGAGAAGAGAGGAGAAGGTAATGTAGGGGCGGCTGCTAATGATGCCAAATTCCTCACAAGTTCTTGATCATCATCAACGGCAAAACAATGGAGGGGAGAGGAGAGAGAAGATTTGGCAAAAAAAGCAACAGCTGCTTAACAAACACAGAGAGGAAAAGGTGTAAAAACAAGCAGCTGCTGCTTCCCAAACATAGAGGATAGGAAATATGGCAAAAATAGAGATGGGAGATTTGGTAAAAAACAGCAGCTACTGCTTCCAAAAAAAGCAACAGCTGCCATACTGCCATCAGAAGTAGTAGACAATAGTACTAGGGAACCTGTTATCTAAAAAAGTAAGCAAGAACAGAAATATACTGTGTAAGTCTATAAATAACAAGGTGTAGATAAGCAAGAACATGCACTTATATAGAGAATAGAAATATACTACCATCAGAAGTAGTAGGTAAAGGTGCTAAACTCATAGAACATGCACTTATATAGAGAACAGTCACAATAAACTGTATAAAAGAAGAAAAAGAATGTGTAGCAGCCAGCAAGTACCAATCAAGAAGCAAAACGCTAAAAATGTAGCACTAGCATAAAAAGAAGACAAATCTGCATGTCGGTTACTTGATAAAACACTAGATCACCTTTTTCCAGCACATGGCTATGACAGAGACCACCCAGGGCAGGAAGACGGGCCATGCTCTAAAAAGACATATACTCCAATCTAATCATACTACTACTATCATACCCTTGCACAGTACAGTAATTACCCAATCTAGTCATAAGCGTGTTGCCTTCCAATCTAGCCATTGTCAACACAAGGAATGACCTCTATTATACATACACAGCCTCTGAAGGATCACCCTACATACGCGTCTGGCTTGACTACACCGGCAAGATAAGGACTCAAATAGACCGTACATTCTATTTAAGGCAAACAGACATCAAATAAACTGTATCAAAATACCATCTCTCGTACTTTATGCTGGTGTTGATGCCTTGATGGCATCAAATAGTAAAAGAAAAGGGTTAGAAACTGCTAGATTTACTTTTAATTTTGCAGCGCTAAACTTCATAAGAGCATGAATAAAGCAACTTGAACTTTTGCGCGGACACTGGACTAGAACACTTTGCAGTGGCAAATTATACATAATTGTTCCTATAAAGAAACCCATCAACAATGTGCAAGGGTAACTGCTTTGAGTGTTCACAAATTGGTCTTTTACTTGTATATAAGTTAGTCAAGGATCACCACTAAGCATGGCCCTTTGCAAGTAAACTCACACTATTGCAAATGATGCTTGATGATGTAAATTCTGATAGATATATTTCCATGTACAGTATAGAAGAAGAGCAATTTAACAAAGATTTTACTCCTGGTTATAGCTTTTGTGCTGCTACTCACATTCATAGCCCTTGTCTGGACATGTAAAAGAAGAGGTATATAGAAAAAGACCCCTTATTTTCAGAAATGTAGTTTAGTCTGTAAATGTTCAGGGAAAAAATAGAGAATCCATTGATGTTTCTATAAGCAGGTAGACGACAAAAGAAGAAAGTTCAGAAGAGAGTGATGCTAGAATACTTTAGGTCTTTGGACGAAACGGGGGACAAGAATATAGAGTTCCCAATTATTAGCTTTGAAGACATTGTTGCAGCAACAGACCATTTCTCTGACTCCAATATGCTTGGCAAGGGAGGTTTTGGCAACGTTTACAAGGTACTAGCAAGCTTTTCACTTGAGAATGGTTCTTTGAAAAGTTTCACTTGATAATCACATTGATAGAAAAATATGTTATTGATTGTTTTCTGATTAAGAATGATAGAAATGAAGTTGTCTTGATTGCAAAACTGCAGCACAAGAACCTAGTTAAGCTTATTGGTTGCTGTATTCATGAAGATGAGAGGTTGTTGGTATATGAGTACTTGCCCAACAAAAGATTGGATTACTTCCTCTTTGGTACATTCAATTGTCATATTTGTTAATAAAACCATACAAATAAATATGCGTATGTTCCTAGTGATATGCCTTGTTTCATGTTATTTTCATCAGACTCGTCAAAAAAATCAATGCTTCAGGGAAGGCAAGGCAAGTCAATCACAATCAGAACTTTCGGGAAGCGAGGTCTGTCATGGTAGAATACCTGAAAACGATGGACCCAGCAATCCAGCCCCAAGAACAATCTGGGGCGCGGGTCGTCGGCGCACGGGGGCGGGCGCCGGGGGCCGGGCGTGGGACGCCGGGGGTCGGCGCGCGAGGGAGGGCGCCGGGGGTCGGCGCGCGGGGCCGGGCGCCGGGGGCCGGGCGTGGGATGCCGGGGGTCGGCGCACGGGGGAGGGCACCGGGGGCCGGGCGCGGGACGCCGGGGGTCGACGCGCGGGGGAGGGCGCCGGGGGCTGGGCGCGGGACGCCGGGGGCGGGCGCCGAGGGCCGGGCGCGGGACGCCGGGGGTCGGCGCGCGGGGGAGGGAGCTGGGCGCGGGACTCCAGGGGTCGGCGCGTGGGGGCGGGCGCCGAGGACCGGGTGCGGGTGTGGGCGGGCACGGGACTGGCGGCGGAAACCCTAGGCAGCCTGACGGCGTCAGAGGAAGAAGACAGCTCCCAGACGATGACTCCCATGCGCTTCCTCCTATTTATACTAGGTACCATTTGTAGGGGCGATTCCTGATCCAGACGCCCCTACATTTGTAGGGGCGGTTCCTGATCCAGTCGCCCCTACAAATGCATTTTTAGGGGCGGTTCCTGATCCAACCGCCCCTATAAATATTTTCTATTTTTTTAAATTATAAATTCTATATTTTTTATATCATAAAAACACAAAGTAATGTGAAAAAATTGTGTATATACACAAATATAATATTTTGTATTATTCTATATATGAAGAAATATATATATATAAACAATTGTAGTCAAAACAATATAGAAAACAAAAAAACAAAAATTAAAAATTTGAATTTTAAAACTTCGAATACAATTTTATGACATTAAATGAAATAAAATGAAAATGTTGTAAACATAAAAGTTGTATAACTCATCAACATGTATAACTTTTATTTTGGTCATCTTATCATGTGACTTTGTTTGAACGATTTAAATTTTGAAATTCAAATAATTTCAACTTGAAACAATATTTTAAAAGAGTAAATGATTTCACATGAAAAACTCATGAATACCAAAGTTGTAGAACTCATCAATATATACAACTTTTATTTTGATCATATTTTCATTTGACCAAATTTGTACAGTTCAAATTTTGAATTTCACTAAATGGCAACTTCAAACAAGATTTTGAAACCTTAAATGATTTCAACAATAAAAGTTGGTGAACTCCTCACTATCTATAACTTTTATTTTGGTCACTTTTTCATGTGACAAAGTATTAGTAAATATTATTCATAAATTCACATGACTCATAGTTTCATGAACTATACGAGAAATATGTTGATTTGTAAACAATGTTTACTATCACTTTGTCAGATAAAGAAATGATCAAAATAAAAGTTATAGATCTTGATGAGTTATATAACTTTGGTATTCATCACTTTTTTAGCTAAAAAACATTTAGTGGTTGAAAATCTCGTATGAACTTGTCATTTTTTTAAATTTGAAAATTTGAAGTGCTCAAACTTTGATAAATGAAATTTTGTAGTAATAGAGTGGATGTTCAAATAGAGTCATCTGGATGTTGCAAAGGGTAGTCTCACACACATGCATAAAATGTAGTCTCATACACATACAAAAATATGTAGTCTTACACACGTACATAAATATATAGTCTCACATGCATGCATAAATAAAGTCTTACAAACACACACTTACACAAACACTCCACGTTCAACAACTAGCTAGCCTGCTGTAACGACTTTCCCTTTAACAACTTTTCGTTCCTATGGCATTATGTCTTTGGAGAGGTTCTTTTCTACAACACTGATCTTCTTAGGAAAGTCTGTGAATAGCGGCATCTCATCGTAGTTATTGTAAGCTTCAATATCATCCATATCATCAACTCCAATAATGTGTTGTTTCCCGGAGACAACCACGTGCTTTGTCTTCTTCTTCAGGGGGAGGTTACTTTGTGGGTCAGACATATAGAAAACTTGTGCGACACGTGAAGCGAGCACCCAAGGGTTATCTTGGTAGCCTAGATTCTCGAGGTCCAGGACTCTCAATCCGATCTCATTTAGTTGGTGTTGTTTGATCTAGCGGCATCGAAACAGGGCCACCGTTATATCTCTTTCATAGTCAAGTTCCCATATCTCTTCAATGATGCCAAAGTATTGGATCTTTTACCCTAATCCATCGAGAGCCTCTATTCGAACGCCGTTGTTTTGGTTCACATATTTACTATCCTTTGCGTGGGTATAGTACGTGTACCCATTGATGTCATAAGCATTCCAAGATGTCACTTGTCTCGATGGCCCCTCCGCCAACCTACTGATGGTAATAGAGTCTATGGTTTCTCCAAGCAGTATGTTTTGGTCCTTCAACTATGTAGTTAGTCATTGCTTGTGCTGTTTCATGACCCAATCATCTGAACGGCCATTTCTCTCCGCCATAATGATAGCCAAGTGTTCATCAATATACGGTTGCATCAGTTGTATACTCTACAAGACACTGTAATGCGCCCAACTCACCTCTTTGTAATCATGGTCGATAAACACTTTTCTACCATTGGTGCCCTTCCCAGCCAGCCTACCCTTGTGATGAGAATCGGGTTTACCAATCCCTTTCTGTACTTTTAGGTACTCTTGACAGCACTCGATGACTTCTTCAGTACTATAACCCTCTATCATGGAGCCCTCTGGGTATGCTCGATTATGCATGTATTAACTTAAAACCGACATGAATCGCTCATAGGACCACATTTTATGCAAGTAGCAAGGGCCAAGCGCCTGTATCTGATGAACCATGTGAATCATGAGATGTGGCATTATATCAAAAAAAAAGTAGGAGGTAAACACATCTCCAGTTGATTTTGTGTCTCCACCACAAATTCATGTAGGTCACTCAGCTCTTCCTTGCCAATCGTCTTCTGTGAGATCTTCGAAAAGAAGTAGCACATGCGGGTGATGGCCATTTTTAAGAACTCTAGCTTTATAGCCCTGATTGCAATAGGTAGAAACACTGTCAGCATCACATGGCAAGCATGAGCCTTGCAGTGTGTTATTGACAAGTCCTTCATCAACACTAGCTTCTTCATATTTGCTGAAAACCCAGTCGGGACTTTGATCCCCCTTAGGAAAGTGCATATAGCTCTCTTCTTGTCTGGTGTTAGGTTGAAGCATGCCGCGGGCAGAGTGTATTTTCCATTAGCCTCAGGTACCGGGTGAAGCTGTGGCATCACGTTTAGCTGCACCATGTCTTTCCGTGCTTTCAGACTATCCTTTGACTTGCCTGTGTCCATCAAGGTAGCAATGAGACTCTCAAAGACATTCTTCTGCATGTGCATAGCATCAATGGCATGGGGGACCTCCAAGTCTGGCCAATAAGGCAGATACTGAAAGAAGATCGATTGTTTTTTGAAAGGTACGCCTTCGATAGGAGGTGTGCTTCTATCTCTGTTCATTCCATCCGGATTCTTCTTTCCATAGACGACGCGTATGTTTTTCACCATTCTGTACACATGTTCTCCGTTATGACGTCTCTCCGGAGGGGGTTTAATCTCTGGGGCGTTGTCATAAAATCTAAAGAACAATTTGTTGCGGTACTTGTGACTTGTCTTTAAGAAGCGTCAGTTCCTTAGGTTAACTATCTTCTTGGATGCATCCAGGTACACCCATGTAGTACCATCCAAGCAAACCAAGCATCCTATCTTCCCTTTGATCTGTCCAGATAAAGCAAACAACACGGGGTAATTATTGGTAGTAACAAATATTATTGCTCTACATATGAAGTCCTCCTTTCGGAACGCATCGTACATCTGTTCCCCATGCCTCCATAGCCTCTCCATTTCTTGCATCAAGGGCTCGAGGAACACGTCTATATCAATGCCTGGTTGTTTAGGGCTAGAAATAAGAATAGTAAGAAGAAGATACTTTCACTTCTGACACAACCATGTTGGGATGTTGTACATGGTCAAGATCACTGGCCATGTTCTGTGGTTGCTCATCCTCTCATTGAAGGGATTCATTCCATCGGTGTTCAGGCCAAACCGTACATTCCTTGGGTCATCGCTGAATTCTTTGTGCTTCTCATCAAACCTTTGCCACTGACTACAATCAGCCGGGTGTGCAATCTTATCATCATCCACCTTGTGCTCATCATTCCACCATGTCATGAGTGCGGCTTCTTTAGGGTTTAGGAACATACGTCTCAAGCGGTCGGTCTCTGGTAGGTACCACATTACCAGGGCAGGAATTCTTCTCTGCTTTGCATCGTTGCCTAATGGAGTGTCCTCTGGGGGCTGAGATTCTTGTACCACCTTTTTTGTACCCTTTTTATTCCTCTTTTTCCCCGTGGAGGCTTTGTCCCCACCGTAAAGGTCATTGTTCTTGTACCGGCTGGTCCCACACCGGGGACATTTATCCAATGACTTGAATGTTTCGCCATAAAAAAGTATACAGTGGTTGGGGCATGCATGTATTTTTTCAACCCCCATTGTCAATGGACTTATGACCTTCTTCGCTTGGTATGTGTTGGCGGGAACTGAGTTTGGTTGTGACAGCACCCATGACAGGAGATGCAATAGATCATTGAAACTACAATCTGACCAGCCGTACTTAGCCTTCAGGATGAGCAGCTCAAGCACGAAACGTAGCAATGTCCAATGTGTCAGAGAGCTCTTTTCAACACCATACACAATCTCCTTCGATGCTTTTGTCACTCTTTCCAAATTTTCTAGACCTTTCGGGCTATTTAGTAAAATCTCTGGTCCAAGGGTTCGAATCATGTCATCTAAATCATCTTCAACTCCGACACGTGCTCCACCATTATTATTGGCACCACCTTCGTCGTTACCATCCCAACCACCAGCATCACCACCTTGTTCATTGCCAAACTCAAAATCCATTCGTGCATCAAGCTCTGCTGAATATTGGGATAGGCATTCTATGGTTTCGTCGTCGTATTCCTCCTCATCCTCGTCGTTAACAATAACCGTTTTACCATGATGAATCCACACTGTGTAGTCCTCAATAAATCCTCACATAATTAAATGTGATCTGATGATAGTCACATCTGTCCATGCCATACGGTTCTTGCAATCTTTACAGGGGCAAATAATTGTATCCTTATTCTCTTTCAATGTCGTTGCATGCTTCGTTGCGGCTTCAATAAATTTATCCACCACTTCACGGAAACATGCCTTGAACCTTAACGAACCATACATCCAATAGTTCCTGTACTCCATCTTTTACAACAACAACAAAACAAATATTAAAGGACTACTTATTCAGATATATATAAAAATAAATTAAAGTAATAATTATTTGAGAATAATTGTATATACCTCAGATATATATGAATATAAATCTAATATAATTACATGAAGCATACAAACACACTATGGTAGAGGAAAATTAATTAATGACCCATTTATCCATAAATAATTAAGATACATATTTATTGATTACAATAAATAATTTCAAAGACAACAATTAGCAATAATTATACTTTACCCAATATCTTTCATACAAACCCTAGTCCAATTTTATCAACATAAATTTATAAAAACAAAATTAATAAAAAAACCAAACCCAAGATCTAGATCACATGCACATGAAACATCCATAAAACTAACTAATGGTTCACTAAAATCAATAAACATGGACCAAATAATGTTATGATCTTGTTCCCCTCCCTAATTTACCTTAGTACATTTAAAAGTTGGGTATAATTTGCTCATAAATAGCTCAAGCACCATAGAAGAGAGAGAAAAACAAAACTCTAATTACTCACTAACCAACCATTAAAACTTTAAAAAAGTGTGGAATAGCATTTTTTACCTTTTACAACCTCTCCACCAAAGGATTTGAGACCAAAATCTTCCCCCCTTAGTAGAGCAATTTTTGGAAGGTGTCCAAGGCCTTCCTACCTTTCTTTCACGGGTTGCAGTGAGTGACCCAAGGAGGAAGAAGATGCTGCTTCTGTTTTATATGGAGGGCATTTGTAGGGGCGGCTGGTGATTGAGCCGCCCCTACAAATCGGAGCTATAAATACGGGGCCATTTTTAGGGGCGGCTCAATCACCAGCCGCCCCTACAAATAGAATTTCCAGCGGCGGCTGGTGATTGAGCCGCCCCTGCAAATCAGACCCCATTTGTAGGGGCGGCTCGTAACACCAGCCGCCCCTGCTGTTCCATTTGTAGGGACGGCTGATGTCTGGACATCCGAGCACGTTACTATAGGGACAGCTTCATCATCAGTCGTCCCTAAAAAAAAATTGAACCATTGCTAAAAATCGTTTTCTACGTAGTGCGGCGCCGCAGGCGTCGAGCATGTCACGGCGGAGTGCCTCGTCCATGGTACCGTCGCCAGGTACCGGAACGAGGAGCAGTGCGCGCCGCCGACGGTGTGGGCGCCGAAGAGCACGACGGTCTCCTCGGCCGAGAAACCCCTTGCGGCGGACTGAGTCGAGAGTAATGTGTGCATGCATGCGTGTGTACGTACGTACGTACCCTGCAGCGAAGGCGATACACACACAGTAGCAGTATATGTAGAACTGGCACGTCATCCGCCTGCAAACTTTTATTACCATTGCATTGCTATATGTGCCAACTTTAAATGACAATTTGGCGGTAATTTGATGAGCTGGCGTACGCGCAATCTGATGTAAGGGTGTGTTTAGTTAGGTGAAAGTTAAAATTTGGCTACTGTAGCACTTTCGTTTTTATTTGGTAAATAATGTTCAATCATGGACTAATAAGGCTCAAAACGTTTGTCTCGCAATTTTCAACTAAACTGTGCAATTAGTTTTTTTCCGTCTATATTTAATAATTCATGCATGTATCGCAAGATTCGATGTGATGGCTACTGTAGCACTTTTTGAGAATTTGGGGTGGGAACTAAACACACGCTAAGTGGTACGTACACTGCTACAGTTTTGCTCTGGCATCCTCGGAAGGCTGAACTGAGGATGTGACGACAATTCAGATGTTCGACCTACTTATAAGTGAAAAAGTGAAATAAGTGACTGATTTTGTTAAACACTACTAACTTATAAGTCACCCCTGGTTATAAGAAATAAGCTGGTTCACCCCTGCTTAAAACTTATAAGACACCCTTTTCCGCGTGGGGCCTACAGCTTACAAGTCATCTACAACCAAACATACATGACTTATAAGTTACTGATTTTCAGTCACCTGACTTAATAAGTCATCTGACTTATGGAAACCAAACAGGACTTTATTTGCTTGAGTTTTAGGGCCTGTTTGGTTCCAAATAAGTCAACTACTTATAAGTTAAAAAGTGAAATAAGTAACTGATTTTGCCAAATACCACCAACTTATAAGTCACCCCTGCTTATAAGAAATAAGCTAGTTCACCCCTGCTTAAAACTTATAAGCCACTATTTTCCGCGTGGGGCCCACAGCTTATAAGTCATCTATAATCCAACAGACATAACTTATAAGTCACTAGTTTTCAGTTACCTGACTTAATAAGTCACCAGACTTATAGGACCTTACTCGTACAGCTTGCCCCCGGCCCTAGCCAGCACTAGTTAAAAAGTGTTCGTTTGACTTTGGCAGCAGCGCAGCTAGCGAGCAGTATCTAGGGCAGGTAGCCAGGATGTTCTGTGTATCTGCAAACCTCAGCGCGTGTTTAGTTCTCTGAATTTAGGAATTTTGGCTACTATAGCATTTTCGCTTTTATTTGACAAATAGTGTTCAATCATGGACTAATTAGGTTCAAAACGTTCGTCTCGCAATTTCCAACTAAACTGTGTAATTAGTTTTTTTCGTCTACATTTAATGCTCCATGTACGTCTCGCAAGATTCAATGTGATGGTTACTTTAGCATTTTTGGGATTTTGGGATGGGAACTAAACACGCGCTCAGGTGTCGATCCCAAAAGATTTAGACTCTCAAGGCACCAGTACAGTAGATCGCTAGATCAGTTGACTTTTTTCCGCGCTAGTGTTGAAAACCTAATTTGAGACTCGTTACGATGTCGCCATAGTAATCCTTACACACGACCGTGAGAAAAAAATATAGTTTTTCTTAGATTTTACAGTACAAAAAAGAAGAGATATTATCCTCGCATCATCCATAGACTTATTAGGGCGTCTGTCCGCCCGGACGGTGCCAATGATGGGCCATGACGCAGCCCAATGACCACTCATTCACTCGCCCTCGCCCCCACCCGTTCTAAAAAAACTTCTTATCGCTTCCGCTCCCTCCTCTCCACCATATCGCCTTGCGGCTGCCACTTCCTCCGCCCCGTCCTGAACGCGTATGCCACTCTACCTCACTACTGCCGCGCGCCCCATCTATCGCCGCTTGCTCGCCCCCGTCGCACGCGTCGCCCACCCGGCTGAGCCAAGACCAGTGCTGGTGGTGGTGGTGTGCACGCGTGCCGCTGGTGCTAGTGCACCCGCCCGGCCGAGCCAAGTCCGCTGCTGGTGGCGGTGATGCTCGCGCGCCGCCTCTCGCTGCCGGCTCCGTCCCAGAGGCTGGAATCGACCGGCCCCGGCCTTCCCCTCCCTATGTTGCATATGTATGTTTCAATTGTTTTAGACGTTTTAAATATATGTTGCGATTATTCCATTTTGTTGTTGCAAAAGTAGATCGGGGGATGTTCCACATGTTGCAAGTTTTTCAGATACATGTTGCAAGCGTTTGTTCAAAATGTTTCATCTGTTTCCAGACGTATGTTGCAATCATTTTTTATCTGGATGTTGCATATGTTCTACACATGTGTTGCAACAATATGTTCCAAAATGTTTCAGTTGTTTCACTCTTATGTTGCAGCAAGTGGTTTCACGTTGCCAGTTGCAAGTGTTATTTTTTCGATGTTTCATGTGTTCCACACACATGTTGCAAGTACATGTTCTAAGTGTTTTATCAGTTTTGAGACGTATGTTCCATTCAATTTTTTTTCATGTTGCGGGGGGGGGGGGGGGGGGGGGGCTGCAGACGGGGCCACTGGGGCAGGCGGATGGGTGCTTCGGTCAAGGGCACGCCAGGTCCCGGCTCTCGAGTGCAACTATTTGGGATATTTTTATAATGGTAGAGGTGGATAGTTTTTTAGAAAAAAGTTTTGAACAGAACCAATACTATTATTGAGTGCAATTATCGATGTTGATTATTGTCTCAAACTAATGGGTGAAGTTTTTTTAAGAGTTTTTGTTACAATTTGAAGGACGGCCACTATCACTATTGACCCTTGACTTTCTTGTCTAGATCTAGGCATGATTTTCCTTTCACCCTTCTTATTTGCGTTTTATTTTCTTTTGACTGTTTTCTTGACTAATAACGATCGAAGTATATTCTATCATGTCGGAAAAGTATCGTCTTTTGGAGACGAACATGTATGACGTGTTGAACTCCACCTTTTTTTGCTCATAGACATGGCTCATAGTTCATATTTTGCTCTAGCTCCAAAATGTTTCTAGACTGAATCACTGGATCCATTTTTGTTCTGGGCATTTGGAGGGCATCGGCCTTAAGCAGGCAAAGAAGCAAATCGTACGGTTCACGCGATACTTCCGCTGAACAAGAACAAAAAAAAGGGGTAACTGAGAAGGACATGCACGAAAACCATTTTCTTCCTGTAGTCTGCGTCACACGCTCTCCAATGTTTTTGAGATCGATGCTTAATTAACTGCATTTCCCAAGCTAGGACCATGCATTCTTTTTGGTTTTTTTGTACAAGTTTCGATTGATCAAACAATGATGCGTCGGTGCCAATGTTAATTTGGGAACATATATATCCTACTACTAGTAGGATACCGGTGAAGCTGCAAAAGGCAAACAACTGATTCACAATATTATTAGTACAATGGAGATTTAATTTGGTGCAAATTAGTGGACAGTGGATTACTGGAAAAGTGTTACTAGACAAAGGGAAAATAAATGAAAAGATAGCATGAGGAAAATTTTATGTTGACTATATCGAAAACAGAAGGCACCAACCACTGCTTTAGAAAAAAAAGAGGTGATGTTATATTATTTGACAAAGCACTGGTACACTCATATTTGCATGTTATTATTGGAGAATTACTCGAAGGTTGCGCCTCCCTCGTCTGCGGGGACGCCGCCTCCGTCCTCCCGCTCCGTCCGCGCGCTGCCCTCGTTGAAAGGTACTTATTTGGTTTTGGTAATTGAGTAACAACCTAGGTGGACTAATATGTGTTTGAGTGAGATACACAGGTGATTAGTCCACAAGTACATGTGTGTGAGCAACATATGCCATGACGGTGAAGATGGCTCGGAAATGTTGCAAAGCTCACACATGTGATGAAGGAGCTCATTGCACATGAGACATGACATTGAGTCTTGTGATCAAGGTGGAGAAGATCAAACATGACTTGGCCCGATGGACCGAAGCAATGGTGAAGAGCAAGTGAAGTCGAGATCGATGAACCAATATGGTCAAGTGATGATATGAAGTGGATCATATTATTTGTGATTGGTTGGTGCATGTGTTGCATCAACATTGGAAGAGATGGAATGGAATGCGCAAGGCAAAGGTATAACCTAGGGCATTTCATTTCACCGGTTAAAGGTTGTATAGCGAAGTGCATGACCGGGTTTAGAATAGATGGTCGTACTATTAAGAGGGGCGAACTTGTTTGCATATCGGTCATCTAGTGCCACTCGAGTGATCTAACTTTGCATCGTTGCTAGGATCGAGTGGCATGGCAAGTTGAGTGGCTAACTCCTTAAAAATGATTGTAAAAATGCCAACACACATACATATGGTGGTGTACACTTGGTGGTGTTGGCACATTTATAAAGGAGAGGTGTTTGGAGTTGAAGTGAATCAACTCGGCAAAGAAAAGGAGGCAAAAGGAGGTCACTGCAAGTGACCGGACGCTGGCCTCGGGCGGACCTGCACGTCCGGTCTTGGTTTCCAGAGAAGGCGTCGTCTCGGTCAAGTGACTAGACGCTGGGTGAAGTTGTGACCTGACACATAGTGGCCGCGTCCGGTTAGTCATGACGTACGCTAACATTTTGGTGCGAGGAGCAGCAATGACACGTGGCAGCAGAAGAATGACCGGACGTGGCCTGCGTCCGGACATGGAGATCTGATGTGTCCGATCGCTAAATAGTGGCTCAGGAACCTCTCTGGAGTCGACCTGACTTCGCATGGCGTAGTGTCCGGTCATTTCGAGCAGGTACGTTAGGTCAGTGTTAGCTGAGCGCGGGCGCGAGGGATCTAATGCGGCGCGGCTGTGTTCGATCGAGGCTTCGGTGCATCCGATCAGTCTTTTGACCGTTGGCGCGCGAAGTAGCCATTGAAGATCGAACGCGTGACGTTGAACGCAGGGGACGCGTGGCATCATCCTAGCGACCGGACGCTGATTGGGTGCGTCTGGTCATTACCACCGGCGCTTCCGGTCAACCCAAGAAACACCCAGTGAAGGGGTAACGGCTAGTTTAGCCCATGGGGCTATAAATAGAAGTGTTGGTCAGCTTTTGGCTATGAGCTGAGCATCCTTAAGCCTTGGTGGCTTGTTTAGGTGTGCTTAACTCACTCTTGCTTGATATTGTTCATACGATTGAGTGAGTGAGCGATTCTAGTGCGATTGCATCATGAGGTTGCATCGTGTGGCACTAGGTGATCGTGTTGCAAGCCAGTGATGCTTGTTACTCTTAGAGGTTGCCACCTCCTAGACAACTTGGTGGCTTGCGACTCTGTTGAAGCACGCGAGATGATTATGCGGTGCTTCAGAGGGGGATTGTGCTCACCCCTGCGGGGATCGCGAAGAGCAACTCTAGTTGAGCGTGTTATTGAGCTACCCTCACTTTGGGGTAGGTTCTTGCAGTGCCCGATGTATGAGCTTGGCGGGTGATGCCAATTAGCCGCTGAACCACCAAGTGAGCGGTTGACACAACGGAGACGTAGCTTGGTGGCAACCAAGTAAACCTCGGGAGAAAATCACCGTGTCAACATTATCTTCATCATCTTCTCGGTGGTTTGCACTCCGCGCAACACAAGCTTGTATTTACATTTCATATATTGTGCTTGTGTAGTTGCTCTTGTAATTAGTTAGCTTGTGTAGCTTGCTAGTTACCTTCTTGCTTATGTAGCATAAAAGTAGCTCGCTTGCGTGGCTAATTTGGTTTTAGTAATCTTTTTAGTCACATTGCTTAGTTTGTGTACCTAAGTAATTTGTGCTCTCTAATTTGGCTTGTATAGGGTTGTTATTGAGCATTGCTAGTAAGCTTAGGAGATTTGTGCTTTTGCTTACTAGTTGTGTAGGAGCTCCCTCAATTGCTTGAGTACGAGTTGCATAGGTTTGTGTGACCTTGCTAACTAGAATTGTTTAGGTGAGCTCTAGCTAGCCCGGCATCATAGTTGCTTAACTAGTATCTTTGCAAGGTGCTAGAGATCTTAGATAGAGGGGTGTAGTCTTGGCTAGACCGATAGTTTTAATTCCGCACTTGTTTCGGTTAGCCGACGTGATTAAGTTTTAGAAAGGACTATTCATCCCCCCTCTAGTCCGCCATCTCGACCCTACACTCGTCCGACCAGGTATGGGTGGAGATTCGCCCAGGTCTAAGCTCGCTCGCTCCTTTTCTCGTCGCTGGGGGATGAAGCCGCCGTCGCAGCCTCGACTCGCACCCCGCCACCCAAGATCCTTCGCCTCCACCAGCTCAACTCACAGATCCACTCTGCCCCTACCTCCACCACCAGCTATGGCACGCCACCATACGACTCTGGCACTAGGCGTGCCTTAGTAGTAGCAGATCAGCTCACCATCCTGGTCGTCACTACCGCCTCATGTCGCGTTTGCCGCTGCCCCGACCGTCCAACGCTTGGAAGAGATGTAGAGGCCACCGGTGGATGCACAACATGCGAGCTGGTGAAATCCATCATGAAAAAGGCCAAGATGAAGTCTGCCACTATGGAACCCGAGGACTCATGGCCACCCGCCATGGGAGTGGTCCTGGGCTGGTCCGTCGGTACACGCCACCTGCTGCAGAGGAGAGGTCTTCATCGCGCCCTTCGCTAGCAACGAGCACTCTCCATATCTGGTTGGGCTAGTGGGAATGGGTCTGATTCTAAGGACATTGGCATCGAGAAGCTCATCCCCACTGGCAGGGTGATGAGGGAGGGCATCTACGCCGGTGGCCGCCCCAAATAAGCCACCGGACCACCTCTAGTCACCCATCTGCACGCCGTCGGTCGCCGGACCACCGCCGCTAGACTGCCTCCACGCCACCGCCCACCCGTCCACTCACGTCTAGTTATCTGCCTCCACACTAGTGTCCGCCTCCACTTTGAAGCCTGCTCTCTGGGCCAACTAGATCGACGTCGTAGGTCGCCTTCAGTCGGCCACCTAACGAACGTAGCTTCATTTAGGGTCGCTCCAAGCCTCATCTTGGTTGCCGCCACCATTGGCAGTGGTCGGCCTCACTGCCATCATCAGCAACGTCATCTCCCTCAACTACTAGATCTCCAGGTTGCTGTCGGCTGTAATTCTGCTTCTCGGAGGTATGTCGCCGCCACCTTTGTTGACCACCGCATCTATGGGGTTCAAGCCAGTCACGACACCTAATAGCGGCTTTGAGGGTCGCTCTTGCTGCTTCCGGTAGTCATCAACCTCCATGACCCATGTGAAGTCTGAGCGTATGTTGGCGGTCCTTAACTCACATTTTTAACCGCCAACACTCGCATAAAATCCACCAAAATAAACACCAAAATGTAGTGATAGGGTTTATAACTAACGAATTCCACGAGTTTTAGTGTTTACTCAATTGTAGGAGGGCATTTGTGGAAATACACATAAAAGGGCTAAAAATGTGCAAAAGAACAAAGCATGAATACCATTCTACACAATCCCTAAGAAGGAAGCCCACAACCAAGCAAATCCGGGCCCAAAACAAGTGAAGAACAAGCCCAAAATCCAACCAAATCAACCCAACTCTGCAGAATACCATCATGGGCCAAGTCCAGACGATCATAGAAGCTTACACACCAAAGATGGGCTTGATCCAGCCTAGGGTGTGGCCACACCACCACTGGATCTTGTCGGGCCCATCCTTCGTAGGCGGTTGCATGGCGGCATGCTTGGTCGGTTTGCATAGGTTTCCTCAACCAAGTAAACCTCGGGAGAAAATCACCGTGTCAACATTGTCTTCATCATCTTCTTGGTGGTTTGCACTTCGCACAACACAAGCTTGTATTTACATTTCATATATTGTGCTTGTGTAGTTGCTCTTGTAATTAGTTAGCTTGTGTAGCTTGCTAGTTACCTTCCTGCTTGTGTAGCATCGAAGTAACTCCCTTGCGTGGCTAATTTGGTTTTAGTAACCTTGTTAGTCACATTGCTTAGTTTGCACAGCTAAGTAATTTGCGCTCTCTATTTTGGCTTATGTAGCCTTGTTATTGAGCATTGCTAGTGAGCTTAGGAGCTTTGTGATTTTGCTTACTAGTTGTGTAGGAGCTCCCTCGATTGCTTGAGTACGAGTTGCATAGGTTTGTGTGACCTTGCTAACTAGAATTGTTTAGGTGAGCTCTAGCTAGCCTACCACCATAGTTGCTTAATTAGTATCTTTGTAAGGTGCTAGAGAACTTACATAGAGGGGTGTAGTCTTGGCTAGACTGATAGTTTCAATTCCGCACTTGTTTCGGTTAGCCGGCGCGATTAAGTTTTAGAAAGGACAATTAAACCCCCTCTAGTCTGCCATCTTGACCCTACACTCGTCCAGCCAGGTGCGGATGGAGATCCACCCGGATTCGAGCTTGCTCACTCCTTTTCTCGTCGCTGGGGGACAAAGCTGCCGCTACAGCCATGACTCGCGCCCCACCACCCAAGATCCTCCGTCGCCACCTGCTCAACTCGTTGATCCACTCCGCCCCCACCTCCACCACCAACCGAGGCACACTGTCATATGACTTCGGCACTAGGCATGTCTCAGTAGCAGTAGATCAGCTCACCATCCTAGCCATCACTACTACCTTGCATCGCGTCCACCGCTGCCCTGACCGTCTGACACCTAGAAGAGATGTAGAGCCCACCGGTGGATGCACAACACGTGGGCTGGCGAGATCCGTCATGGAGAAGTCCAAGACGACGTCTGCCTCTACCGAACTCAAGGACTCATGGCCACCCACCGGGGGAGTGGTCTTGGGCTGGTCCGCCGATACGTGCCACCTACTGCCGAGGAGAGGTCTTTGTCACGCCCTTCGTCAGCGATGAGCAGTCTCCATATCTGGTCAGGGCCAGTGGGAATGGGTCTTATTCTAAGGACATTGGTGTCGAGAAGCTCATCCTCACTGGTAGGGTGATGAGGGAGGGCATCTACACTGACAGCCGCCCCCAAATCAGCCTCCGGACCGCCTCTAGTCGCCCATCTACACGCCGTCGATCACCGAACCACCGTAGCTGGACTACCTCCACACTGCCAACCACTCGTTCGCTCACGTCTAGTTATCCACCTCCACACCGGTGTCCGCCTCCACTTTGAAGCCTGCTTTCTGGGCCGATCAGATCAATGCCATAGGTCGCCTTTAGTCGGCCACCTAACGAGTGCAGCTTCATGTAGGGTCGCTTCGAGCCTCATCTTGGTTGCCGCCACCATTGGTGGTGGTCAGCCTCACCACCATCACCAGCAAAGTCATCTCCCTCCACTGCTGGATCTCTAGGTTGCTGCCAGCTACAATTCTGCTTCTCGGAGCTATGTCGCCTCCACCTCCATTGACCACTGCATCTATGGGGTTCAAGCCAGTCATGACACCTAACAACGGCTTCGAGGGTCGCTCTCACTGCTTCCAGCAGTCATCAACTTCCACGACACATGTGAAGTCTAAGCGTATGTTGGCGGTCCTTAACTCACACTTTTAACCGCCAACACTCGCATAAAATCCACCAAAATAAACACCAAAACATAGTGATAGGGTTTATAACTAACGAATTCCATGAGTTTTTGTGTTTATTCATTTGCAGGAGGGCATTTGTGGAAATACACATAAAAGGCCAAAAAATGTGCAAAAGAACAAAGCATGGATACCATTCTACACGATCCCTAAGAAGGAAGCCCACAACCAAGCAAATCAAGGCCTAGAACAAGTGGAGAACAAGCCCAAAATCCAACCAAATCAACCCAACTCTACAGAATACCATCATGGGCCAAGTCTAGATGATCATAGAAGCTTACCCACCAAAGATGGGCTTGATCTAGCCCAGGGTGTGGCCGCACCGCCACTAGCTCCTCTCGGGCCCATCCTTTGTAGGCGGTTGCATGGCGGCATGCTTGGTCAGTTTGCGTAGGTTTCCTCAACCAAGTAAACCTCGGGAGAAAATCACCGTTTCAACATTGTCTTCATCATCTTGTCGGTGGTTTGCACTCCACGCAACACAAAGCTTGTATTTACATTTCATATATTGTGCTTGTGTAGTTGCTCTTGTAATTAGTTAGCTTGTGTAACTTGCTAGTTACCTTCTTGCTTGTGTAGCATAGAAGTAGCTCCCTTGTGTGGCTAATTTGGTCTTAGTAACCTTGTTAGTCACATTGCTTAGTTTATGTTGCTAAGTAATTTGCGCTCTCTCATTTGGCTTGTGTAGCCTTGTTATTGAGCATTGCTAGTGAGCTTCGGAGCTTTGTGCTTTTGCTTACTAATTGTGTAGGAGCTCCCTCAGTTGCTTGAGTACTAGTTGCATAGGTTTGTGTGACCTTGCTAACTAGAATTGCTTAGGTGAGCTCTAGCTAGCATGGCACCATAGTTGCTTAATTAGTATCTTTGCAAGGTGCTAGAGAACTTAGATAGAGTGGTGTAATCTTAGCTAGACTGATATTTTTAATTCCGCGCTTATTTCGGTTAGCCGGCATGATTAAGTTTTAGAAAGGATTATTCACTCTCCTCTAGTCCACCATCTCAACCCTACACTCATCTGGCCAGGTGCTGGTGGAGATTCACCTGGGTCCGAGCTCACTCGCTCCTTTTCTCATCGCTGGGGGACGAAGCCGCCGCCGCCATAGCCGTGACTCGCGCCCCGCCATCCATGATCCTCCATCGCCACCAGCTCAACTCATAGATCCACTCTACCCCCACCTCCACCACTAGCTAGGGCACATCGCCATATGAGTCCGGCACCAGGCGTGCCTCAACAGTAGTAGATCATCTCGCCATCCTAGCCGTCGCTGCCGCCTCGCGTCACGTCTGTCGCTGCCCTGACCGTTTGATGCCTAGAAGAGATGTAGAGCCCACCGGTGGACACACAACACGCTAGCTAGTGAGATCCGTCATGGAGAAGGCCAAGATGAAGTTCGCCGCTGTGGAACTCGTGGACTCACGGTCGCTCGCTGCGGGAGTGGTCCTAGGATGGTCCACCAGTACGCGTCGCCTGCTACCGAGGAGAGGTCTTTGTCGCACCCTTCGCCAGCGACGAGCACTCTCCATATCTGGTCAGGGCTAGCGGGAACAGGTCTTATTCTGAGGACGTTGGCATTAAGAAGCTCATCCTCACTGGTAGGGTGATGAGGGAGGGCATCTATGCCGGTGGCCGCCCCAAATCAGCCGTTGGACTGCCTCTAGTCACCCATATGCACGCCGTTGGTCACCGGACCACCACAGCTGGACTGCCTCCATGCTTTCGCACACCCATCCACTCATGTCCAGTTATCTGCCTCCACACTGATGTCCACCTCCACTTTGAAGCCTGCTTTCTGGGCCGATCGGATTGACACTGTAGGTTGCCTTTAGTCGGCCACCCAATGAGCGCAGCTTCATGTAGGATTGCTCCAAGACTTATCTTGGTTGCCGCCACCATTGGTGGTGGTCGGCCTCATCGTCGTCACCAGCAACATCATCTCCCTCCACTACCGGATCTCTAGGTTGTTGCCAGCTACAATTCTGCTTCTCGGAGCTATGTCGCCTCCACCTTTGTTGACCACCGCATCTATGGGATTCAAGCCAGTCATGACACCTAACAGGGGCTTTGAGGGCCGCTCTCACTGCTTCCAGCAGTCATCAACCTCCACGACCATTGTGAAGTCTGATCGTATGTTGGCAGTCCTTAACTCACACTTTTAACCACCAACACTCGCATAAAATCTACTGAAATAAACACCAAAACATAGTGATAGGGTTTATAACTAACGAATTCCATGAGTTTTGGTGTTTATTCATTTGCAGGAGGGCATTTGTGGAAATACACATAAAAGAGTTAAAAATGTGCAAAAGAACAAAGCATGAATGCCATTCTACACAAGCCCAAAGAAGGAAGCCCACAACCAAGCAAATCAGGGCCTAAAACAAGTGGAGAACAAGCTCAAAATCCAACAAAATCAACCCAACTCTGTAGAATACCATCATGGGCCAAGTCCAAATGATCATAGAAGCTCACCCACCAAAGATGGGCTTGATTCAGCCCAGGGTGCGGTCGCACCGCCACTGGCTTCTCTTGGGCCCATCCTTTGCAGGCAGTTGCATGGCGGCATACTTGGTCGGTTTGTGTAGGTTTCCTAATTGTTTGGCGCCAAACCGACCATCAGCCACTATATAAGAAGGGGTGGAGCTCTCTCCACAACATAAAACACTTGGGCAACAACACAAGGGGTACACAATGTAGCAAGGAGTAGAGCCGCACTCATATTTTAGCTCTCTAGCTAGTCTAGTTTAGGGAGTGAGTGAGGAAGAGAAAGAGATGGAGAAGTACCGGAGTTGTCGGCTACCTCCAATTGTAGCGGAAGGAATGCCAGGAATGTCGGCTCCCTCTTCACTTGTACCTCGACAGACCTAGTACTACTTGGAGTGCAAAGGTTCATGTTTATCTTCGGTGGTGAGTTCTACTTTAAGTAGTCTTGTTTATTATTTACTTGCGGGTTTGTCGTCCATCTCTGTGGCGGATACTTCGATAAAGATGGATCACCCTGTACAGCGCTAGAGTAGTAGTCGATAGCATAGACGTGGTGTCTAGGCTTGAGGCTACCTTCGTTTGCCTCGTTCCCTACAGTTGAGGGGTAGGCGGCAGGTGGTGACAGCTATGTCCGTCCCTTGTAATCCCCCACGTTTGGTTTCGGTGTAGAGCTGTAGGCCGAGATCGCCTGGCAAACCAAGTGTGCTCCGGTGCCCGAAGTAAGTATATAGTGGCAAAGCTATCTTAACTTAGAATCTCTATCCCTAGAAAACCTTGCTACCCAAGCTATCATTCTTCTTGTTACCTTAGGCGAACTAGCTCAGAGACTTTTACACATCCGTTCCTCGTGGAAATACGATACCCTAAATACTTCCGGGTCAAATGCTACAACGATAATTCTGTATGCTTGCGGATTATTTCTGTATGCATTAAGAAATACCAACAGCGTAGCCTTGCCTTCAAGCAGTGGGCTTGTGGCAGATGCTATCATTGTCTTGCTCGTGGCCATCTAGTTAGTTCATGTCAGGATTCGTTCCGTTGCATTCGTTGTCGTCAACCTGGGCATTGGGAGCAGCGCTGCACCCAACGGTGCCCACCCTCCCCAACTGCCAGTCCTTACCACCCCCAACTAGCTCTTAGTTGGGTGGACATTGTGGTTGCGCCCTCATCAAGTCAGCTTTGCACTCAGTCATCGCCTCCACAAAGCCCTTCTCCCTCTTACTGAAAGGCAACAAACAGTCATCTTACAAGGGGTGTTCACCCAATCAATATGGCTTTATCCGATCAAGAACAATACAAGATTGCCTCGCCTAGAGTTATGAATATATTCATTAGTGTCATCAGTCTAAACGTGAAATAGTCATCCTCAAGCTTGATTTTGAGAAAGCGTTCAATACATTTGAGCATACAACAATCATACAAGTCATGAGGCACTTGGGGTTTCCAGAAAGGTGGTTGTCTTGGGTCCATGCTATTCTCTTAATAGATTCTTCTGCTATCTTATTGAATGGGATCCCTAGAAAATTCTTTAAGTACAAGAGGGGTGTTCGTCAAGGTGACCCACTGTCTCTGCTTTTGTTTGTGCTTGCGGCTGAGCTCCTATAGATTTTGATCAATAGAGCTGCATCTTTGAATCTATTGAAAGTGCCAATTCCCCAACCGATGACTAATTTCTCGATCATTTAGTATGCGGATGACACATTGTTGCTTCTCCAAGCTGATGCCAGGCAGCTATTTTTCCTCAAAGCACTGCTCCACAGCTTCATAGAATCGATAGGCCTCCATGTTAACTATAGAAAGTCACATATGTATCCTATAGATGTTTCACAGGAAAAGTTGTCACGCTTAGCTAATACCTTTGGATGTGATATTGGAATTATGCCATTTCCATACCTTGGGTTGACCATGGGTACAACCAAACCGCGTATGGAGGACCTCACCCTAATGATGGATAGAGTGGAGAGAAGGCTCTCGGCATGCTCTACCTGGTTATCATACTTAGGTCAACTCGAGATGGTGAATTCGGCTATTACGCCCATCACTACTTATGCAATGTGCACCATCAAATTACCCAAGGGAGTCATTGATAATATTGATCATGCAAGAAAGCAATGCCTCTGGTGAGGCAATGATAATGATAGGAAGAGAGGTGGCAATCTGGTGGCTTAGGAAATTGTAATGGAACCAAAAGAGAAAGGTGGCCTTGGTGTTTTGAATTTAAGATTGTAGAATGATGCGTTGCTTATGAAGCACTTAAATAAATTCTATAATAGAGCAAATATTCCCTGTGTTGATTTAGTCTGGAGCAAATATTATACAACCAAGGTTCCCCATGTAGCTAGGGAATCAGGATCCTTCTAGTGGAAGGATGTACTCAGGCTTAACACCATTTTTAGAGGTGTCACCAGGTGTGAATTGGGTAATGGCTCCTCTATCTATTTCTAGGATGATCTATGGGCTAACTCAGTGCTATCACAAACCTACCCAAGATTGGCCTCATTTGCTAGGAATGAAGGGGCCTCTGTGAGGAAAGTCATGCAAGCAGATGACCTAGATAGCCTATTCCTACTACCCCTCTCGCAACAGGCTCTTGAGGAACTCCAGAATCAGTTGCAAGATATACCATATGATGATGATGCAATAGACAAATGGGTTCCCATTTGGGGCAACACCTATACTTCGCGACAATTTTACTCTGAGGTTTTCAAGTACATAGATGCACACCCAGTCTTCAAAGTCATTTGGAAATCTAGGTGCACCCCACATGTGAAGTTTTTTGCCTGGTTGATTCTAGTAGATCGGCTCAACACCAAGTCCATGTTGCATAGAAGACACCTGGATGTCCAAGATGATGCTATATGTGTTATGTGTGATAGTGGGGAAGAGAACATTGATCATCTATTTTTTGACTGTGAGTTCATAAAGGAATGCTGGGCAACCATACACATCGACTGGGATGTATCTTTACCTCTGCTAGACAGGTTCACTCAAGCGCAAGGAGCTCATCCCATCCCCATCTTCATGGAAGCAACCTTGATAGCGGCGTGGGAGCTATGTAAAGTATGCAACGACAAAGTCTTCCAAAGGAGAGATCCAAGTCCTGCACTGTGGGGATCTCCCCCACAGTATTTTTTGTCAAAAAAAGCCCTTCTCCCTAGCAAGGGAAGGATGTACGTGACTGTAAAGATCATGCACCTCAAGATTCGGTTATTTTTTATCCCCAATCCATGCTTGCACCTTTGTTGGAGTCACTACACTCAGAGTTTCAACAATAGATCGCCCATTTGAAGGATTTGGTGAGGCCCCCAGAGATGAGATTTCAGCTATCAAGTTGTGGCTAGCACGTGTGGCCACCCACTTGAAGCATGCAGAGCTTACAAGCGAGGACCTCTCTGTTGACGTGTCCGGACTAGTTGGTCCCCATGTAGAGCCATTTGGAGAGCTTTCTCCTGTTTCCAACATGGCTGAGCTCTTCGGGCCCTGTTCTCCTATTTGGCGCTCTCCGACGCCAGTGATCCTCCCCTCTCTCGTAGAGGCTTGCACGTCTACCGACTCCTTGGTTCATGAGGAAACATGCGCAACCAGTGTAGATTCCATCACTTGTGAGAAGACAATAGAGCAAGCCATTACAGTGCCATTGGACACCCCCACTATTATAGAGGGGACATTGCTAGATGCTGTCACCCCTGTTGAGGATTTTGTTCTAGTGGAGGACACATCCGATGATGAGGAAGTTGTCTCTCAAGTGATAGTTGACCCAATCTTTCTCATCACCATCGAAGACGCCCCCATGCATTCTACGATCGAGGCCAACGCAGGATCCCCCCAGCAGATGGAGGATCCACCGATAAAGGCAACGTCTTCTTCGTTTGCCACAGCTAGGATGGAGCAGGACGTGGCATGTCCTCCTATACACCCCCCTTCACCACCCGCCATGACAACAAGACATCGACGTAAGTCCTACGATAAGTTGTCGCTTCACCGAAGTGTTCGTCTTGCACGATGCAGTGTGTTAAATGATTTGGGCATCGTTGGAAAGAATGGGAAGCTCGATGACGACGCAATGCAAGACGTCGTTGATTGTTTGAAGGAACTGTTGCCACCAGACCTCCTCAAATCTTTGACGGGTTTAAAGGGTCTTGCTTTCTAGAACCTTGTGGCGGAGGTCTCTTTGCCTCTTCGTAATGTGTTGTAGGGGTTTGTTGTTGTGGTGGTGGTTGTCTGTTTGTTTCTTTTGTTCCCGTTGTCAAGTAGCCTGTTGTTGGTAGTCATTGGTAGTCGTAGTTTCTTTGTTGTTTTTCAGTGGGTCTTGTTGTAGGTGGTTGTGGTCGTCTAGTTGTTGCATTGTAGTGCCCAGTTTGAGCTTATCTTCTTTTTAATATAATCGGCAGCTCTTCTACCTGGTTTGTTTCAAAAAAAATTATTGGAGAATTAGACTAGATTCTGATCCTTGTTGCAAAAGGAGAAGTCACAAGTAAAACTGAAATTGGCATGATGCACCTTGGAGACTATGATTATGGACATCTTTTTCAAGCATGGGTGATGCTTGTTACTTAGTATACTTCAACTTCATTGTTAAGTATTTCCTCCGTCTCAAATTATAAGACATTTTGGCATTGTCTAGTTGCATGGGAGGAAGTTTGCCGCCCCCCCCCCCCCCTAGAGTTGGGTGGACTAGAAATTTCAGACCTTAGGACCCTTGGATGGGCTTTGCGCATGAGGTGGATTTAGCTACAGAAAACAGAACCCAATCGTCCTTGGGCTAAATTACCAATTCAAGTCCCTGACCACGTGCGCTCTTTTATTTTCTCGGTGGCCATCGTCTCTAAAGTTGGTAACGGCTTGCATATATACCCTCTTTTGATGGACCGGTGGCTCCATGGATAGTGCATTGCGGACCTTGCACCTCGACTCTATGCTACTGTTCCAAAAGAGAAAAAAAATAAAAAGTGCACTATTCAGGAAGCTCTTACTGATCAGACTTGGGTTAAAGATATACAAGGTGCCGTCACGGTTGGGGCTATAGTGGATTTTCTACAACTTTGGGACCTCCTATCTGGTTTTGAGGTACATGGTGAAGTTGAGGACTCGCATATTTGGCGACTCTCCTTCGGTGGGCAATACTCGGCAAAATCTGCATATGAGGGGTTTTTTTCTTCGGCTCCACGCTTTTTGGTCCTATGAGCGGATCTGGAAAACATGGGCACTGGCCAAGTGTCGTTTCTTTCTGTGACTGGTTACACATAATAAGTGCTGGATTGCAGATCGTCTTGCGCAGCGATGATTGCCCCACCCTGAACAATGTCCTCTATGTGATGATCAGCATGATGAGAACATCAACCATATCCTCGTATCATGCGTTTTCACAAGGCATTTCTGGTACATTCTCCTTCGGCAAGTCGGGCTCCACGCTCTAGCTCCACAACCTTCAGACAGTTCCTTTGATGGGTGGTGGGAGAAGACAAGTTCTGCTGTGAATAGTTAGATGAAGAAAGGGGCTAAATTCGCTAATAATCCTTGGGGCCTGGACATTGTGGAATCACCAAAACCGGTGTGTTTTTTATGGGGTAATGCCTAGCGTCGCCAGGGCCTTGGTCGCTGCAGGGGAGGAGCACCGGTATGATGCATGGCAGGTGCTCAGGGGCTGTCCTTCCTGACTGCTCCATTCCCTGATGGTTAGCATGTATGGTTTCTGTCCCATTCCCTGATGGTTAGCATGTATGGTTTCAGTCGCCTCGACAACTATTTTACGGAAGCGAATGTAATCAGTCAAACAGTGTGGTATGTGGTGTGTGCTATAAAGGGTTCTTAACCCATCTTTCTTCTTAATAATGAAGCATAGCTCTCATGCGTTTTTCAAGAAGACGTTTTGACATTTCTAGATTCATAGCTTTTACTACGTATATGGACATTACATATATCTAGATATGTAGCAAAAGTTATGAATCTAGAAAACCCAAAACGTCTTATAATTTGGAACGGAAGAAGCAGCGTATAGTGTATTGGTGCTTTGTCAAATAATCCACTTGCACACTACTTGACAATGGCTTGACAGGTTACGAAAATCTTACTCAAACTATGAATCATCTTTCTGTCCAGAACATTGTTAACGTCTCAGCTGGCTTTGACCCCGTGCATAGAACTCAGAATATTTGTAATTAAATTATATATTGAAGACATGAGGTCAACACTTTTGACATCATTTGGATCTGAATCAGTAAAATACAAACAGCAGTCGTGCAGTTGAAGTAATTGTTGATTAAAAACATCCATGAGCCAAGGATCCAAGTCTCTGCAACTAGTATAGTACACATACACATGTGGGAAAAACTCAATCATCGTGTTCCTTGGTGCAGGCTGCGCGCTCAAGTTTTGAGATCGATGCTTAACTGCATCTTCCAAGGACTATGCATGTATATTCTTCCCGGAAAATACTTGATTTTTGGTTGTCAGAAAATTTTGGACCGATTGACTAGCGATTGCGTCGGTGTGAGGGTGCATTCTAGGACACACTGTAACAATGTTTCTAATGCAAAATTTCATCATTTTCATGTTATGATTTTATAGGCAAGCAATAACATTTGATCGTTGCATGATGTTGTGCTTAGATATTGCATGGGACTGGTCAAAACGGGTGGGGATGAAACCGGCAATGAGCTCTCAAGGCAATTTCCTTGCAGTTCCATTCGCATGGAATCGGTGCCAACTAACATAGTGTTTTGTTTCAGGCAACTATAACGTGACTTTCGTTACAGAGGGTAACAGATCCCTTTAGTACTTTTGTTTCAGCAATAATGCTCCACCGCGGGCGCCCGTCCCGCGTCCAGATGCACGATGCGACGTGGCCTCCGGTTATGTATTGTATACTACCGTCGGGTACTTAGATAAAAAAAAAATACCCCACTCCGCAAGCTGGCTCTTCCCACTCTCCCCAAGTCCAGCAGTCGAAGCATCTCTCGCCGATGTCGTCTTCGCCCCACTCAGTCGAGGTCCGGACCCTTGGTGACTCACCCGCACCCCACACTCGCTGGCGAGACACTGGAGCTGGCCGGCGTTTCTCGTGCCATCCCGAGCCTCGACATGGTGGTGCGCGCGGACGGCGTCGACCGCCTCCTGGTCCCGTGCTCCGTGTAGGAGGCCTTCAACCGCCACCGTAGCCTGGCGTCGATCTCTCTGTGGTGCTCCCAACAGGCACACCCCCGAGATGGACCCGCGCACGCACCGCCTCCTCAGGAAGCCCATCCTCGACCCCAGACCCACGTGCGCTGCTGGGTGCCCCGCCGGCACTTCCTGTGTGGGATGCCGTGGTGTCGGCGCCTGCGCTCTGTCCAGAATCCGGGACGCGCCGCTTTGACGGGTACAACAGGTGAAGGACTTTATCCAGTGCTGTACCGTCACTCTCCTCCGTGACCGCACCCCAGCCCTCATTTGTCCCTGCCTCTGCTCGGCTGCCTTGAGGCTCACCTGACAGGGTGGTCGCCACCCACTAGAGTGTCACGCCTGACATGTTGCAAGCGTATGTTTCAAGTATTTCAGTTGTTTCAGAGGTATGTTGCAAGTGTTTCATGTGGATATTGCAAAAGTAGATATGGATGTTGTATATGTTGCAATGGTTGTACACTTATGTTGCAAACGTCTGTTCTAAATGTTTCATCTATTTTTTCGACATATGTTACAAGTGTGTCACACATATGTTGTATGTGTTTTATGTGGATGTTGCATATATTTTGCAATTGCTTTTCAAGCATTTTCAGGTGTTTTTATAAGTGTTTCAAACATATGATGCGAGTGTTTCAATTGTTTCGAACCTATGTTGCAAAGGTTTCATTTGGATGTTTCAAAAGTAAATCAGGTGTTGCATCTCTCTCCGCGTCTTCTGTTGCCTCGCCTCGGTGTCTCCTCTTTCTCAATGCTGGTGATGTTCGAGCGATGTGGGCCCGCATGGGGGCGGGCGGCGTGGGTGGGGCGCGAGTCGTTGGCGCCGAACCCGAGCGAGCGGGGCGTGCGGCATGGAGCAGGCGCGGGGCACGGGCAGCAGCGAGCGGCGTGGGCCCACCTGAGGGGCGAGCGGCTTGGGTGGGGCGCGAGTCATTTGAGTGGCGCGGAACGCGAGCGAGCGGGGCGTGCGGCACGGAGCAGGCGTAGGGCGCGAGGAGCAGCGTGCTGACGCAGGCCTAGGGCCGGACGTCCGAGCGCTAGCATGTCCGCACCCTCCCGCAATCAAGTTCCACCGTTATCAGATACTGGGCTATACAAAGCTGCTACCGTTCTCTCCCCTGCGTAATCAGATCGTGATCTATCGTCGTCTCCGCTTGACTCGGCGGCTCTGCCTTCGCTTATGGGGCACCGGTGGCAATTCCGCCGATCTGCTGGCAGCTGGCTGCTCCATACCGTTACAGCAAGTGAAACAAAAGTCTGTTATCCGATACTTTGTTAACGTTATCGGCATATTCTAATTACATTTGCGGTCGTGTTACCTTTACTGATCCAAACAGCACCTAAGTTTCACTGGGACCTCTCTTTCAGTCTTTCCTCTTAATTTCCTATCCATATCATCATTTTTGCTGATGTGTATCACCTCATTAAATAAGTATGAACCCCTGTTGAGATTCGTCTCTTTTGTTAAGAACAAACCTTGCATTTTGTTACCTTTTTTTTATAAGAAAGGCAGGAGTTCTGCCAATCTATGTACTGATAGAGAAGAGTTACAAAAAATAGCAAATAAAGTTATAAAGAAAACACATAGATGTGAGGCATAGCGCCTAGCACAAGCACAGCCCTCTGTCTGACTAGGTTGCAGGCCATTCTGAAGCACAGCTCAAGAAGCAAAGATATAATTATTTTTTTCGCGACCGTGCCACTTGTAGACACGTATTTCATTAAGAGAAAATAGGAGTACATTATAAGTTACCTACTTATTAGTAAGCGCTGAGCTTACCAGAGAGAAGGAGAACAAAAAACACAAAAAAGAGAGAACAACTGAAACAAGAATTGAAGACCAAAAAACAGCAAGACTAAAGACGACCTCGACTCCCTAACTAGACAACAACGCGCATGGGCCCGCGCCACAGAGCAACAGAACAGCTTCTATGACGATAGGGAGAAGCAAACTTGCGACAACTGATGGCTGCGTTAACTCTTAGCAAAGATATAATTACACCGATGGGATAATTTCTCTCAGACGCTTAGCTCCTTCAGCACACCAAAGTCTCGCCTCATCCTTGATCTTGGAAATGTGGTCTTCCGCGGAACAGTGGCAATGTTCGAAAATTCGTGAGTTCCTTTCCTTCCACAACTCCGAGGCAACTAGTAGCAGTAGTGATCGGACTGCTCTAGCCGGTAGTCCAGCAGGCTTGCATTTTATTACTTTACCAGTGGTTCACTTGAGTCATGAATCACCAAGAAGGATTGTACAAACTCTGGGAGGGGATCAATCCAAACATGCGTGATCAATCCAGTGGTCTACTAGCTGGAATTGTTGAGTATGAGACATATCCCGGTCCATTCTGCAAGTAGAATTTAGAACTATCTGGCATGCATCACTTAACGCATGATGCAACACACTGATTCTTCCCTCGCCAGTTGTCACCTGTGACCCTTTGCGATCCCTCACAATGAAACCTAGTACTCTTAGATTGATCTCTAATCTAATTGGACCCAACGGCCCAGTTGGGCCTTTGATTTGCGCCCTGATCGGGGGCGCCCAGCCCACTATGGCTGGAGGGCCCCTGTCACCCTACGCTATATAAGGAGGTGGGGGCCGGCGGCTCTAATCACGAGGTAGACCTGAGCCGACCTACCCACCGACAAAACCCTAAACCTGATCTAAGTGAGGGGCGCAGCCAGTGACGGGAAGTTCCTCCACCGCTGCACTGCGCCGCCGTCGATCTTCACCGACTGTCGCTGCCCGTGCGCAAACATCATCAACGAACCTGATGGCGTTCGCTGAACCTTCCCCCTCCGCGGTGTCAGGTTCACCACCATCTCCCTACCCTCTCTGTCTCTCGCTAGTTCGTTCTATACATGCTTAGGATGTACTGTGTCTCCCTTTTATATCGTATAGAATAAGCTATAGCTAGATCTATGATCCTACGGTTGCAACAATGGTACCAGAGCCAGGTTTAGGAATAGATCTAGCTTATCAAAAAGGAAATCTAGGGCGGATCTAAAAAGAAGAAGGGGGCTTTGGCCGACAAAGGATTCGGTTGAACCCTAACTTCGATGCCTTCGGATCTGAGAAAAGAAGTGGGTTCGGATGAACCCTAACCCTAACTGGGTTAAGCAAATCAGAAAAGAAAAGGGTTCGGATGAACCCTAACCCTAACTGGGTTAAAGAAGCAGGGCTCATTTTCATGTCAAAATCAAACCCCAAAACCCGAAATAAATTCGGGAAAAAGAAAACAGTGAAACCCCATCCCCAAACCCTAACCCTAATCCCCAAATCGGATGAAATCCGAGCACAAGAACCAAAGAAACCGAAAGGGGAAGAGGGGGAAGGGGGTGGCTTACCTTGCCGCTGTGCAGCGTTGCTGTCACGCCGGCGCGCAGGGAAAAGAAGACCGGCTCGGGGGCGCTACTCGCTGGGCTCCGGCCAAAGAGGCGCCGCGGCCAGGCCACTCGACGCGGCGCGCTCACCCGCTGGGGAGCGCGCACGCCGGCAAGGGGGCCGGCGACGGCGCCATGCCTCCCGCTCCACTGTCGTTGCGCTCTGCCTCTCACTCGGTGACTGTTGCTGCTGTACTGAGGAAAGGAGAGAGAGCGACGAGAGAAAAGAGAGAGCGGAGTGAGGCGAAGAGAGAGAGAGAGAGGGCCAGAAAGAATGAACTAGGGTTTCAGCGGAGGCCGGCGTTAGCGGGTTTTTATTCACCCAAACTCACCGCTCGGCCGTCGGATCTGATCGGATCGGTGCGGACGGCCGAGATCAAGCGGGCCAGCAATGCGGCCTAGGCGGGAGCGCGCGGCGCGCGACTTTGCCGACCCAGGCCTAGGTTGCGGCCTGGGTGCGGCCTGCACGCGCGCGGAGTGATGGGCCGGGCTGGTTTCACTAGTTGGGCTGAAGAACAGTACGCATTTTGAGTCATTTTTATTTTTTCTTTTTCTAGTAAAAGTTTTATTCCCTGGAAAATAGAAAATGACTTAAAAATAGAAAAGAGGATTTTCCTGTGGGTAAAATTCATCAAATTGTAATATTTTCCGCTGCGTATTTAAAGATGTTATTTTCATTATTAAATTCGAACCAACGGGAGAATTTAATCTTGAAAAATAGATATGTTTTAATTGATTATAATATTGTTATTATTCTGACCAACGTTGATTAATGGTAATATTATGATGTTTTGTCTTGCATCAATTCTATTTTCTGTCCAACGGTGATATAGAATTAATATAGAGAACAATTGTATGTTTTAATTTTGAACAACGTTGAACTAAGGCATGCAATTGTTATTGTTATTATTTATGTTCTCACACTATTTAAATTGTGTTTTCAGGCGGATACAACTTGATGAGTTGTATCAAAGAGATCCCCACTCTAAAAGGTTATAATTATATTGAGTGGAAGAAAAAGATCGACCTGCCTTTCATCCTCGCTGAGGTGGACTAGGTAGTCACCACACCGTGTCCCACAGAGCCTGTGGCACCGGTGCGGGAGACAAATGAGACTGATGCCGCCTGGGCAACTAGAGAGAGGGATTTTGCATCCCAAAGAATGTCCTATGACCTTGAGCATAGGAAATGGATCACTGCCAAAGTGTTTGGCTGTGATAAAGAACATGATTGAGCTTGCAATTGTGGGCTTAATCCCAGAGTGTGACACCGTCACTGAGTATCTAGAAAGAATAAGGAGTCAGTTCACTGGCTCTTCAAAGACATATGCTACCCAGCTGATAAAGCAGCTGGTGACAGAGAGATACTCAGGCAATGGTGGCATTAGAGAGCACATACTAAGGATGAGCCATTTGGCATCCAAGCTAAAACCAATGGATCTGGCTCTCAAGGATGAGTTCCTTATCCATCTAGTTTTTGCTTCCTTGCCGAAAGAGTTTGACACTTTTGTTGTCAACTATAACATACAGCCCGAGAAATAGGACATGGAGAGGCTCATGGCTATGTGTGTGCAAGAGGAGGAGAGAATGAAAGCTGCCAATGGTGGCACTATCAATTATCTGAAAGATAACAAGAAAAAGAATACTAATGCTAACTTATCCTCAAAGTCAAAGGGAAAGGGTCTCATGCTGCATCAGCCTTAGCAAAACAAGTTCACAGTAGAGAAAGATCAATGTCTCCACTGCAAGAAGATGGGACATTATAAGAAAGATTGTCCCGATTACCTAAAGATGATCATGGCAAAGAAAGGTGAGAACATTATTACGTTCATAAATGAATCCCTGTATGTACAATATTCAAAATCTACTTGGTGGATTGACTTAGATGCAACTGTTCATGTTGCTAATTCTTTATAGGGATTCCGTTCGACGAGGACTACGCAAAGAAGCGAAAGACACGTTAAAGTCACAAATGGAGTCCAAGCAGAAGTTGAAGCCATTGTCGATCTTTCTCTAGAGCTAGCTGATGGTTTCAACCTCATACTTAGAGATGTTCTTTATGTTCCCTCCCTATAGAGGAATTTGATTAGTGTTTCATGTTTGAACAACGATGGTTATGATTGCCATTTTGGAAATGGCAAATGTAAGATAACATATAATGATGCATGTGTTGGTAATGCTATCTTACAAAATGAGCTTTATTTGTTATCACTACGTGATGATGTGAATGTTATATGCGATAATGGGAACGTTGCGTGCGACAATATGAATGTATCCTCGTTTGCGGATGTAAACAGAAAACGAAAGAGAGCTCATGATGCGTTGTCGAAATTATGGCACTATCGTTTAGGCCATATTTCGAGGGGAAGAATAAAAAGACTAGTTAAGAATAATATTCTTTCTCCATTAGAGCTCTCAGATTTAGAACAATGCAGAGATTGCATAAAAGGAAAGTATGTAAAGAAAATTAAGAAAGATGCCAAATGAAGCACAGAAATTTTATAGATTATTCACACAGACATTTGTGGTCCCTTTCCTATAAAGAGTGTGGATGGTTATGATTCATTCATAACATTCACAGATGGTTACTCCCATTATGGCTATATTTATCCAATCAAAGAAAGAACAGAAGCATTGGATAAATTTAAGATATTTAAGGCAGAAGTTGAAAACCAACACAACTTAAAGATTAAGATAGTCAGGTCCGATCGTGAAGGGGAGTACTACGGTCGGTATACCCCATATGGCCAAGTCCCTGAACCTTTTGCAAGGTTTTTATAGGAGAATGGCATAGTAGCCTAGTATTCAACACCGGGCTAACCTCAACAGAATGGAGTAGCTGAAAAACGCAATCGTACCCTAATGGATATGGTGCGCAGTATGATAAGTTACTCCACCTTACCATTGAGCCTATGGATGGAGGCGTTAAAAACCACCATTCATATTCTTAATACAGTACCAAGTAAATCGGTGCCCAAAACACCGTATGAGTTGTGGACAGAAAGAGTACCCTCACTTAACCACTTGCGTGTGTGGGGGAGGCCTGCTGAGGCTAAAGTATTTAACCCAAACATTGGGAAGCTAGATCCCAAAACAGTGAGTTACCATTTCATTGGCTACTCAGATAAGTCAAAAAGTTTTCGTTTCTACTGTCTAGATAGACATACAAAGTTTGTGAAAACAAGACACGCTGTCTTCCTAGAGGATAAAATGATGAGGGGGAGCATGGTAGCTCGAGAAATTGACCTTGAAGAGAAGCGGGTGTATGCGCCCACTCCGATGATTCATGAGCCATTTTTCTCACTACCTGTTGTCACTGCATCGACAGTACAAGACACTGTGGTGCCAGCACCTGTTGTTATCCCGCCTGTGGCAACAATGAATAATGATGAGGGACCTGTTCTTCAGGATCCTATAGAACCTATTGTCACAAATGAGGGGGAGCAACAACAGCTTCAAGCAAAAGATGTGTCAAATATGGAGGCCCCTAGAAGGTCTCAAAGAGTTAGAAAATTAGCTATTCCTGCTGATTATGAAGTGTACAACACTGAGAAATTTCAAATGGAGGATGATCTCACCTCATTTGAAGAAGCCATGAGAAGTGATCATTCATCAAAGTGGCTTGAGGCCATGGAAGATGAAATGAAATCAATGAATGCCAATAAAGTTTGGGATTTAGAGATAATTCCTAAAGGAGCCAAAACAGTAGGTTGTAAATGGGTCTACAAGACAAAGCTTGACTCTCAAGGAAATATAGAGAGATATAAAGCCCGACTTGTGGCAAAAGGCTTTACGCAAAGAGAAGGGATTGATTACAATGAGACCTTTTCTCCAGTCTCATGTAAGGATTCCTTCATAATCATAATGGCATTAGTGGCACATTACGATCTAGAATTACATCAGATGGATGTAAAGACGGCATTTCTCAACGGAGACTTGGAGGAAAATATTTACATGGCACAACCAAAAGGTTTTGTCATAGAAGGAAAAGAACGAATGGGATACCGCCTAAAGAAATACATTTATGGATTAAAACAAGCTTCAAGATAGTGGTACTTGAAGTTTGATCAGACAACAAAGAATTTTGGGTTTAAAGAGAATGTTGAGGACAATTGTGTCTATACAAAGTTTAAGAATGGGAAGTTCATCTTCCTTGTCCTGTATGTGGATTATATCTTACTTGCTAGTAGTGATGTCAGTCTACTACTAGAGACAAAAAAGTTTTTATCCTCAAAGTTTGATATAAAAGATCTTGGTGAAGCTTTGTTCGTTCTAGGGATCGAGATTCACCGAAATAGAAGTAAAGGGGTATTAGGATTGTCACAAAAGGCATACATAGAGAAAATCTTAAAGAAATTCTGTATGCACAAATATAGTCCATCACCTGCTCCTATAGTCAAGGGCGACAGATATGGGGATTTTCAATGCCCTAGGAACCAATATGAGATCGATCAAATAAAAGTGGTTGCATATGCTTCAGCTGTCGGAAGCTTGCAATATGCTCAAGTATGTACGCGCCCTGACTTGGCATTTGTTACCGGGTTACTTGGCAGATTCCAGAGCAATCCTGGAATAGAACACTGGAAATTGGTAAAGGAAGTCTTGCGTTATTTGCAAGGAACGAAAGGCCTCATGATGACGTATAGAAGATCTGATTCACTCTATATAGTGGGGTATTCAGATTCTGATTATGCGGAAGACGATAGAAAATCCACATCTAGATATGTATTCATTCTCGCAGGGGGAGCTATTTCATGGAAAAGCTCGAAACAAACCGTCACTACATCGTCCACAATGTATGCCGAGTTTGTAGCGTGTTATAAGGCAACGGGGCAGGTGAACTGGCTAAAGAAGTTCATACCCGGTTTGAAGGTAGTTGACGACATCTATAGACCACTAAAGTTATACTGCGATAATAATCCAGCAGTACAGTATGCTCACAACAATAAGTTAAAGTGGTGCTGCCAAACACATTGACATAAAGTATTATGTTGTGAAAGATAAAGTCCGGGATCAAGTCATAAGTCTTGAGCATATAAGTACAGTAAAGATGCTCGTGGATCCGCTTACAAAAGGCTTACCACCCAACGTGTTCAGAGAACATGTAGCCGGCATGGGTTTAAAAGAAAAAAAGGCCCAAAGATAAGTATCTATTTCAGAACAGAGTAGCTGTTAAATCTATCGGCAATGGACCGTGACGATGAGACATGCTCTATGTGCTAATCTGTAATGGAATGAACAAAAGTAAAGAATATGAAAGTGAAAGATGGAAAGAGATCAAGGGGGAGATTGTTAGATTGATCTCTAACCTAATTGGATCCAACGGCCCAGTTGGGCCTTTGATTTGCGCCCTGATCAGGGGAGCTCAGCCCACCATGGCTGGAGGGCCCCTGTCACCCTGCGCTATATAAAGAGGTGGGGGCCGGCGGCTCTAATCACAAGGTAGACCTGAGCCGACCTCCCCACCGACAAAACCCTAAACCCGATCTAAGTGAGGAGCGCAGCCAGTGACGGGAAGTTCCTCCACCGCTGCACTGCGCCGCCGTCGATCTTCACCGACCGTCGCTGCCCGTGCACAAACATCATCAACGAACCCGATGGCGTCCGCTGAACCTTCCCCCTCCGCGGTGTCAGGTTCACCACCATCTCACTACCCTCTCTGTCTCTCGCTAGTTCGTTCTATACATGCCTACGATGTACTGTGTCTCCCTTTTATATCGTATAGAATAAGCTATGGCTAGACCTATGATCCTATGGTTGCAACAAGTACACCTTTCATCTCTTTCTGTAAATAAGCTCCACCAAAATTAATCATCAAGACATCAGCTTACCTGACAAAAACATAAGAATGAATCAAAAACAGGGCTTTAGAAACCCCAAACGGCGTTCACTTTTCCCTTCGGCCAAAAGTTGATCAGACATCATTGCGTGCCAAAAGATGATCAAGGTGGATTGAGCAGTATACATTAGTTTACCCAGGTGCTTAGCATCTGTTTGTTGAATTTGTGATGGGAGAGAGAGAGATAGAAGAGAGATTGGTTCTAATAGCTGTGAGAGAGGAGAGCTGGGGGCCCATGGATGAAGCAGGAACAGCTCGGATAATGATGTAGGGATCATCAACCCAACCAAAAGTGCTTCATGCGGCCGGCCCCTTTCATCAACTTGTATATATATTCAATCAGGCCGCGCTTCTTTTGGGCCAGGCATGCATATGCAGCAGCTGTCTGGGGATAAATAACATTGCAAAGTAACAGTGTAATCATTCGGCTATAACACAAGTTCAGAGGCGTCACACCGGCTTAAAAGTAACAAACAAAGTGAATCATTTGATTAGTCCTTAAAAGTTCGTGTCATCAGAGAGGATTCGAATGTTCTTAACTTTTTGTGGGTGGGTATCATCATCAATTCATCATATATTCATATTCATGAGCCAACTTGTAGTTGTAGTGGTACCCCTCCGAACAGTTTAACGAATGTACTTTGAAGTGATGAGTACTCATGTAATGGCCTGTCTAGACAAGGGTAGTATAGCAAAATATTTGAACTCAAACATCACTTTAAACCCCCCCTCACCCCCCCCCCCCCCCCCCCCCCCCCCCCAAAAAAAAAATGTGGTCTAGATATACTGAAAACAGTAGTTGATCCCTTCTCAGAAAAGATAACTGCATTTCAAATGTCTACAAAGCTTGGGAACACACCAGCTAGACAGTGGCATTCAGAAGGTGGTGGAGGAGCATGATCCTGGCTGCCATCAGTGTACTTGGTTATGATGATCCAGGACCATGAGACTGAATAGATGGAACCAACCAAGATTGTTACTGACAACAAGCCAGTTGTTGTGGATAAACAGAATCAATAACATATTTAGCTATCTTGGATGTAAACATTTGTCTTGTCGATATTGGAGAAAAGGGAGGATATGACCACAATGTAACTAGCTTGATTTGGTAATCAAAATTGCAGTTCAGACCAGGCAAATAAATGTAGATACATTATTATTAACTTACACCTTAAACAGGTCATCATGATACAAGCTGCACTTCATGCACATATAGTTAATTGCACATAGCGGATGAAACTGACAAATACTAGACATAGCGGTGGGATGGAACAACAACATGGTGAACAACCTGAACAAGGGGCAGGGCCCAAATAGACTACACTGTGACCTTAGGTCTCCTTCAGCTTCGATTCAGGGACGGCCTTCCTGAACCAAGGGATCCACACCGATGTCCTCTTCTGGTACAGCTTGTACGCCTCAGCACGGTGCTCCTGCTTCAGCATGCGACGCTCGACCAGCACCGTGACGTAGCCAAGGCACAGGCTATTGACAAGAGGCCCGATGAACATCCATCGCTGGCCCAGGTTCCAGGCAAAGAGGTACAAGCCCCACCACCAGAGCTGCTCACCAAAGTAGTTGGGGTGGCGCGAGTATCGCCACAGGCCATCCTCAAGAGTTGGGACGGTTGGCTCACCCAACTGCTTCAGCTTCTCGTTCCTGGTGACGAACTTGTGCAGCTGGGTGTCGGCAAAGTGAGCAATGACAATTCCAGCAATGCAGGCGGCTGTGGCCACGAGGTCCCAGATGCCCCATGGCTGGTTGCTGGAGTGGATGGCGTACATGGGCAGGCAGATGCCGATCAGGAACACCTGTCAGCCAACAGGCATTTGAATAGAATTCAGAACTAGCTAGGTTGTTAGATATTGTACAAGGATGAATGAATACCAATAAACAGATTATGAATGGTTTCGTGATGTCTGTCTGTGATTCTTCAAACACACTGCAAATTATGTGGACAGAATCATCACCTGTTGGGAGAGGTAGACGGCCAAGAATGACATCCACCACCAGGTCTTGCCGTACTGGCCACGCATCTCGTTGAACCTCCAGTCCTCCCTCTTGCCAAACTCCCACCCCTCCCGCCTGAGGTAGTTGTGCGTGAGCCTGGCGCTCCACACCCAGGTGAGCCCCATGGCCACCGCCGACCTCACAGCGTCCACAACAGACGCAGGGTGGCCGCGGTAGTAGTGCAGCAGCATCACAGGGATGACGGTCCAGTACAGGTCAATGAGCTGCAAAGTTGATGATACAATAAGCACGGACCGAGTAGGCAAGGCATTGCGTCGAACACCTTGCGGGCAAGCGTGTTCGCAGTGGAAACGGACTCAAAAAGAATCCGTGGGGACTTGATGAAGTGAAGCCAACAAGGAAGTGTCGCGAGTGAAGGAAACGACTAGTGCTTGCTTACCCAGTGGTTGGAGAGGAGGCCGACGAGCCAGAAGAGGACGTCGACGTTGAGGAAGAAGAGGATGTTGGCGAGGAGCAGAGGGTGCGCGGCGCACCACGAGGAGAGCGGGCTGGCGCCGGTGTCCCCGCCGGCGCGGACGAAGGAAAGGTAGAAGAGGATGGAGGGGAGCGGGACGAGGAAGGCGACGACCATGTTCTTGAGGTTGCGGCCGGCCATGGAGATCGGTGTTGTGCTCGTCACTCGTGTGTTGTGACTGGTGAGCAAGCGCGGCAATGGAGCTGCTCTGCTTTGGAGAGGGGTGCGATGCGATGGAATTTATAGTGCTTCCAAGCAGAGGCGTCAACAACAGCGTCAGCGTGGAGCTGCGGCACTTCTCGTCGCCCTCTCGTTAATCATTCTTGGTGTGTTTAATTATTTGGGCCGTTTTTTAAGAAAAAGAAAATATATTAATATCCCAGCCTCTGCAAAATTATTTAGACCGTTATTATGCTCCTACCTACTTAATTTGATGTTATCTATGTGACTTTACTACCTTAAATTTCTACTAACGTAAATACTTCCTGCGCAGCATCAGGTGTAGGGGTGAGCTAGGGCAAAGAGATGGCAATACTTGGTTAATCTTTCCTCTATTACCCCCTTACCCTCCAATTTAAGTAACCCTGTGAGAAAAGAAATTCCATTAGCTGCTCATGCCTCCTCAGGTACCTGTATCCATTTGTGTGCGTCTTTGGATCAGCGAAAGAGCTCTACGAACACACCCAACCTAACCCAACCCAAGACAAAAAAAAACAAATCTCCATTTCTTACGCTTATTAACCCGTTCATGAGCCCACACCCCACTCCTTCATGTTTATCCGTCCGACCCCAAAGGCAGCGTGGCTGCTGATCCGTCCGGCCCTTTCTCCATCGCGCGCTCGTCGGGTTGCCGCGCCGTTTCCTTTCCCCGTTGCCAGTCGCGTCGCGCGCCCTCGCTCCCTGCGCCGCTCACCTGCGTCGCTCGGCGTGGCTGCTCATCCATCCGCCCCCTACTCTAGCGCACGCTCGTTGGGCTGCCGCGCTGCGCCTTTCCCCAATCGCCGGTCGCGTGTGCGCCCTTGCTCCCTACGCCGCTCACCTACGTCACTCGCTCCCTCAACGTTCGTTCGTCGCCCATCGCCGTGGGCGCGCGCCGCTGACCTCACCACAGCTGTTGGGGCACACGTACCGTGGCGCCTCAGGTCTTCCCTGGCCGAGCCAAAGGCACCCACGAGCGTGCCCGGTACTGGTGGTTCTCGCGTGCCGCGGCTCGCCACTAACTCCCGCCCCGACGGCCGAAATCGACTGGCCCGGCGTTCCCTCCCCTATGTTGAATAAGTATATTTCAAGTGTTTCAAACGTTTTAGATGTATGTTGCAATTATTTTATCTTGATGTTCCAAAAGTAGATCAGGGATGTTGCATATGTTGCAAATGTTTCAGAGGTATGTTGTAAGCGTTTGTTCAAAATATTTCATGTGTTTTCAGATGTCTGTTGCAACCTTTTTTATTTAGATGTTGCATATGTTTCACACATATGTTGTAACAGTATGTTCCAAATATTAAAGTTGTTTCAGTCTTATGTTGCAGCAGGTGGTTTCATGTCAACCAGAATTTTAGACTTCTTCTAGTGAGGTGGGCTTCTCCTAGTGTTTTAGCATTTAAATTTAGTATAAATTTTCCCTACTAAATGTCTCATAGTGAGATTCTTATGTGCTATGACTAGTGGTAGTCAATGTTTTTCTAAATGGTAAACGGCCTTTACACGGTCGTCCTTTGTTTAGCGTTTACGCTGTTTACACGGTGTTTAAACGAAGTTAAACGGTTTTGTACTTTTTAAAAAAAATACATATAATTATATATATGTGCATGTAAAAAATCAAGTATTCTATCATTTATACATATTTATCCGAGTAAAAATCAATTATTTTTGTATGTATATATATTTATGCATGTGAAAAAAACCAAATATAGATATTTATGCATATAACATATCAAGTGTACATATTTATAAATATAATAAACTTAAGTATATAAATTTATCCATACAAAACTAAACTAGATTTACCTCGTGTTCGCCTAAACAGCCGTTTAACACAGGTGTTTAGCCCATTTAATACTGTTTATCTCCGTTCCATTTAGGTTGTTTAGACCGTTTTTTCATTTAAACGGTCAACCGTTTAATTTTCGTTTACCCCCTAGACAAAACAGTTTACCACCGTTTATCATTTAGTGTTCGTTTAATCGGCCGTTTAGACCGTTTAGACGAACACTGGTGGTAGTGTTTTATTACTACTTAAAAACATTAAGAAAATTCTATCATTTTGGTAGTGAGCAAATCTGAATGTTTCATGTGTTTCACACCCATATTATAAGTGTGTGTTCTAAATATTTTATCTACTTTTAGACATATGTTGTATTTAAATGTTTTTAATACTAAGTGTTTTATGCTATATGGCCGCTGAGGGCCGACGGACGGGTCCGTTGCGACAGGGAGCTAAGCTGCTTTTGATACTGTAAGAAAATCGTATAAGCAGCCATTTTGAAGTCCCCTGTGGCAGCCCCTCAGGAGTTAGCATCGGCGGGGGTAGCAAAGCGGGGGAACCGCTAGGCAACGAAAGTGTCCTGTTATTTATCATTCCACAGCTAAATCGTCGAATCAAAAAATGGAAGAAAAATACATCCACCACCTGCATCTACGGCTTAGGCTTGGAACCCCAGAGCCAAGCATGTCTGGCTACAGTTTGGCTGTGATAGAAATCCAGGAGAACGAATGTGTAGCAGCCCAACGTGGTCATGGTCATGGTCATGGTCATGGCATGGCGTCAGACCTAGGAGAACGGAGACACCATGGACATGGACGTGTTTGTTTGTCTAAACAAAGGCCATGGACAGGTCCGGATGGTGCAGTTGGTTTTGTTTGTTTGCATAAACCTCCTAGGAGCCTGTGCTGCATGAACTCTAAAGTAGCCTGGAGCCAGGCCACGGGGAACGAAATTGAGATTCGTTTCTCCCGGACGTGGCACGCTCGCGCTCCGAAGCTAGTTCAGTGCATGGGCCCTCTAACGCAGCGCAGGCAAACAAACGGCATATTTACATGCCAGGCCTAATAGATGCAAGTCCACCAAATAAAACGAAGTTGCACTAATCTGGCTTACCTGAGAATAACAAGGCTCTACTTATCCTTCGAGGGCAGCTTAGTCCAAGCAAACAAACAGGACCCATGAGATGGGTGCCGCGGCCTCTGGGGCAAACGATAGGAGCGTCGTGTGACCACTCGTTTCTCCCGGACGTGGCACGCTCGCGCTCCGAAGCTACTTCAGTGCATGGGCCCTCTAGCGCAGCGTAGGCAAACAAATGGCATATTTACATGCCAGGCCTAATAGATACAAGTCCACCAAATAAAACAAAGTTGCACCAATCTGACTTACCTGAAAATACCAAGGCTCTACTTATTCTTCGAGGCCAGCTGAGTCCAGACAAACAAACAGGCCCCATGGGATGGGCGCCGGGAGTGCCGCGTGAAAGGATCAAGATGTCCAAGAGAGGGGTGAATTGGGCTAATTCTAAATTTCTTTACAATAATTAAGTTCTACGGTTAGCCCAATTAACCTCTTGTGTCTAGAAAGTGTTTCTATTGATCTACTGTATAAAAGTTTAGCAACCTATGTTCCAACCCTACTCTAGCATGGCAATTCTATAAATGTAAATGACAAGAATTGAATTGCTCAAAGTAAAGAGAGAAGGAGGAACGCGGCGATATTTTGCCGAGGTATTGGAGAGTCGCCACTCCCCACTAGTCCTCGTTGGAGCACCCGCGCAAGGGTGTAGCTACCCCTTGATCCGCGCAAGGATCAAGTACTCTCTACGGGTTGATTCTTCGATACTTCGTCGTGGTGAATCACCCACAACCGCTCACAACTTGAGTTGGGTCATCCATACGCTCCGCCAGATGATCACCAAGCTCCCAATCACCACCAAGCCGTCTAGGTGATGGCGATCATCAAGAGTAACAAGCATGAACTCTCACTTGACCACGACAAGCCTAATGAGAGGTGGATGCACACTTTGCTACTTTTGCTTTCACTAATGAGAGCTCTCTTTGGGATTCACAAATCTCAATCATCTCACTAGGACATTGCTCTTCTTGGCACTCTCGAAGGTGTTTCTCAGCTGTTGAAATGAGCAAAAGTACCCCCTCACACGAATGGAGGAAGTATTTATAACCTTGGTTGAAAAACGAACCGTTATGTGCCTCTGCGGGGTGATCGGACGCTCCGGTCAGTTCTCCCTGAACTTCAGTGTTTAAGTTTTGATCGGACGCTGGACAGCATCTGGTCAGCACTGATCGGACGCATCCGGTCACGATTTTCCCTCTCTGGAACCTTACTGGAGTCGACCCGACGCTGGCACCCAGCGTCCGGTCACTCACCTCTCAGCGTCCGGTCACGTCCAGACGATTTCACCTTGATCAAATGAACTGACCGAACTCTGCGCCAGCGTCCGGTCACTCCGAAACCAGCGCCCGGTCAACATTTGACCCTCCATTCACTTCCAACTCTCGATCATATGTGAATAAAGTTTGATCCAATGGATCTAAGGGCTTTTTAGGAGCTACCTAGTGCTAGATTTAGTAAGTGTGCACCACACCTAACTCACTAGACTCACCTAGGTCAAGCTACCCGTCCATACCCCCCTTAATAGTACGGTCAAAGGTAAAACAAAGTCCTAAACTACTCTAAGTGTCTCTTCAACTCCAATCGACACTTAGAACTAGTACATCATTAATCTTGCCGTCCATCCTTTGAAAACCGAAACGATTTCCATTGTAGGGGCATGACTACCATGATTGCACAATCGATCTCTATTACCATGACCTAACTTAATTGCCTCTGTAAAACACACGTTAGTCATAGTAACCATGTATTATCATTGATCACCGAAACCCAACTAGGGGCCTAGATGCTTTCACCGCGGCCTCTAGGGCAAATGATAGGAGCATCGTGTGGCCACGGGGTGTGGCCACGAGGGATGACAAGCACAGGACGCGCGTGGCGAAGAACAATGAGCATAGGAGGAGGGAGAGATGGTCTATTTTTAAGGAAAAAATACTTTTAAAGAGTTAAATGTAAAACATATGTCATGCTAGTCTGCCACATTTGAAAAAAGCACCCACATAGCTAGCATGGATCTGCAGTGCATCATTTAACAAGTTTACGATCCAGAAATATATTTTTAAAGTTTATGAACCTATATGACACATTCTTATAAGTTTGAGGACCGTTGTTGCATTTAACTCTTTCATTTACGTTAGCCAATAAGTTTGGGTAAATGAGTATAGTCATGATTGAAGAGCTAGTGAGGAGAATGACTGATAGATGGATTTGGGTATGGGCAAACTTTGGGTACGCCCATACCCGAGCTCCAAAGTGGTTTGTCAATCGCCAGGTATCTCACACTACTAGAGAACAGACTTTAGAACGATGTCCCAATTTGACATTAGTCTCGGTATTTTTTGCCCCCCGGGACTAAAGGACCCTTTAGTCCCGGTTGGTAATACCAACTGGGACTTAAGGTCCCTGCCCAACGGTCGTCCGCAGGACAGAGATCTTTAGTCCCGGCTGGTATTACCAACCGGGACTAAAGGTTTACCTTTAGTCCCGGTTGATAATACCAACCGGGACTAAAGCTTTTAGTCCCGGTTTGGGTGATGCCCCCGGGAATAAAGATTAATCTTTAGTCCTGGTTTGACCCCCTAACCGGGACTAATTATCCCGGCCTATAATTCAGCTCATTTCTTCCTCCCCGAGCCCGAGCCATTCTATTCAAACTCACTGCCTCTGTTCTTCAACTTGCTGTTGTTCTTGCTCTCTCCCCCTCCATTGGTGTTGCTCCTCGATTTTGGAGGTAACAAACTTAATCCTCTTATGTTTTATCAGTAGCTTATCTTATTTTGCAATGTAGATGCATGTGTAACTTTATATGTTGGACTTTATTATGATTTTATATGTCATTTTTAGCTCAAAATCACATGATGATTTGCATATATGTTTGGATAAACAAAAGTTAAATTAGTTCATCAAAATCACGCCTCGCTCGTCCTCGCTGGAGCACGTGCCATCCTCGTCCCCGGTGGCTTACATGATCTTAGAATTAATTTTTCCATGAAATGAAAAACTTAGAAAATTGTAGAAAATCCGTACTAGTTGAACTTGCGGACCGTGTTCAGCTCGGCAAGCATGTTCTCTGCCGAGCGATAACAGACGTCAAGGAGGAGCTTTGATTCTACGAGGGAGAGCGGCAACGGTCGTGGAAGACCGTGTTCCCTTTCTCGTAGAATCGGAGCTCTTCCTTAGCCAAGTACGGTGCCATCCGGTGGAGAAATGCTCGCCGAGATGATCACGTAAGCAAGGTCAACTAGTATGGATGGTTATTTATTGAAACATGTTTTTGAGCTATAATTTGATGGATATTTGATAACTTCAGACCTACAAATGTCATCTACAAATGTTACTATCCTTGGCAACCTAAACGCTCGTGAGCTCGCCGATATCGAGCAGGTCACTTAGAATTATTTTTTCCATGAAATGAAATACTTAGAAATCATGCCTTTTATTTTTTAGAATTAAATTTTCTATGAAATGAAAAACTTAGAAAATAGTTAGAAAATTATAGAAAATCCGTACTAGTTGAACTTGCGGACCGTGTTCAGGTCAGCGAGCATGTTCTTTGCCGAGTGGTAACGGACGTCAAGGAGGAGCTTTGATTCTACGAGGGAGAGCGGCAACGGTCGTGGAAGACCGTGTTCCCTTTCTCGTAGAATCGGAGCTTTTCCTTGGCTAAGTACGGTGCCGTCCGGTGGAGAAATGCTGGCCGAGATGATCACGTAAGCAAGGTCAACTAGTACGGATGATTATTTATTGAAACATGTGAAATCTATACTAGTTTTGTTTAAATATATCATTTTAGAAAATATAAAATTTACACTAGTTTGCAAAAATAAGTATAGAAAGTAGATGACAACTGGTACCGAATCCTCGGCCTCTCGTTCGGTTGCGAAACGACTGAGGCCAGAACTCCCTCTCATTATCTGCGGCAAGTGTAAGCAGAAGATTGTGATGGAGTACCGAGTCAAGAGACAGGGACCCAACAAGGGTCGTGTTTTCTACAAGTGCCCGGATCGCGATGTGAGTATCTTACGCATTTTATAATTATGGCTAATTGACCTGCTTTTCTTGAATATTTTTGACTAAATATTTTTTGGCTTTAATTTCAGTGGGAGGGTAATGGATGCGATGGTTGGTACTGGGAGGAAGATTATGCTACATACGTGCAGAATTTGGGTGCGCTTGAGGTAGCGGCTGTTGATGATGAGGCAGTGAGCCAGCAGGAGAAGCTTATTGATATTCAACAGAAGAATGATTTATCTGTTTTAGTTGCGTACGATTACGAAATAATTATGTTACTGAAGTGCATTGTAGTTTTAGTTTGTTTAGTGATAGTTGGGATTGCTTACGTTGTAGCCAGGCTTAGTTAATTAATCAACCGTGTGTGTGTCATTTATGTTGTATAATAAAATACTTAATTATGTTCAAGGTTTTCATAATTTATCGTGTAATGTAGATTATGTCACGCCATTGGGTGTATAATGCCGATCGCCGCTCCCAAGACTTTATTGAGGGCGTGCATTATTTCTTAGGTGTGGCCGAGGCAAATAAGCGGGATGGTTTCATGTGCTGTCCATGTGCCATATATAAGAATTTAAAGGAATATTCAAGCTCAATGAGTCTTCATTCACATTTACTTAGGTCAGGTTTCATGTCAAACTATATATGTTGGACTAAACATGGAGAAAGCGAGGTCATGATGGAAGAAGGTGAAGGAGAAGATTTAGACATTGATGACATTATTGCTCAGTATGCTGCCTTTGATGATACTACAATGGGGAGAGATGAAGAAGAGGTAGCGGCAGAAGATGATCTCGGTGATGCTCTTGGTGATGCCATTCGTGATGCACAACAAGAATACGAAAGTGAAAAAGAGAAAGTTAAGTTCAAGCGCATGCTTGAGGATCATAGGAAGTTGCTATACCGACGGCCGAAGAGGAGCAAAAAAACTGGGTACAACACTGGAATTGCTACAGTGAAAGGCAAAGAATGGTATATCCGACAAGATATTTAGGAATTTATTGAACCTCATAAAGAAGATGCTTCCGAAGCCAAATAAATTGCCCACCACTACGTACGAAGCAAAAAAGGTTGTCTGCCCTTTGGGATTAAAATCCAAAAGATACATGCATGTCCTAATGACTGCATCCTCTACCATGGCAATGAATACGAGAATTTGGATGAATGCCCGATATGTAAAGCAGCGCAGTATAAGATCAGGCGCGATGATCCTGGTGACGTCGAGGGTGAACAACGTCCTAGAAAGAAAATCCCTGCCAAGGTTATGTGGTATGCTCCTATAATATCACGCTTAAAATGTTTGTTTAGAAATAAAGACCATGCAAAGTTGTTGCGGTGGCATAAAGAAGACTGTAAGGTAGACAATATGCTGAGACACCTAGCTGATGGGTCCCAGTGGAGAGCGATAGACAGGGAATTTCCAGAGTTTGCAAATGAGGCTAGAAACTTAAGGTTCGCCTTAAGTACAGATGGTATGAATCCTTTTAGGGAGCAAAGCACTAGTCATAGCACTTGGCCAGTTACTCTATGTATCTACAACCTTCCTCCATAGTTATGCATGAAGCGGAAGTTCATTATGATGCCGATCCTCATCCAAGGTCTGAGGCAACCTGGCAACAATATTGATGTCTATCTGAAGCCATTAGTTGAAGAACTTTTAGTTTTATGGAACAAACCAGGTGTACGTGTCTGGGATAAGTACAAACAAGAACACTTTGACCTACGAGCAATGTTGTTCATAACAATCAATGATTGGCCTGCTTTAAGTAATCTTTTAGGTCAGACAAACAAAGGATATAATGCATGCACACATTGTTTTGATGACCTTAACAGTATATATTTGAAAAGATGTCGAAAGGTCGTGTACCTTGGCCATCGTCAATTCCTTCCTTTGAATCACCAAGTAAAAAAGAAAGGTAAGCATTTTAAAGGTAAGCCAGACCACCGGAAGAAGCCTCATAACTGAACTAGAGAAGATGTACTCGCAATGGTCAAGGATGTGAAAGTAGTATTTGGAAAGGGACAAGGCAGCGAATCTGTTCCCAAAGATGCTAAGGGACACGCACCCATGTGGAAGAAGAAGTCCATCTTTTGAGAGCTACCCTATTGGCAAGTCCTAGAGGTCCACAACACAATCGACGTGATGCACCTAATAAAGAATCTTTGTGTGAACCTGTTAGGATTCATGGGTGTGTATGGGAAGCCAAAGGATTCACTTGAAGCATGCCAGGACTTGCAGGGCATGAAAGAACGAGACAACCTTCATCCAGAGAAGACAGATGATGGACGTCATTACTTAAGTCCTGCTAGCTACACGCTTAGCAAAGAAGAGAGGGATAGCATGTTCGAATGTCTAAGCACCATCAAGGTCCCATCGAGATTCTCCTCCAATATAAAGGGTATAATAAATGTGCCAGAGAAGAAATTCCTAAACTTAAAGTCCCACGACTACCACGTGCTTATGACGCAATTGTTTCCAGTTGCTTTAAGAGGAATTCTACCTCCACATGTACGTTTAGCCACCGTGAAGCTATGTGCATTCCTCAATGCAATTTCTCAGAAGGCAATCAATCCAGTGGAACTAGCTACTCTACAGAATGATGTGGTTCAATATCTTGTTAGCTTTGAGTTGGTGTTCCCTCCATCCTTCTTTAATATCATGACACATCTCCTAGTTCATTTGGTGAAGGAGATTAGTATTCTTAGACCTGTGTTCTTACATAACATATTCCCCTTCAAGAGGTTTATGGGAGTCTTGAAGAAATATGTGAAAGTCCATTCTAAGCCTGAAGGAAGCATCGCCCAAGGCTATGGAACAGAGGAGGTCATTGAGTTCTGTGTTGACTTTATTCCTAACCTTGCCCCGATTGGCGTTCCCGAATCGCGACACGAGGGGAGACTTAGTGGTAAAGGAACTTTAGGGAAGAAAACATATATTGGCATGGAAGACAATTATTTCAATAAAGCACACTACACAGTTCTTCAGAACTTGTCATTGGTGCATCCGTATATCGAGATACATAAGGAGTTCTTACGATCCAAGTTTCCAGGGAAGACTGAAGCTTGGATTAGGCGTCAGCACATAGAAAGTTTCAGTGGTTGGTTGCGAAAAGAATGTCAAGGCGATGACAATATTGATGAGCAAATGTATTTCTTAGCTAGGCAACCATCATGGCATATCCTCACGTACCAAGGGTATGAGATAAATGGGAATACATTTTACACAGTTGCACAAGATAAAAGGAGCACCAATCAAAATAGTGGTGTTCGCATAGATGGCATAGATCCAAATGGGAATATACAAATATATTATGGCCGCATAGAAGATATATGGGAACTAGACTACGCACCTAATGTTAAAGTCCCTTTGTTTCGGTGCCAATGGGTGAAGCTGACCGGAGAAGGGGTAACAGTCGACAAAGAGTATGGAATGACAACAATAGACCTCAATAATATTGGGTACAAAGATGAACCATTCGTCCTTGCTGCTGATGTGAGTCAGATGTTCTATGTGAAAGACATGTCCACAAAATCAAAGAGAGGAAAAAACGAAGACATCAACTCAATGATCAATGAGCCAAAGCGCCATATAGTTCTTTCTGGGAAAATAAATATAGTGGGAATTGAAGACAAGTCAAACATATCAGAAGATTATGAAAGAAATGTCTGAATTCCACCCTTCATAGTGAAGAAAGATCCAAGCATCATGTTAAATAATGAAGACACTCCATGGTTATGATAAGATCATAACCAAGGGTCATACGTCAAGAAAAAATTTACTGTTGTGCCCGCATGATACAACGATGCAAATCCTAGATTGTCTCCAATTGAAAAGTTTTGAATACCAAGTTTATTCAGCTCATCAAGATATACAATCCTTATATAGGCCATTTTTTCATTTGAGAAAGTTTGAACAAAATATAGTTCAAATTTCACAAGTGTGTGACATAGTTTTAGAAAGTCTATATGAGAATCAATGATTTGTGACTAGTGTTTGATAAAACTTTCTCAAATGGAAAAATGAGCTATGTAATAATTGTAGATCTTGCTGAGATGATCAAACTTGGTATTCAGAGATTTTTCATCTGAGGTCATTTAGTGTCTCATTTGAGCAAGTTTGACCAAGTCAAATTTGGTCAAATGAAAAAACAACACTTTAACTCTAGTATTCTGAACTCTAAATGACTTCAAATTGAAAAGTTTTGAGTACCAAGTTTGTTAAAATCATCAAGATCTACAATTGTAGTTTTGGTCAACTTTCCATTTGAGATAGTGTGGACGGTTCAAATTTGTGATTTTTAAATTTCGACGCCTACAAACTAGTTTTTGGAACCCTAGATTGTCTCCAATTGAAAAGTTTTGAATACCAAGTTTGTTCAGTTCATCAAGATATACAATCCTTATATAGGCCATTTTTTCATTTGAGAAAGTTTGAACAAAATGTAGTTCAAATTTCATAAGTGTGTGACATAGTTTTAGAAAGTCTATGAGAATCTAGGATTTGTGACTAGTGTTTTATAAAACTTTCTCAAATGGAAAAATGAGCTATGTAATAATTGTAGATCTTGCTGAGATGATCAAACTTGGTATTCAGAGATTTTTCATCTGAGATCATTTAGTGTCTCATTTGAGCAAGTTTGACCAAGTCAAATTTGGTCAAATGAAAAAACAACACTTTCACTCTAGTATTCTGAACTCTAAATGACTTCAAATTGAAAAGTTTTGAGTACCAAGTTTGTTAAAATCATCAAGATCTACAATTGTTGTTTGGGTCAACTTTTCATTTGAGATAGTTTGGACTGTTCAAATTTGTGATTTTTAAATTTCGACACCTACAAACTAGTTTTCGGAACCCTAGATTGTCTCCAATTGAAAAGTTTTGAATACCAAGTTTGTTCAGCTCATCAAGATATACAATCCTTATATAGGCCATTTTTTCATTTGAGAAAGTTTGAACAAAATGTAGTTCAAATTTCATAAGCGTGTGACATAGTTTTAGAAAGTCTATATGAGAATCAAGGATTTGTGACTAGTGTTTGATAAAACTTTCTCAAATAGAAAAATGAGCTATGTAACAATTATAGATCTTGCTGAGATGATCAAACTTGGTATTCAGAGATTTTTCATCTGAGGTCATTTAGTGTCTCATTTGAGCAGCTCATCAAGATCTACAATCCTTAATGAAAAAACAACACTTTGGCGGGCTGCAAAAATTTCAGGCCTTCAGTCCCGGCCCAGACCAGGAACCGGGACTAAAGGGTGGGCGGAATTGCCCGCCCAAAAATACCTTTAGTCCTGGCTGGTAACACCAACCGGGACTAAAGATCCTTTAGTCCTGGCTGGTAAGCCGAGCCAGGACTAAAGGGTTGGACCTTTAGTCCCGGTTCAGCTTACCAGCCGAGACTAAAGGATCTTTAGTCCCGGTTGGTGTTACCAGCCGGGACTAAAGGGTCCCGGCCTATATATATCAACCGGTTTATCTTCTACTTTTCGATCTAGAATCGATCTCATCATCTCTGCAGCACCCGCGCGCGCCGCCGTCGTCGTCTACCCCCGCCCGGCCTCGATCGTCGTCTTTGCCACGCCCGTGCCGCCGTCGTCGTCGAGACCCACCCAGCGGCCGTCGATTATCCACCGTACGTCGTCCTCGCGCGGCTCTGCTCGGCCCTGTGGCCGGCCAGCACGCCTAGCCGCCATGCATCCATAGCCTGTTTTATTTAGATAGTTTTTTAGATACTTTTTAGATAGTTTTTTAGATAGTTTTTTTAGGTAGTGTTTGATATATATGTTAGATTTAAATATATTAAAATTTAATTAGTAGTTTATTCTTAGTTTTTAGATAGTTTTTGATATATGTTAATTAGATTTAAATATATTAAAATTTAATTATTACTTTATTTAGATAGTTTTTTTAGATAGTTTTTATTATAGTTTTTGATATATTTAGTAATTATTATTCTATCTCTCCCTCTATATGTGTTAGATTTAATTTTGATTTAGTAAAATTCTATCTATGTATATATGTTAGGTTTAATTAGATTTAGTAATTAATTCTATCTAGAGATTCTATATGTATACATATATATGTACTTAATTATTTCTATGTATATATATACATGTACTTAATTATTTCCATGTGTTGAGAGAGAGAGAAAATTGTATCTAGAGAGACATTCTATGTGTTATCACATGCATATCTAGAGATATATACATATGCACTTATTTTATGTGTTGAGAGAGAGAGAAAATTGTATCATTCTATATGTATATATACATATACTTATTTCCATGTTTTTTGGATCGAAAGTGTTTTTTATTCGATTCCAAAGCCTATACCTTATTATTGTTTATCCTTATGAAATATTATGTGTTATTATATTTAATTGGATTTAGTAATTCTATATGTGTTATCACATGTACTTATGTTATGTGCCATAGTAATTCTATATATCTATGTGTTATCTTGAAGATACAAATGGCTGCTCCGGATGATAACTTGAATGATGACATAATGGCGAATATTATCAACGCCGGCACCAATGTGGATGACACGAGTCAGTACTTTGCTGATTATGATGATATCCTGAATATGCCGGTGGTTGAAGATCAATAAATTGTCGCGCAAGAAAATACTGGCGAGGTATATTCGATTATCTATCATCTCTTATAGATGCATGCGTACGTATATTTGTTGTTAATCGTTGTGTTTCTACTCATGTAGCCGGTCTCTGGATCTACATCAACCACCGGCAAGAGTAGGAAAGTCCGAGGGCCAAAAAAGCCATTAGAGGGCCGTTTCATAATATCAGAATTCGACACCGACACCGGCAAACCATTGGGACCATATGCTCAGACATATATCAATCAATGTGGGTTCATTGTAAGGGATAGGATCCTAGTTAGTGCTCGTGAATGGAAGCAGAAGATATCCGCTCCTAATGTTAGTTTTGTATCTGATCGTGACAAGAACCTAGCTTAGAGAGATATCACTCAGCATTTCAAATTACAAGCAGATGATGCTTTGAAGGAGCTAGTGAGGGATTAGACAATGAAGAAGATGGCAACATTGTTCCAGAGTTGGAAGAAGACATTGTATAAAAAGTTTATCTTGAAGAATGAAACGCTGAATTTCAATGCTAAGGCGTTTGTCAAGTTGAAGTCCCATTGGGATGACTTCGTACAATACAAGACATCTCAAGAGAGTGAAGAATGTGTGATGAGGAATCAGTAGAATGCCTGACAGAAGCAATACCATCATCACATGGGATTAGGTGGTTATAGGAGCGCTATTCCCAAGTGGCAGAACCTAGAAGCAGAAATTACTACCAAGGGAATCATACCTGAAACAATACTAAAGAACTGGCCTTAACGCGCGAAGAATTGGTTCTACGCTCATGGGGGAAGCATAGACCCAGACACTAGCAAGCTAATTTTTGGCCAAAAAATTGAGAGAGCAACACAGAGACTAGCTCGTGCTAGGGAAGAAGCTGATAGTGGTGTTTTCAAGCCCAACAGAAAAAAGGATGAATTGACATATGCCCTAGAGAATCTTGAACACGGTGGTCGAACAAGAGGCTATGGGGCGGTTCCGTGGCTACAAGCATTCCCAGCAGACAGGGATACCTACAGAAGCCGCCAGAGAAAGAAGAATGAGGAGGTAGACCGAATCTGTGTATTGGAGCAATTTGTTAATGAGTCACGACAAGCATTGCTTGAATCACATGAACGAGAAAAATCTCTTGAGGCAAGAATGCAGAAGGAGATCAAGAGGCAGGTGCAGCTAGCAATGAGTCAAATGCAATCAACGCCGGGAGTCACCATTAGCCCTGTTGGTCGGATGAAAAGCAGTTGTGCTTCCACAGAGCTGCCAGTTATTCAAGGTGATGCTGGGTTGCGCTTCCCTGTTGATGACATTACCGAGCCTCTAACAACATGTGAGCTGCACATTCTAGATGGTAATAATGCATCAATCATGGTGGCTGTCGGGGTTGTATCTCCAATAAACCGAACGAAGACACCAAGAATCCATGGGTCAGTTATTTAACCTAGATATGCTAGCGTCTCGGTCGATAGAGTGCTCAAAGGTTACAGCAATGTTCCTCTTGACATTAAAGGCGGTGATGGGGAGAAGACACTAGGAGAAGCAGAGAAGACATTTATTCAATGGCGCAAATGCTTCATCATCATTCCTGGGGTGCCACCGCTTCCCCTACCTCACCCTAGGTACGAATGATAGTGAATGAAATATTATTTTTTCATTAATTTTATATTGGCTTCAAAAATAATTGACCACAACTTGTTTTTGTAGCAGGGTCTCCCCCCAGTCTAGCCCAATCATTCATTCCCCATCTCATTACAGCATCGCGGGGGGCGAGACGACTTCATCCCCACGGCGATCTCCAACTCCTACATCGGCCCCATCGCCTCCACAACGATCTCCAACTCCTACACCGACCCACCACCTCCACAACGATCTCCAACGCCTCCACGCCGGACTCCAACACCGGCCTCATCGCCTCCACGCCGGTCTCCAACACCGCCCCCACCACCTCCACAGCGACGCACTACAAAGACGTCTAAGGTCCCGGCGGCAAAGAAGACAAAAAAAAGAGTTATTTCTCAAGAAATACTTCCTGAAAAGACTGATGAGCAAATAGCAGCTAAAGAAGGCAAAAAAGTGAGATTTTTTTATAGATATCCAAAAGCAGAGACAAGCGAAGCTTAAGGAGAAGTCGTACTTTTACATACCACGAGATCAGCTGAGGTAGAAGGTCGAAGCTCACAAGAAAAAGATGCTTGAAGTTCGTAAGCCACCGCCACTATCAGACTATGACCGCTCCCTCGTGAAGTCACATGATGCACATAAGAAAATGAAAAGAGCATCAGGGAAGGATGTCCCACAGCTCGGATAACAGAAGCAACCAATGCAAAATCTTGTTGTTGCTAATCAATATGGTTCCAACATAGAAGTCTATCGACCAGATAACTCTAGAGAAGTGTCGGTTCAAGACGTTAATGATTTTTTTGAACAAACTGGTTTAACCTTGGATCAAGTGACGGGCAAAGCTCCAATCTAGAACCTAGAAGTTGATACCTGGAAGATTTATAAATTTGGCAAAAGTCTATACAACCCTACGGCTCTGAATAAATTGGGTACGCAAATGTACTTGCTCAACAAGTGGTACATGCAGGCGTGTGGCAGGGGTGAGCAGTGGATCTTTGTCAGATTTAGAGACCATCATTACTTCCGTGGAGATGACATCTTACATATTAGTTTCGAAGAATTGCATCAACTATTCCACTTGGACGCTCTGGACAAATCAATCATTAGCTCCTTTTGTTTGTAAGTGATTCTTACTTTTATTTAATAAACTCACTTCCATGTGTACGTGTATATAATTATCCTCACATGTAACTTATATTTATATGCAGATTCCAGATGTCAGAGCTCCAAAGAATACAAGACACCAGTGTTGGCTTCATTGATCCTTATATCGTATTCAAAACCGATATTATTGTCAAGGACCACTGGGTATCTGAAGCACAGACGAATATCATGAAGTTCTTCGTGAAGCAGCACGACAAGACAACAATACTTTTCCCATACAACTTTGAGTAAGTGTTAATAATAATGTAGTCTACACATTTTATGTAATATCAATACAACTTATATGCATGTACGTGTGTGTATAAACTAATGCAAGTTTCACTAGATACTCATTGTCATTGAGTTAAACTCAAGTCAGTTAGTAATCTTGGACTCATTGAGAAAAGAGCGAGCACAATACCAAGATATGATAGACATTATCCAGGGGTAATTTCGATCTCTCGCGCACAACTATTATTGAATAGACTTTGCCATAATTTATTAACGATCGTACATTATTGATCGCACAGGGTTTGGAAAGAGTTTATTCGGCAACACCGCAAGGATTGCAAGGCACCACTTAATGTAGTTGAAATACTAGTAAGTAGTACTATATATACTTCCCCACGTGTTTAATTCCTATATCGTACTTCAATTTACGTGTGAGATGATGAGAATAATCTTCTTCTCGTACAGTGGTGTTTGCGGCAGGAACCAGGTAATAACTTGTGTGGATACTACGTTTGTAAATTTATCACTGCATATATAAGAAGAACTCCTGAAGATGTCCTCAGAGTACGTATATATCAATTTTTTATTTATTTTTAAATGAATATATATATATGTGTGTGTATTAATACTTTTTCTTTTATTTCAAATGCAAGACTGAATGGTTGAAACGAAGGATCATGCAAAAAGACCATCTAAAAGCTGTTCAAGAGTCAATAGCAGAATATCTTCTAGAAAAAGTGCTAAATCCCAACGACGAGTTCTACTTTGATCTAAGGAACTAATGATGTAAATTAAATGTTTATTGATATCGTTATTTTCGAGAACAAGATTATGAAAGTGTTGTATATATACATATATATCTATAATATATATAGTTTCATACTTTATTCGAATATAATAATGCTCGAGATGAGAATTAGATGTAATTATATGCGTGCGTGTATTTATATTAGCAGCGTAGAATACGTACATAAAAACATATTATATATTAAACAAATATATGTAACTGAACTGAAAACAAATTAAACAAAAAAAAGAAAAAGAAAAGGAACCTTTAGTCCCGGTTGGGGTTACCAACTGGGACTAAAGGGTGCGGCCAGGTTTGCTCGGCTGAAGAACCTTTAGTCCTGGTTGGTAACATCAACCGGGACTAAAGGTCCCTCTTTAGTCCCGGCTCGATGACCCGGGACTGAAGATTCCACCTTTAGTTCCGGGATCATTGTCCCGACGCGGTAACCGAGACTAAAGGCCGTTACCGCCCGGGACAACAAGTCCATTCTATAGTAGTGTCATATTTTAGCTTGACTCATTGTGGGGATCTGATGATCTTTCCCAAGATTTGTGTTGGTGTAGCGGTGGAAAGATCACTTTGATGAAGCACGGTCATAATATGCCCATATTTATCAATGGGGAGGACACTCAAGATTTTTCTTACAACATCGGATGGTTGTATTTGAGTGAGTCCAAGCCCATTGACTTCCTCTACAAGAACATTCAAACGTGAGTACATCTCATTAGCACATTCTTTAGAAAGCATCTCAAAAGAGTTAAGCTTTTTCATGACAAGATGATAGCATTCCTCACGCTCACTCTTTGTTCCCTCATGGAGCGCACAAATGTCCGACCATAGTGCAAGGGCATCCTTGTGGTTCCTCACCCGGTTAAATACATCTTTGCAAAGGCCTCTAAAGATGGTGTTTCGAGCCTTTACATTCTATTTCTCGTAATTCACCTCATCGCCTTGTAGGTGTGTAGCATACCGAGGTTTTGGGAAGCCTTGTGAGGTGGCTCTAAGTATTCCAACGTCTAGAGCTTCTAAATACGCCTCCATGCGGATTTTCCAATAAGGAAAATCATCTCCCTCAAAGATAGGAGGAGGTCCATCCCTGTAAGACATCTTTTACTAGGCGGTTAAGCCTAAATATGTGAGCACGAGACTTTGATATCAATTAAAAGGATCAAGATGCCCAAGAGGAGGGTGAATTGGGCAAATTCTAAATTTCTTTGCAATAATTAAGTCCTACGGTTAGCCTAATTAACCCCTTGTATCTAGAAAGTATTTCTATTGATCTACCGCATAAAAGTTTAGCAACCTATGTTCCAATCCTACTATAGCATGACAATTCTATGAATGTAAATGACAAGAATTGAATTGCTCAAAGTAAATGCTCAAAGTAAAGAGAGAAGGAGGAACGCGGCGATGTTTTGCCGAGGTATCGAAGAGTCGCCACTCCCCACTAGTCCTCGTTGGAGCACCCGTACAAGGGTGTAGCTCCCCCTTGATCCATAGAAGAATCAAGTGCTTTCTACGGGTTGATTCTTCGATACTCCGTTATGGTGAATCACCCACAACCACTCACAACTTGAGTTGGGTCATCCACATGCTCCGTCGGATGATCACCAAGCTCCCAATCACCACCAAGCCATCTAGGTGATGGCGATCACCAAGAGTAATAAGCACGAACTCTCACTTGACCACGACAAGCCTAATGAGAAAGGTGGATGCACACTTTGCTACTCTTGCTTTCACTAATGAGGGCTCTCTTTGGGATTCACAAATCTCAATCACCTCACTAGAACATTTCTCTTCTTGGCACTCTCGATGGTGTTTCTCAGCTGTTGGAATGAGCAAAAGTGCCCACTCACACGAATGGAGGAAGTATTTATAACCTTGGTTGAAAAATGAACCGTTATGTGCCTCTGCGAGGTGACCGGACGCTCCGGTCATGTTGACCGGATGCTCCGGTCAGTTCTCCCCGAACTCCAGTGTTTAAGTTTTGATTGGACGTTGGACAGCATCTGGTCAGCACTGACCGGACGCGTTCGGTCACGATTTTCCCTCTCTAGAACCTTACTGGAGTCGACCCGACGCTGGCACCCAGCGTTCGATCACTCACCTCTCAGCGTCCGGTCACGTCCAGACGATTTCACCTTGATCAAATGAACTGACCGGACTCTGCGCCAGCGTCCGGTCACTCCGAAACCAGCGTCCGGTCAATATTTGACCCTCCATTCACTTCCAACTCTCGATCATACGTGAATGAAGTTTGCTCCAATGGATCTAAGGGCTTTTTAGGAGCTACCTAGTGCTAGATTTAGCAAGTGTGCACCACACCTAACTCACTAGACCTAGGTCAAGCTACCCGTCCATACCCCCCTTAATAGTATGGCCAAAGGTAAAACAAAGTCCTAAACTACTCTAAGTGTCTCTTCAACTCCAATCGACACTTAAAACTAGTACATCCTTAATCTTGTCGTCTATCCTTTGAAAACCGAAACGATTTCCATCGTAGGGGCATGACCACCATGATTGCACAATCGATCTCTATTACCATGACCTAACTTAATTGCCTCTGCAAAACACACGTTAGTTATAGTAACCATGTATTCTCATTAATCACCGAAACCCAACTAGGCGCCTAGATGCTTTCACCGCGGCCTCTGGGGCAAACGATAGGAGCATCGTGTGGCCACGGGGTGTGGCCACGAGGGATGACAAGCACAGGACGCACGTGGCGAAGAACAATGAGCATAGGAGGAGGGAGAGATGGTCTATTTTTAAGGAAAAAATACTTTTAAAGAGTTAAATGTAAAACGTATGTCATGCTAGTCTGCCACGTTAGGAAAAAAAAAGCACCAACATAGCTAGCATGGATCTGCAGTGCATCATTTAACAAGTTTACGATCCAGAAATATATTTTTAAAGTTTATAAACCTATATGACACATCCTTATAAGTTTGAGGGCCGTTGTTGCATTTAACTCTTTTATTTACGTTAGCCAATAAGTTTGGGTAAATGAGTATAGTCATGATTGAAGAGCTAGTGAGGAGAACGACTGATAGATGGATTTGGGTATGGGCAAACTTTGGGTACGCCCATACCCGAGCTCCAAAGTGGTTTGTCAATCGCCAGGTATCTCATATTTTAGCTTGACTCATTGTGGGGATCTGATGATGGGTTTAGTACTCCTAATCAGGACCACGCGCTACAGGTCACCGTCGTGTGTGATCTTCAGATCCGGGTGTAAGGATCTGCTGGCTCACAAACCGTCTGCTAGCCTGTTATATTGTAACAGAAGATGAGCGGCGTAGTGCGTTCCTGATGCGGTGGTCCCTGTATATATGCTATGCGTGTCATTTCAGACTGACTGTAGCTTTGTTCATCTTAATTGGCCCAAAATGATCGTGCCACAAACCTTTTCTTAGAAAACTGCAGTGTGGGTGTGGCCATGTGAAAATCAGATAAATTTATTAGCGCGCCGCGTAGGCGTTGTGTGGTGCATCCAAAGTTGAGTTTGCACATTTCTTATTCCAAAAAAAAAAAATGAATGTGAGGTTGCATATATACCTTTCTTGTATGGCATACTAGGATCGCAATTAGAAAAGGCCTTTGAAATTATACTTTGACATAAGATTTCTCTTACCACATGCATCGTGTATATATGAATTGCAACCAAATCAATGTCGTACTAAAAATTCTATGAAAACATAAATATTTTTATATGACTTTTGGACACTAAACATGCATATGACCTGACCAATTGTGAATCGAATAGAAGTTATGGGACGGGTTTCTTCAAAGGTCTATCTCTAAAATTAGGATCTATTTTTAGAGGTGGACTTCTTAAAAGCACCGCCTCTATTAGAAGTCTCATGGTCCATTTGAGACCCTACACCATACCCTAAAATATATGATGTTGCCGCCCTCTCTTTGTTCAAGTCCCTCTCTCTCTCTCTCTTTCACTCACCCACCGCCCTCTATCTCTCTCACCACTTCTATGTGTCTCTCGCCATCCCCACCTCCTCTCACCTTCATCATGGCGACTACGACGAAGGCAGAGTAGGCGCACCGGCATGCTCAGCAAATGTCGACGCTCTTTTGACTTTGCCGACGCCTTCGACGTGCCTCTCCCATCTCTGGCGTGAGGTGGCACCTTGATCTAGTAGATTCAGGGTGGCGACAACCCAATTTGTGGCCTGATGCCGCTCTGATGTGGCGAAGTTGTGGCAGATCTATTTGGTAGTCGTCTGATTGCCATGCCATCGCCCCGATTTGCCTGGTGCACAGGTTGGCTCATTTGAGATGGTGGGTTTGAGGGACTGTGTGCGGGCTGGAGAGATCCAAGTGTGGGGCCCACCATCTAGCATGGGGCACTATATCTTGCGAGGCGGTGGAGGATTGACAAGGTGAGGAGTTGGGCTTCTATTTGAGAATTTGCTAGCGCTATCTGTCATGTCCTCTCTCTGTCGTTCTCATGGCAAGCGGGTTGATGACAAGCTTGGGGGAAGTGGGCTCGGTGGCGATCATCTCAGTGGTGGGTTGGTGGCCTCTCCCTTCCCTGGCACTGATGACCTAATCCTGTTGGGGCAGAGCAAATTGAGTCGGCGACAACGGTTCAATTCATAGCAAGCGGGCATTTCCCTCCTAGCTCCAATGGTCGCAACCCTCTCCCCTTTAGTCCTTGCAGTAGCGTGGGGGCGAGGCCGCCCATCCGGCATAGATGCTAGGTCACGCCACCCGCACTCCATTTGGCAGCAGCATGATGGCGGGGGCTACATGCCAGGCGGCAGGCTCAGCAGCCCGCCTCCGTGACAATCTCGGTAGAGAGCCTACAACAGGCTTAGTGGCAGCTCTTGTGTTTTTTTTTTTTAATTTACAGTGGTGAGCATGCATCCCGCTCCTATTATTCATTGATTAACACAAACCACACTAGAGAGGCAGGCATGGTGTCAGCCTAAAACCCCGTTTTGACTGTCCATGTTAGTTTGTTCTGTGGTAGTGAGTGATCTGATCAGTAAATTAATAAATTTTCATGTATCAAAGAAAACAAGTTTTGTGTAGTAGATGCATATAGAAGTAACTAGATTATCAAATTAAAGAACTGAAGGAAACTAAGAGATCAAAAGTACGTCTCAACATAATTTGGGCGGTGGTTAGATTGCGAATCACAGAGTGGTTATTAGATTGCTTCCACCTTTCGAAAACGCCATATACACAAAATAATACAGATCGATCCTCTAGAGTCTAGGCATGCGTAGGGGTGAGTGGACCAATGCAAAGGACATACAGATCCTCAGTAGGTGTGACTGCTAAGTGCTAATCACTAATCCATCGATGATACATATATGCATGATTGCTCTTGACGGCGCCGTCTGGTGGTGGTGGGATCCCATTCCCAGCAGACATACTATCTCTGAGAACTGAGATCCTCCCGCATGATTACATTAGTAAGTTCATCATTGGTTTTAGCACAAAATTAAAGATCGAGATGAAGTGATCAACTAATAATGGCACGCGTGATGATCGATCATCACCGATTTTTTTTTTTTGATAGGATCATCATCGATATTGCTTTGTTTATTTTTATTTTCCTGGAAAAAAAAACACAGTTCTGAGGGGAGACTAATTATATTAATTTGTTTCTGTACGTACGTTTTCTTTTTCAAAACCATTTGCTCTGGTAGTCTAGATGGACAATGATTGCGATCCTGTCCTCTCCTTCCATTTCAAATTTAAGGTGTTCTGGTTTTCTAAATACATAATAAAAACTATATATATCTATACATATGCATAGCAAATAAAAGTTATAGAAAAGTCAAAACGACTTGTAATTTGCAACGGATGAAGTATATATTCAGCTAGAATTTTATTCAAGTAGTGTGCATGCATCAAACAACTTACAGTAGTAGCAGTACAAAGTCGACCCAAGAAAATGTAAATATATATGTTGTACTAATATATGGATCAAATTAAATAAATAAAGCAAGGAATTAAGCCAAAAGAAGTCTCACAAACGGAACTGAAAGCCGGGATTACATAGATATATATGATATATATGTCCTTCATCCATATAGTGATAGTGATCACCTCATCAACTAGTAACATTTTAGAACATCATATTTATGTGCTGAGGGATCGGAGTTGTTCGTACTGTCGTTGAAAACCATCACTTGCAGTAATGCAATGCTTAGAACTCCTGGACGTCGATGTCCTCGTCGTAATCGCGTATCTCGTCGACGTGCTCCACCACGACGACGTGCACGCCGGGGTCGTTGACGGCGCAGCTGCCGGCGACGAGCACCGAGTTGTTGACGGCCTGGTAGTTGCTGTTGGCGTAGGCGGTGATGACCACGTTCTCCTCCCCCTCCTCTTCTTCGTCGTGCTCCTCCGCGTCCGCGCTGCCGACGACGACGAGGGTCCTCCACGTCGCCGCCAGCCTCCATGGTGGCGCCGCTGTTCTCCCCCGCCAGCGTGATGATGGTGGTGGCGTTCTCGCTGCCGGCGAGGGCGGTGGCGAGGTGGTCGTTGAGCTTGGTCACCGCGTTGCTCACCTCGGTGGCCACGACGTTGTTGGACGACGCCATTGTTGCTTCTTGTGTGCTGTGTTAATTTCTTGTGTTGTTCGTGGTGTCGCAGAGTGATCGAGATGTGTGCAGTGGTGGCTCGATGAAGGCTAGCCTTGACCCGGATGCACGTATATATAGGACAGAATGCAAACACCATTGAGATGCACGGTAGCGTGCGTCAAGGAGGAAACTTGAAGCTTGAGCACAAGCGATGAAGCGATTCGATTCCAGCCTTGAGAGCTGAGACTCTGCCCAAACCCAAAGCATGTACCGGCGGCATGTCTGCATCACCATGCGATGCATATGTTTTCTTGCGTGCACCAGGGGGTTTCCTTCATCAGGTTCCTTCAGATACGCATATATATATATATATATATATATATATATATATATATTATATATTATATTATTATTTATATAATATATATATATATATATATATATATATATATATATATTATATTATATATATATATATAGAGTCACTGAAAATATGCATTATATATTAAAATTATACGTCTCACTGACAAAGGTACCTATGGGCTCTGGGGGGCAGGGTACATAGCAAAGTTATTAATTGTGGTGCCTGGATACTCAAAAAAAAAGTATAGTGCATATGGATCTGGCTGGCCGGTCGGTGGACCTACTTTACAACTTGACGCATCACAAGGGAAAGAATATTTTGGTGTGTGTGTCCCTATGTCTACTTTCATTACAATTGATCCTTTTCTTATCTGTCGTCAACAACTGTGTTAATTTGTTTACTTACCTAGCTTCCTTCCTATGTTAAATTAATTCCATTTACCTTTGTCTCAGTGATTAATTACTAATGTATTTATGTTTTTTTAAACATCACTCAACTCGACTCCCTTCGTCACAAGAAAGCTAATCTAATTTGTCTAAGTCACAAATTATCTTAACTTTGATCAAATTTGTAAAAAAGAAAACATTGTACACTACTATTTTTCATGCTAAGACCTAACAATACTTATTAGATACCACAAAATGTTTGTTATTTTTAATATAAATTTGTCAAACTTGATTTTTGACTCATGAAAAAAAATGGCACGGGATTTCTTTTGAGGGAGGGCCAGAGTAGTTAATTATTCTTGTATGGTTTAACCTTGCTTGTTGGGTTTGAAGAATACTTTGGGGGGGGGTCTTGGTGATGCCATTCGTGATGCACAACAAGAATACGAAAGTGAAAAAGAGAAAGTTAAGTTCAAGCGCATGCTTGAGGATCATAGGAAGTTGCTATACCGACGGCCGAAGAGGAGCAAAAAAACTGGGTACAACACTGGAATTGCTACAGTGAAAGGCAAAGAATGGTATATCCGACAAGATATTTAGGAATTTATTGAACCTCATAAAGAAGATGCTTCCGAAGCCAAATAAATTGCCCACCACTACGTACGAAGCAAAAAAGGTTGTCTGCCCTTTGGGATTAAAATCCAAAAGATACATGCATGTCCTAATGACTGCATCCTCTACCATGGCAATGAATACGAGAATTTGGATGAATGCCCGATATGTAAAGCAGCGCAGTATAAGATCAGGCGCGATGATCCTGGTGACGTCGAGGGTGAACAACGTCCTAGAAAGAAAATCCCTGCCAAGGTTATGTGGTATGCTCCTATAATATCACGCTTAAAATGTTTGTTTAGAAATAAAGACCATGCAAAGTTGTTGCGGTGGCATAAAGAAGACTGTAAGGTAGACAATATGCTGAGACACCTAGCTGATGGGTCCCAGTGGAGAGCGATAGACAGGGAATTTCCAGAGTTTGCAAATGAGGCTAGAAACTTAAGGTTCGCCTTAAGTACAGATGGTATGAATCCTTTTAGGGAGCAAAGCACTAGTCATAGCACTTGGCCAGTTACTCTATGTATCTACAACCTTCCTCCATAGTTATGCATGAAGCGGAAGTTCATTATGATGCCGATCCTCATCCAAGGTCTGAGGCAACCTGGCAACAATATTGATGTCTATCTGAAGCCATTAGTTGAAGAACTTTTAGTTTTATGGAACAAACCAGGTGTACGTGTCTGGGATAAGTACAAACAAGAACACTTTGACCTACGAGCAATGTTGTTCATAACAATCAATGATTGGCCTGCTTTAAGTAATCTTTTAGGTCAGACAAACAAAGGATATAATGCATGCACACATTGTTTTGATGACCTTAACAGTATATATTTGAAAAGATGTCGAAAGGTCGTGTACCTTGGCCATCGTCAATTCCTTCCTTTGAATCACCAAGTAAAAAAGAAAGGTAAGCATTTTAAAGGTAAGCCAGACCACCGGAAGAAGCCTCATAACTGAACTAGAGAAGATGTACTCGCAATGGTCAAGGATGTGAAAGTAGTATTTGGAAAGGGACAAGGCAGCGAATCTGTTCCCAAAGATGCTAAGGGACACGCACCCATGTGGAAGAAGAAGTCCATCTTTTGAGAGCTACCCTATTGGCAAGTCCTAGAGGTCCACAACACAATCGACGTGATGCACCTAATAAAGAATCTTTGTGTGAACCTGTTAGGATTCATGGGTGTGTATGGGAAGCCAAAGGATTCACTTGAAGCATGCCAGGACTTGCAGGGCATGAAAGAACGAGACAACCTTCATCCAGAGAAGACAGATGATGGACGTCATTACTTAAGTCCTGCTAGCTACACGCTTAGCAAAGAAGAGAGGGATAGCATGTTCGAATGTCTAAGCACCATCAAGGTCCCATCGAGATTCTCCTCCAATATAAAGGGTATAATAAATGTGCCAGAGAAGAAATTCCTAAACTTAAAGTCCCACGACTACCACGTGCTTATGACGCAATTGTTTCCAGTTGCTTTAAGAGGAATTCTACCTCCACATGTACGTTTAGCCACCGTGAAGCTATGTGCATTCCTCAATGCAATTTCTCAGAAGGCAATCAATCCAGTGGAACTAGCTACTCTACAGAATGATGTGGTTCAATATCTTGTTAGCTTTGAGTTGGTGTTCCCTCCATCCTTCTTTAATATCATGACACATCTCCTAGTTCATTTGGTGAAGGAGATTAGTATTCTTAGACCTGTGTTCTTACATAACATATTCCCCTTCAAGAGGTTTATGGGAGTCTTGAAGAAATATGTGAAAGTCCATTCTAAGCCTGAAGGAAGCATCGCCCAAGGCTATGGAACAGAGGAGGTCATTGAGTTCTGTGTTGACTTTATTCCTAACCTTGCCCCGATTGGCGTTCCCGAATCGCGACACGAGGGGAGACTTAGTGGTAAAGGAACTTTAGGGAAGAAAACATATATTGGCATGGAAGACAATTATTTCAATAAAGCACACTACACAGTTCTTCAGAACTTGTCATTGGTGCATCCGTATATCGAGATACATAAGGAGTTCTTACGATCCAAGTTTCCAGGGAAGACTGAAGCTTGGATTAGGCGTCAGCACATAGAAAGTTTCAGTGGTTGGTTGCGAAAAGAATGTCAAGGCGATGACAATATTGATGAGCAAATGTATTTCTTAGCTAGGCAACCATCATGGCATATCCTCACGTACCAAGGGTATGAGATAAATGGGAATACATTTTACACAGTTGCACAAGATAAAAGGAGCACCAATCAAAATAGTGGTGTTCGCATAGATGGCATAGATCCAAATGGGAATATACAAATATATTATGGCCGCATAGAAGATATATGGGAACTAGACTACGCACCTAATGTTAAAGTCCCTTTGTTTCGGTGCCAATGGGTGAAGCTGACCGGAGAAGGGGTAACAGTCGACAAAGAGTATGGAATGACAACAATAGACCTCAATAATATTGGGTACAAAGATGAACCATTCGTCCTTGCTGCTGATGTGAGTCAGATGTTCTATGTGAAAGACATGTCCACAAAATCAAAGAGAGGAAAAAACGAAGACATCAACTCAATGATCAATGAGCCAAAGCGCCATATAGTTCTTTCTGGGAAAATAAATATAGTGGGAATTGAAGACAAGTCAAACATATCAGAAGATTATGAAAGAAATGTCTGAATTCCACCCTTCATAGTGAAGAAAGATCCAAGCATCATGTTAAATAATGAAGACACTCCATGGTTATGATAAGATCATAACCAAGGGTCATACGTCAAGAAAAAATTTACTGTTGTGCCCGCATGATACAACGATGCAAATCCTAGATTGTCTCCAATTGAAAAGTTTTGAATACCAAGTTTATTCAGCTCATCAAGATATACAATCCTTATATAGGCCATTTTTTCATTTGAGAAAGTTTGAACAAAATATAGTTCAAATTTCACAAGTGTGTGACATAGTTTTAGAAAGTCTATATGAGAATCAATGATTTGTGACTAGTGTTTGATAAAACTTTCTCAAATGGAAAAATGAGCTATGTAATAATTGTAGATCTTGCTGAGATGATCAAACTTGGTATTCAGAGATTTTTCATCTGAGGTCATTTAGTGTCTCATTTGAGCAAGTTTGACCAAGTCAAATTTGGTCAAATGAAAAAACAACACTTTAACTCTAGTATTCTGAACTCTAAATGACTTCAAATTGAAAAGTTTTGAGTACCAAGTTTGTTAAAATCATCAAGATCTACAATTGTAGTTTTGGTCAACTTTCCATTTGAGATAGTGTGGACGGTTCAAATTTGTGATTTTTAAATTTCGACGCCTACAAACTAGTTTTTGGAACCCTAGATTGTCTCCAATTGAAAAGTTTTGAATACCAAGTTTGTTCAGTTCATCAAGATATACAATCCTTATATAGGCCATTTTTTCATTTGAGAAAGTTTGAACAAAATGTAGTTCAAATTTCATAAGTGTGTGACATAGTTTTAGAAAGTCTATGAGAATCTAGGATTTGTGACTAGTGTTTTATAAAACTTTCTCAAATGGAAAAATGAGCTATGTAATAATTGTAGATCTTGCTGAGATGATCAAACTTGGTATTCAGAGATTTTTCATCTGAGATCATTTAGTGTCTCATTTGAGCAAGTTTGACCAAGTCAAATTTGGTCAAATGAAAAAACAACACTTTCACTCTAGTATTCTGAACTCTAAATGACTTCAAATTGAAAAGTTTTGAGTACCAAGTTTGTTAAAATCATCAAGATCTACAATTGTTGTTTGGGTCAACTTTTCATTTGAGATAGTTTGGACTGTTCAAATTTGTGATTTTTAAATTTCGACACCTACAAACTAGTTTTCGGAACCCTAGATTGTCTCCAATTGAAAAGTTTTGAATACCAAGTTTGTTCAGCTCATCAAGATATACAATCCTTATATAGGCCATTTTTTCATTTGAGAAAGTTTGAACAAAATGTAGTTCAAATTTCATAAGCGTGTGACATAGTTTTAGAAAGTCTATATGAGAATCAAGGATTTGTGACTAGTGTTTGATAAAACTTTCTCAAATAGAAAAATGAGCTATGTAACAATTATAGATCTTGCTGAGATGATCAAACTTGGTATTCAGAGATTTTTCATCTGAGGTCATTTAGTGTCTCATTTGAGCAGCTCATCAAGATCTACAATCCTTAATGAAAAAACAACACTTTGGCGGGCTGCAAAAATTTCAGGCCTTCAGTCCCGGCCCAGACCAGGAACCGGGACTAAAGGGTGGGCGGAATTGCCCGCCCAAAAATACCTTTAGTCCTGGCTGGTAACACCAACCGGGACTAAAGATCCTTTAGTCCTGGCTGGTAAGCCGAGCCAGGACTAAAGGGTTGGACCTTTAGTCCCGGTTCAGCTTACCAGCCGAGACTAAAGGATCTTTAGTCCCGGTTGGTGTTACCAGCCGGGACTAAAGGGTCCCGGCCTATATATATCAACCGGTTTATCTTCTACTTTTCGATCTAGAATCGATCTCATCATCTCTGCAGCACCCGCGCGCGCCGCCGTCGTCGTCTACCCCCGCCCGGCCTCGATCGTCGTCTTTGCCACGCCCGTGCCGCCGTCGTCGTCGAGACCCACCCAGCGGCCGTCGATTATCCACCGTACGTCGTCCTCGCGCGGCTCTGCTCGGCCCTGTGGCCGGCCAGCACGCCTAGCCGCCATGCATCCATAGCCTGTTTTATTTAGATAGTTTTTTAGATACTTTTTAGATAGTTTTTTAGATAGTTTTTTTAGGTAGTGTTTGATATATATGTTAGATTTAAATATATTAAAATTTAATTAGTAGTTTATTCTTAGTTTTTAGATAGTTTTTGATATATGTTAATTAGATTTAAATATATTAAAATTTAATTATTACTTTATTTAGATAGTTTTTTTAGATAGTTTTTATTATAGTTTTTGATATATTTAGTAATTATTATTCTATCTCTCCCTCTATATGTGTTAGATTTAATTTTGATTTAGTAAAATTCTATCTATGTATATATGTTAGGTTTAATTAGATTTAGTAATTAATTCTATCTAGAGATTCTATATGTATACATATATATATGTACTTAATTATTTCTATGTATATATATACATGTACTTAATTATTTCCATGTGTTGAGAGAGAGAGAAAATTGTATCTAGAGAGACATTCTATGTGTTATCACATGCATATCTAGAGATATATACATATGCACTTATTTTATGTGTTGAGAGAGAGAGAAAATTGTATCATTCTATATGTATATATACATATACTTATTTCCATGTTTTTTGGATCGAAAGTGTTTTTTATTCGATTCCAAAGCCTATACCTTATTATTGTTTATCCTTATGAAATATTATGTGTTATTATATTTAATTGGATTTAGTAATTCTATATGTGTTATCACATGTACTTATGTTATGTGCCATAGTAATTCTATATATCTATGTGTTATCTTGAAGATACAAATGGCTGCTCCGGATGATAACTTGAATGATGACATAATGGCGAATATTATCAACGCCGGCACCAATGTGGATGACACGAGTCAGTACTTTGCTGATTATGATGATATCCTGAATATGCCGGTGGTTGAAGATCAATAAATTGTCGCGCAAGAAAATACTGGCGAGGTATATTCGATTATCTATCATCTCTTATAGATGCATGCGTACGTATATTTGTTGTTAATCGTTGTGTTTCTACTCATGTAGCCGGTCTCTGGATCTACATCAACCACCGGCAAGAGTAGGAAAGTCCGAGGGCCAAAAAAGCCATTAGAGGGCCGTTTCATAATATCAGAATTCGACACCGACACCGGCAAACCATTGGGACCATATGCTCAGACATATATCAATCAATGTGGGTTCATTGTAAGGGATAGGATCCTAGTTAGTGCTCGTGAATGGAAGCAGAAGATATCCGCTCCTAATGTTAGTTTTGTATCTGATCGTGACAAGAACCTAGCTTAGAGAGATATCACTCAGCATTTCAAATTACAAGCAGATGATGCTTTGAAGGAGCTAGTGAGGGATTAGACAATGAAGAAGATGGCAACATTGTTCCAGAGTTGGAAGAAGACATTGTATAAAAAGTTTATCTTGAAGAATGAAACGCTGAATTTCAATGCTAAGGCGTTTGTCAAGTTGAAGTCCCATTGGGATGACTTCGTACAATACAAGACATCTCAAGAGAGTGAAGAATGTGTGATGAGGAATCAGTAGAATGCCTGACAGAAGCAATACCATCATCACATGGGATTAGGTGGTTATAGGAGCGCTATTCCCAAGTGGCAGAACCTAGAAGCAGAAATTACTACCAAGGGAATCATACCTGAAACAATACTAAAGAACTGGCCTTAACGCGCGAAGAATTGGTTCTACGCTCATGGGGGAAGCATAGACCCAGACACTAGCAAGCTAATTTTTGGCCAAAAAATTGAGAGAGCAACACAGAGACTAGCTCGTGCTAGGGAAGAAGCTGATAGTGGTGTTTTCAAGCCCAACAGAAAAAAGGATGAATTGACATATGCCCTAGAGAATCTTGAACACGGTGGTCGAACAAGAGGCTATGGGGCGGTTCCGTGGCTACAAGCATTCCCAGCAGACAGGGATACCTACAGAAGCCGCCAGAGAAAGAAGAATGAGGAGGTAGACCGAATCTGTGTATTGGAGCAATTTGTTAATGAGTCACGACAAGCATTGCTTGAATCACATGAACGAGAAAAATCTCTTGAGGCAAGAATGCAGAAGGAGATCAAGAGGCAGGTGCAGCTAGCAATGAGTCAAATGCAATCAACGCCGGGAGTCACCATTAGCCCTGTTGGTCGGATGAAAAGCAGTTGTGCTTCCACAGAGCTGCCAGTTATTCAAGGTGATGCTGGGTTGCGCTTCCCTGTTGATGACATTACCGAGCCTCTAACAACATGTGAGCTGCACATTCTAGATGGTAATAATGCATCAATCATGGTGGCTGTCGGGGTTGTATCTCCAATAAACCGAACGAAGACACCAAGAATCCATGGGTCAGTTATTTAACCTAGATATGCTAGCGTCTCGGTCGATAGAGTGCTCAAAGGTTACAGCAATGTTCCTCTTGACATTAAAGGCGGTGATGGGGAGAAGACACTAGGAGAAGCAGAGAAGACATTTATTCAATGGCGCAAATGCTTCATCATCATTCCTGGGGTGCCACCGCTTCCCCTACCTCACCCTAGGTACGAATGATAGTGAATGAAATATTATTTTTTCATTAATTTTATATTGGCTTCAAAAATAATTGACCACAACTTGTTTTTGTAGCAGGGTCTCCCCCCAGTCTAGCCCAATCATTCATTCCCCATCTCATTACAGCATCGCGGGGGGCGAGACGACTTCATCCCCACGGCGATCTCCAACTCCTACATCGGCCCCATCGCCTCCACAACGATCTCCAACTCCTACACCGACCCACCACCTCCACAACGATCTCCAACGCCTCCACGCCGGACTCCAACACCGGCCTCATCGCCTCCACGCCGGTCTCCAACACCGCCCCCACCACCTCCACAGCGACGCACTACAAAGACGTCTAAGGTCCCGGCGGCAAAGAAGACAAAAAAAAGAGTTATTTCTCAAGAAATACTTCCTGAAAAGACTGATGAGCAAATAGCAGCTAAAGAAGGCAAAAAAGTGAGATTTTTTTATAGATATCCAAAAGCAGAGACAAGCGAAGCTTAAGGAGAAGTCGTACTTTTACATACCACGAGATCAGCTGAGGTAGAAGGTCGAAGCTCACAAGAAAAAGATGCTTGAAGTTCGTAAGCCACCGCCACTATCAGACTATGACCGCTCCCTCGTGAAGTCACATGATGCACATAAGAAAATGAAAAGAGCATCAGGGAAGGATGTCCCACAGCTCGGATAACAGAAGCAACCAATGCAAAATCTTGTTGTTGCTAATCAATATGGTTCCAACATAGAAGTCTATCGACCAGATAACTCTAGAGAAGTGTCGGTTCAAGACGTTAATGATTTTTTTGAACAAACTGGTTTAACCTTGGATCAAGTGACGGGCAAAGCTCCAATCTAGAACCTAGAAGTTGATACCTGGAAGATTTATAAATTTGGCAAAAGTCTATACAACCCTACGGCTCTGAATAAATTGGGTACGCAAATGTACTTGCTCAACAAGTGGTACATGCAGGCGTGTGGCAGGGGTGAGCAGTGGATCTTTGTCAGATTTAGAGACCATCATTACTTCCGTGGAGATGACATCTTACATATTAGTTTCGAAGAATTGCATCAACTATTCCACTTGGACGCTCTGGACAAATCAATCATTAGCTCCTTTTGTTTGTAAGTGATTCTTACTTTTATTTAATAAACTCACTTCCATGTGTACGTGTATATAATTATCCTCACATGTAACTTATATTTATATGCAGATTCCAGATGTCAGAGCTCCAAAGAATACAAGACACCAGTGTTGGCTTCATTGATCCTTATATCGTATTCAAAACCGATATTATTGTCAAGGACCACTGGGTATCTGAAGCACAGACGAATATCATGAAGTTCTTCGTGAAGCAGCACGACAAGACAACAATACTTTTCCCATACAACTTTGAGTAAGTGTTAATAATAATGTAGTCTACACATTTTATGTAATATCAATACAACTTATATGCATGTACGTGTGTGTATAAACTAATGCAAGTTTCACTAGATACTCATTGTCATTGAGTTAAACTCAAGTCAGTTAGTAATCTTGGACTCATTGAGAAAAGAGCGAGCACAATACCAAGATATGATAGACATTATCCAGGGGTAATTTCGATCTCTCGCGCACAACTATTATTGAATAGACTTTGCCATAATTTATTAACGATCGTACATTATTGATCGCACAGGGTTTGGAAAGAGTTTATTCGGCAACACCGCAAGGATTGCAAGGCACCACTTAATGTAGTTGAAATACTAGTAAGTAGTACTATATATACTTCCCCACGTGTTTAATTCCTATATCGTACTTCAATTTACGTGTGAGATGATGAGAATAATCTTCTTCTCGTACAGTGGTGTTTGCGGCAGGAACCAGGTAATAACTTGTGTGGATACTACGTTTGTAAATTTATCACTGCATATATAAGAAGAACTCCTGAAGATGTCCTCAGAGTACGTATATATCAATTTTTTATTTATTTTTAAATGAATATATATATATGTGTGTGTATTAATACTTTTTCTTTTATTTCAAATGCAAGACTGAATGGTTGAAACGAAGGATCATGCAAAAAGACCATCTAAAAGCTGTTCAAGAGTCAATAGCAGAATATCTTCTAGAAAAAGTGCTAAATCCCAACGACGAGTTCTACTTTGATCTAAGGAACTAATGATGTAAATTAAATGTTTATTGATATCGTTATTTTCGAGAACAAGATTATGAAAGTGTTGTATATACATATATATCTATAATATATATAGTTTCATACTTTATTCGAATATAATAATGCTCGAGATGAGAATTAGATGTAATTATATGCGTGCGTGTATTTATATTAGCAGCGTAGAATACGTACATAAAAACATATTATATATTAAACAAATATATGTAACTGAACTGAAAACAAATTAAACAAAAAAAAGAAAAAGAAAAGGAACCTTTAGTCCCGGTTGGGGTTACCAACTGGGACTAAAGGGTGCGGCCAGGTTTGCTCGGCTGAAGAACCTTTAGTCCTGGTTGGTAACATCAACCGGGACTAAAGGTCCCTCTTTAGTCCCGGCTCGATGACCCGGGACTGAAGATTCCACCTTTAGTTCCGGGATCATTGTCCCGACGCGGTAACCGAGACTAAAGGCCGTTACCGCCCGGGACAACAAGTCCATTCTATAGTAGTGTCATATTTTAGCTTGACTCATTGTGGGGATCTGATGATCTTTCCCAAGATTTGTGTTGGTGTAGCGGTGGAAAGATCACTTTGATGAAGCACGGTCATAATATGCCCATATTTATCAATGGGGAGGACACTCAAGATTTTTCTTACAACATCGGATGGTTGTATTTGAGTGAGTCCAAGCCCATTGACTTCCTCTACAAGAACATTCAAACGTGAGTACATCTCATTAGCACATTCTTTAGAAAGCATCTCAAAAGAGTTAAGCTTTTTCATGACAAGATGATAGCATTCCTCACGCTCACTCTTTGTTCCCTCATGGAGCGCACAAATGTCCGACCATAGTGCAAGGGCATCCTTGTGGTTCCTCACCCGGTTAAATACATCTTTGCAAAGGCCTCTAAAGATGGTGTTTCGAGCCTTTACATTCTATTTCTCGTAATTCACCTCATCGCCTTGTAGGTGTGTAGCATACCGAGGTTTTGGGAAGCCTTGTGAGGTGGCTCTAAGTATTCCAACGTCTAGAGCTTCTAAATACGCCTCCATGCGGATTTTCCAATAAGGAAAATCATCTCCCTCAAAGATAGGAGGAGGTCCATCCCTGTAAGACATCTTTTACTAGGCGGTTAAGCCTAAATATGTGAGCACGAGACTTTGATATCAATTAAAAGGATCAAGATGCCCAAGAGGAGGGTGAATTGGGCAAATTCTAAATTTCTTTGCAATAATTAAGTCCTACGGTTAGCCTAATTAACCCCTTGTATCTAGAAAGTATTTCTATTGATCTACCGCATAAAAGTTTAGCAACCTATGTTCCAATCCTACTATAGCATGACAATTCTATGAATGTAAATGACAAGAATTGAATTGCTCAAAGTAAATGCTCAAAGTAAAGAGAGAAGGAGGAACGCGGCGATGTTTTGCCGAGGTATCGAAGAGTCGCCACTCCCCACTAGTCCTCGTTGGAGCACCCGTACAAGGGTGTAGCTCCCCCTTGATCCATAGAAGAATCAAGTGCTTTCTACGGGTTGATTCTTCGATACTCCGTTATGGTGAATCACCCACAACCACTCACAACTTGAGTTGGGTCATCCACATGCTCCGTCGGATGATCACCAAGCTCCCAATCACCACCAAGCCATCTAGGTGATGGCGATCACCAAGAGTAATAAGCACGAACTCTCACTTGACCACGACAAGCCTAATGAGAAAGGTGGATGCACACTTTGCTACTCTTGCTTTCACTAATGAGGGCTCTCTTTGGGATTCACAAATCTCAATCACCTCACTAGAACATTTCTCTTCTTGGCACTCTCGATGGTGTTTCTCAGCTGTTGGAATGAGCAAAAGTGCCCACTCACACGAATGGAGGAAGTATTTATAACCTTGGTTGAAAAATGAACCGTTATGTGCCTCTGCGAGGTGACCGGACGCTCCGGTCATGTTGACCGGATGCTCCGGTCAGTTCTCCCCGAACTCCAGTGTTTAAGTTTTGATTGGACGTTGGACAGCATCTGGTCAGCACTGACCGGACGCGTTCGGTCACGATTTTCCCTCTCTAGAACCTTACTGGAGTCGACCCGACGCTGGCACCCAGCGTTCGATCACTCACCTCTCAGCGTCCGGTCACGTCCAGACGATTTCACCTTGATCAAATGAACTGACCGGACTCTGCGCCAGCGTCCGGTCACTCCGAAACCAGCGTCCGGTCAATATTTGACCCTCCATTCACTTCCAACTCTCGATCATACGTGAATGAAGTTTGCTCCAATGGATCTAAGGGCTTTTTAGGAGCTACCTAGTGCTAGATTTAGCAAGTGTGCACCACACCTAACTCACTAGACCTAGGTCAAGCTACCCGTCCATACCCCCCTTAATAGTATGGCCAAAGGTAAAACAAAGTCCTAAACTACTCTAAGTGTCTCTTCAACTCCAATCGACACTTAAAACTAGTACATCCTTAATCTTGTCGTCTATCCTTTGAAAACCGAAACGATTTCCATCGTAGGGGCATGACCACCATGATTGCACAATCGATCTCTATTACCATGACCTAACTTAATTGCCTCTGCAAAACACACGTTAGTTATAGTAACCATGTATTCTCATTAATCACCGAAACCCAACTAGGCGCCTAGATGCTTTCACCGCGGCCTCTGGGGCAAACGATAGGAGCATCGTGTGGCCACGGGGTGTGGCCACGAGGGATGACAAGCACAGGACGCACGTGGCGAAGAACAATGAGCATAGGAGGAGGGAGAGATGGTCTATTTTTAAGGAAAAAATACTTTTAAAGAGTTAAATGTAAAACGTATGTCATGCTAGTCTGCCACGTTAGGAAAAAAAAGCACCAACATAGCTAGCATGGATCTGCAGTGCATCATTTAACAAGTTTACGATCCAGAAATATATTTTTAAAGTTTATAAACCTATATGACACATCCTTATAAGTTTGAGGGCCGTTGTTGCATTTAACTCTTTTATTTACGTTAGCCAATAAGTTTGGGTAAATGAGTATAGTCATGATTGAAGAGCTAGTGAGGAGAACGACTGATAGATGGATTTGGGTATGGGCAAACTTTGGGTACGCCCATACCCGAGCTCCAAAGTGGTTTGTCAATCGCCAGGTATCTCATATTTTAGCTTGACTCATTGTGGGGATCTGATGATGGGTTTAGTACTCCTAATCAGGACCACGCGCTACAGGTCACCGTCGTGTGTGATCTTCAGATCCGGGTGTAAGGATCTGCTGGCTCACAAACCGTCTGCTAGCCTGTTATATTGTAACAGAAGATGAGCGGCGTAGTGCGTTCCTGATGCGGTGGTCCCTGTATATATGCTATGCGTGTCATTTCAGACTGACTGTAGCTTTGTTCATCTTAATTGGCCCAAAATGATCGTGCCACAAACCTTTTCTTAGAAAACTGCAGTGTGGGTGTGGCCATGTGAAAATCAGATAAATTTATTAGCGCGCCGCGTAGGCGTTGTGTGGTGCATCCAAAGTTGAGTTTGCACATTTCTTATTCCAAAAAAAAAAAATGAATGTGAGGTTGCATATATACCTTTCTTGTATGGCATACTAGGATCGCAATTAGAAAAGGCCTTTGAAATTATACTTTGACATAAGATTTCTCTTACCACATGCATCGTGTATATATGAATTGCAACCAAATCAATGTCGTACTAAAAATTCTATGAAAACATAAATATTTTTTATATGACTTTTGGACACTAAACATGCATATGACCTGACCAATTGTGAATCGAATAGAAGTTATGGGACGGGTTTCTTCAAAGGTCTATCTCTAAAATTAGGATCTATTTTTAGAGGTGGACTTCTTAAAAGCACCGCCTCTATTAGAAGTCTCATGGTCCATTTGAGACCCTACACCATACCCTAAAATATATGATGTTGCCGCCCTCTCTTTGTTCAAGTCCCTCTCTCTCTCTCTCTTTCACTCACCCACCGCCCTCTATCTCTCTCACCACTTCTATGTGTCTCTCGCCATCCCCACCTCCTCTCACCTTCATCATGGCGACTACGACGAAGGCAGAGTAGGCGCACCGGCATGCTCAGCAAATGTCGACGCTCTTTTGACTTTGCCGACGCCTTCGACGTGCCTCTCCCATCTCTGGCGTGAGGTGGCACCTTGATCTAGTAGATTCAGGGTGGCGACAACCCAATTTGTGGCCTGATGCCGCTCTGATGTGGCGAAGTTGTGGCAGATCTATTTGGTAGTCGTCTGATTGCCATGCCATCGCCCCGATTTGCCTGGTGCACAGGTTGGCTCATTTGAGATGGTGGGTTTGAGGGACTGTGTGCGGGCTGGAGAGATCCAAGTGTGGGGCCCACCATCTAGCATGGGGCACTATATCTTGCGAGGCGGTGGAGGATTGACAAGGTGAGGAGTTGGGCTTCTATTTGAGAATTTGCTAGCGCTATCTGTCATGTCCTCTCTCTGTCGTTCTCATGGCAAGCGGGTTGATGACAAGCTTGGGGGAAGTGGGCTCGGTGGCGATCATCTCAGTGGTGGGTTGGTGGCCTCTCCCTTCCCTGGCACTGATGACCTAATCCTGTTGGGGCAGAGCAAATTGAGTCGGCGACAACGGTTCAATTCATAGCAAGCGGGCATTTCCCTCCTAGCTCCAATGGTCGCAACCCTCTCCCCTTTAGTCCTTGCAGTAGCGTGGGGGCGAGGCCGCCCATCCGGCATAGATGCTAGGTCACGCCACCCGCACTCCATTTGGCAGCAGCATGATGGCGGGGGCTACATGCCAGGCGGCAGGCTCAGCAGCCCGCCTCCGTGACAATCTCGGTAGAGAGCCTACAACAGGCTTAGTGGCAGCTCTTGTGTTTTTTTTTTTTAATTTACAGTGGTGAGCATGCATCCCGCTCCTATTATTCATTGATTAACACAAACCACACTAGAGAGGCAGGCATGGTGTCAGCCTAAAACCCCGTTTTGACTGTCCATGTTAGTTTGTTCTGTGGTAGTGAGTGATCTGATCAGTAAATTAATAAATTTTCATGTATCAAAGAAAACAAGTTTTGTGTAGTAGATGCATATAGAAGTAACTAGATTATCAAATTAAAGAACTGAAGGAAACTAAGAGATCAAAAGTACGTCTCAACATAATTTGGGCGGTGGTTAGATTGCGAATCACAGAGTGGTTATTAGATTGCTTCCACCTTTCGAAAACGCCATATACACAAAATAATACAGATCGATCCTCTAGAGTCTAGGCATGCGTAGGGGTGAGTGACCAATGCAAAGGACATACAGATCCTCAGTAGGTGTGACTGCTAAGTGCTAATCACTAATCCATCGATGATACATATATGCATGATTGCTCTTGACGGCGCCGTCTGGTGGTGGTGGGATCCCATTCCCAGCAGACATACTATCTCTGAGAACTGAGATCCTCCCGCATGATTACATTAGTAAGTTCATCATTGGTTTTAGCACAAAATTAAAGATCGAGATGAAGTGATCAACTAATAATGGCACGCGTGATGATCGATCATCACCGATTTTTTTTTTTTTGATAGGATCATCATCGATATTGCTTTGTTTATTTTTATTTTCCTGGAAAAAAAACACAGTTCTGAGGGGAGACTAATTATATTAATTTGTTTCTGTACGTACGTTTTCTTTTTCAAAACCATTTGCTCTGGTAGTCTAGATGGACAATGATTGCGATCCTGTCCTCTCCTTCCATTTCAAATTTAAGGTGTTCTGGTTTTCTAAATACATAATAAAAACTATATATATCTATACATATGCATAGCAAATAAAAGTTATAGAAAAGTCAAAACGACTTGTAATTTGCAACGGATGAAGTATATATTCAGCTAGAATTTTATTCAAGTAGTGTGCATGCATCAAACAACTTACAGTAGTAGCAGTACAAAGTCGACCCAAGAAAATGTAAATATATATGTTGTACTAATATATGGATCAAATTAAATAAATAAAGCAAGGAATTAAGCCAAAAGAAGTCTCACAAACGGAACTGAAAGCCGGGATTACATAGATATATATGATATATATGTCCTTCATCCATATAGTGATAGTGATCACCTCATCAACTAGTAACATTTTAGAACATCATATTTATGTGCTGAGGGATCGGAGTTGTTCGTACTGTCGTTGAAACCATCACTTGCAGTAATGCAATGCTTAGAACTCCTGGACGTCGATGTCCTCGTCGTAATCGCGTATCTCGTCGACGTGCTCCACCACGACGACGTGCACGCCGGGGTCGTTGACGGCGCAGCTGCCGGCGACGAGCACCGAGTTGTTGACGGCCTGGTAGTTGCTGTTGGCGTAGGCGGTGATGACCACGTTCTCCTCCCCCTCCTCTTCTTCGTCGTGCTCCTCCGCGTCCGCGCTGCCGACGACGACGAGGTCCTCCACGTCGCCGCCAGCCTCCATGGTGGCGCCGCTGTTCTCCCCCGCCAGCGTGATGATGGTGGTGGCGTTCTCGCTGCCGGCGAGGGCGGTGGCGAGGTGGTCGTTGAGCTTGGTCACCGCGTTGCTCACCTCGGTGGCCACGACGTTGTTGGACGACGCCATTGTTGCTTCTTGTGTGCTGTGTTAATTTCTTGTGTTGTTCGTGGTGTCGCAGAGTGATCGAGATGTGTGCAGTGGTGCTCGATGAAGGCTAGCCTTGACCCGGATGCACGTATATATAGGACAGAATGCAAACACCATTGAGATGCACGGTAGCGTGCGTCAAGGAGGAAACTTGAAGCTTGAGCACAAGCGATGAAGCGATTCGATTCCAGCCTTGAGAGCTGAGACTCTGCCCAAACCCAAAGCATGTACCGGCGGCATGTCTGCATCACCATGCATGCATATGTTTCTTGCGTGCACCAGGGGGTTTCCTTCATCAGGTTCCTTCAGATACGCATATATATATATATATATATATATATATATATATATATATATATATATATATATATATATATATATATATATATATATATATATATATATATATATATATATATATATATATATATATATATAGAGTCACTGAAAATATGCATTATATATTAAAATTATACGTCTCACTGACAAAGGGTACCTATGGGCCTGTGGGGCAGGGTAAATAGCAAAGTTAATTAATTGTGTGTGCCTGGATACTCAAAAAAAAAGTATAGTGCATATGGATCTGGCTGGCCGGTCGGTGGGACCTACCTTTACAACTTGACAGCATCACAAGGGAAAGAATATTTTGGTGTGTGTGTCCCTATGTCTACTTTCATTACAATTGATCCTTTTCTTATCTGTCGTCACAACTGTGTTAATTTGTTTACTACCTCTTCCTTCCTATGTTAAATTAATTTCCATTTACCTTTGTCTCAGTGATTAATTACTAATGTATTTATGTTTTTTTTAAACATCACTCAACTCGACTCCCTTCGTCACCAAGAAAGCTAATCTAATTTGTCTAAGTCACAAATTATCTTAACTTTGATCAAATTTGTAAAAAAGAAAACATTGTACACTACTATTTTTCATGCTAAACCTAACAATACTTATTAGATACCACAAATGTTTGTTATTTTTAATATAAATTTGTCAAACTTGATTGTTTGACTCATGAAAAAAAATGCACGGATTTCTTTTGATGGAGGCCAGAGTAGTTAATTATGTCTTGTAATGGTTAACCTTGCTTGTTGGGTTTGAAGAATACTTTGGGGGGGGGGGGGGGGGGGGGGGGGTTAGTTCACACATGAGATGGTGCATCGAGAGAGTCCAACCCATAACTTTAGTGAAGTGACTCAATTCTTCATGTTGTTTATACTAATTATTAATATGCTTTGTAAGAAACGAGGTGGTGATACATCTAACTCATTCTACAAACCAAATAAAAAAAGTGACGAGTGAAAAGATGATAGATCATCCAATCCTCAAACCAAACATCCTAATAGGGATAAGTGGATCACTAGTCTAACGAAGTGGTTCACATGCCAAGTCCACAAGGTTTGATAGCTATATATAATATAACAATAACAATAATGATAATAATGTTAAAAATTAAAATACATTGTTTTTTTTATGTCCATCTTCTCTCTCCCATGTGTGCAAGTCCAACAACCCTCCTTCTTCCACCCCCTATTTTTCTATTTTTGGTTGGTATCCTTCGCTTCTACTCTTCTCGCTTTTCACGGATGTCGGTTCATGGTTTTGAGGCCCAGCAGTATCCCCTTCCAACATGGTGTCAGCTATAGTTTGGAGATAAAATCTTCTCTCACACCACATCACTCATGTGGCGGCCTAGCTGGCTAAGCTTGAGGCATTGCGCATCAGTACTTGGCATGGCTCGATGTGTACGTGACGTGTGGCTCGTCTTTCACCTTTTTCAACCTCAGAACATATGAGCACAATAGCTACCCATTCAAGTTGCACCAATTTTTCATACGGGATTAATCATTTATTGCATATAGGATTTATTATAAGCTTTCTAGTCTGTTTCATTTAAGTGAAATAAGGTTGAACCAAATCCAATTAAATTCAACAAAGATAGATAGTTTATTATCTTTGGTGATCGCATAACAAATTATACATCCTATTACAACGCATAGTCATATTGGATAGTCTTTATAACATGTTAAAACTGTGCTTGGCTCAACACATAAGCAAATGAAGTCCAGCGGTGTCAAGCTGAGCCGAGCATCTGTATAATAGGAAGCCCATGGGCCTTTTCCTACCTTGCACCACGGCCTATTATACTATTATTATTTAGAAACAAAAGGTCCATGGGCTTGACAGCAAGGAGGAGGCCGGATATTTGCTTTTACTGTTGTTTGGGCCCTTGCTCCTCCAATTATTTGCTACTTTTTTCAATATAAATACTCGATCAAAGAATAACATTATCATAATTCACAATTCATGGATCTATGAAATAGGGCAAGTGCTAATATTAAGGAACTGCTGGGATAATTAACAAGACTGGTCCATGTACACGTCCTTGTGCATATATAGGCTAGTAGTTTTTAAGAGAGTTAAGTGTTAGAAAATCATGTAAAAGGAGACATGAATTTGCTTAAACTTACTAGTTCAGAGGAGTTGCCATAAGAGCATTGTGAACTTCCCCCCATTTCCAACCAATTCATCTTTAGAGCTTTGGAAAGGGAAGGGATTTTTTTTTTCAGTTATATTGTCCCATGGACCTCTTTAGGTCAGCCAGGCGGAGCCATCTCCTGAATGCCAGATTCATATCATTAGTTAAGAGACATGAATTTGCAAAATTTTTGGAATAGTTGCCAACGAACGAAATTCATATGTATTGAGAGGACTCTGCACTGCACACATGACCTGCTAAGCACAAAGCTGTAGCACAGCATCTTTCCATGTGAAAGTAAGGCTAGTGAATCCAAGAAACTCTTTTTTTTTCTCGCGAATAATAAACGAGTGTGCATATCCTTATATTAGAAAATGAAGAGTTTATAATACAAGAATGCCGTTGCCGGCCGTTAGTTTTCTCAAGGTGCTGCATTTTGAAGTTAACCATCCTTAGTTCAGCTGGAGCGCTCCGTTGCTAGGTCTGCGCCAAGGCTGCTAGTCCCCTTGCTCCGGCCTCGATCCATCGATCGGCTTCCGCTTTGATGAGCTGCAGTAGGTCGTTGACGCTTGATGTTGACTCTCTGAAGCACCTTGCGTTGCGCTCCTTCCAGATTTGCCAAGAGACAAGAGCGAACAGGGAATCAAGGCCTGATCGGCGGTCGCCATCGAAGAGAGAGCGTAGTAGCCGCCACCAGCGCAGTGTTATAGCAGCTGGCTGTGGTAGCTGTCGACTGAGGGCATTCAGGATGTAGAACCAGACTTCGCTTGAGAGTGGGCAGACCGACAGGATGTGGTCGATGGTCTCTTGGCCTTGGTCACAGAGGTAGCAGAGTTCCTGGGCCTCTAGGCCATGCCTGGACCTCCTGTTCCGATCCAATGCCGTCGTTTGAACGCGAGCCAGAGGAATATCTTCACTCTTAGCGGCGCCCATGTTTTTCAAATGAGCCTATGACCGAGGAACGGCGTGGACCCGGCGTGCAGCATTCTGTAAGCTGATTTTGCTGGGTAGTTCCCATCCGGAGTCCAACGCCAGATGATCCGGTCTGGTCTTTCATCGAGCTGGGTGTTGTCCACCATGTGCCAAAGGTGCAGGTAGTCCATGATAGCCAGAATTGACAGGCCTCTGACTATGCAGCGTGCCCGGTTCCGGTTGTTCAGCCCGTCTCTGACGGTTTGCATTTTGCGGACACGCCTGGGCACCATCTGGTAAACATATGGCGCTATGTCGCTGACAGATTCACCGCCAATCCATCGGTCCTCCTAGAACAGCGTTCGGCGGCCATCTCCAACCATGGTGTAGGTCGACGCTTTGAAGAAGGCTTGGACTTGTGGAGTGGTTTGGATTGGTAACTGACTCCAAGCCCGATCCTGGTCCGACTGCTGCAGCCATAACCATCTCGTCTGTAGCGCGTATCCTGCCAACTTTAGGTCGCTGATCCCCAGCCCGCCAAGGTTTGTCGGTCTGCAAACAGTAGGCCACGCGACCATGCATTTGCCCTGGATTGATCAATCATTGCCGGCCCAAAAGAATTTCCGATGATAGATGGCATCAATCTCTTTTCTCGCCCATGCCGGTAAGTTTTCTGCCATCATAGCATTTTCCGCTTCTGGCCATCAGAGCGCCGTGGCACGGAGGCATTTTCCGCGCGACACCCTCCACCAGAGATTGGAAGTGAGACTTCAGGATGGCTTTCGTGCTCAATGGGAGCCCCAAGTATTTGATGGGAAAGGGTTGAACCTGGCAGCCTAGGATGGAGACTGTGTCCTCTAAGGCATCCTCACCGCCATAGATCGGCGTGATAGAACACTTCGCCAGGTTGGTGTGCAGCCCTGATGCCGCCCCGAAGGTGTTCAGTATTTCCTTGACCGCTGTAGCTTCTTGTGCCGTTGGTCTTATGAATAGGATGATATCGTCAGCATAAAGGCTGCATTGGAACTTGACTCCATCGGGCTTCATCTTTCTTAAAACCCCATCTCTGGTCGCCTTGAGGAAGAGTCGGTGTAGCACATCCATAGAGATTATGAAGAGCATGGGCGATAGTGAATCTCCCTGGCGCACGCCCCTGAGGTGCTTGATCGGTGGCCCTTGGTGCCCATTAAGTATGATCCTGGAAGATGCTGTGCTCAGCAAGGACTCAATCCAACCGCGCCATCTTGCTCCGAATCCGCGTGCTTGGAGGACCTCCATCAGGAATGGCCAAGAGAAGGTGTCAAATGCCTTGGAGATATCGAGTTTCAGTAATAGCATCGGCACTTTCTTTCTCCGAATGAGGACTGCCGCTCTCTGAACATACTTGTAGTTGTCGTGTATGGAGCGCATCCTGATGAACGCGTTCTGGTTGCGGTCTACCATTTCATCCAGTCTTGGTGCCAAACGAAGTGCAAGTATCTTCGATATGAGTTTGGCAAAGCTGTGGATCATGCTTATGGGTCTAAAGTCCGCCGGGGTGTTTGCGCCGACCTTCTTTGGCAGCAAAGCAACTAAAGCGCTATTTAGCTTGCCCATGTTCCGAGTGTTCCCGTCTGTGAAGGCTTGAATGGCGTCCATGAACTCTTGCTGAATGATTGGCCAGGCGGTTTTGTTGAAGGCGCCTGTGAACCAGTTTGGGCCTGGGGCACGGTCGCTCGGCATTTCTTTTATAGCTGCCCAGACCTCATCAGCGTGTATCGGCGCATCCTGATCCTCCAGGTTAAGTGCCTGGATCCCCAGCACCTGAAAATCGAGAGTGATTCCTCCAGCCATTGCAGTCCCAAAGACCCCAGAAAAGTGTTGGTGGAGTGCCTCCTCCATTGAGTCATGGTCTGCCCATATGTGACCAGCCACCAGGAGTGCCGGAATGAAATTCCTTCTCTTCCTGCCCCTTGCAACTAGGTGGAAGTACGCCGTGTTTGCGTCTCCGTCGGAGAGGTGACGGATTCTCGCTCTTTGTCTTGCCATTGTCCGTTCTAGGGATGACAAGCCCAGACATCTCAGCTTCATGCGCTTGCGCAGGCCGCTCTCCTCGGCAGAGAGCTGACGCCGTTCTTGAGCAATGTCGAGACGCAGCACCAACTCCCTAGCCATCAACAGCTGGGCCTTGATTTCGCCGATCCTGGTCGCAGACCATCGCTGCAGTTCACATACCAGAGCCCGGAGCATGCAGTCCAGGCGCGCCAATGGATCAGTACGTGGGCCACAGATCGGACGCAGCCAGGCCCTGTCGATTATATCTGGGCACAAAGCCCGAGCCCGTGAGCCCGGCACGGAGCCCGCTATTTAGGCCCGGCCCTAGCCTGGCCCGGCCCGAAGGTCAATGGGCCCTGGCTGGCACGGCACGAGGTGCAGGCCGTGCTTGGGCCGAACCTTAGGCCCACAGGCCGGCACGGCACGGCCCGCAAGCAGGCCGGCCCCCTCCCCTCCTGGCCTCCTCGGCTCCTCGCCTCCTCCCCGGCTCCCCATATAACCGAGACCCCCCCCTCCCCCGGCCGGCCCCTAACCCTAACCCCATTCGCCTCGCCTCCCAACCGCAGGCCGCAGCCGCACGCCCGCACTCGACACCCTAACCCTAATCCCATTCGCCTCCCAACCGCAGCCGCACTCGACACCCGCTCGGTCCATCTTCGCCTCCTCGTCGATCCATCTTCGTCGCCGCCTCGCCGGTGCGACCGTCGTCCTTGGATCCGGTGATATCGCCGCCGCTCCATCACCCTAACCCTAACCCCATTCGCCTCGCCTCCCAACCGCAGGCCGCAGCCGCACTCGACACCCTAACCCTAATCCCATTCGCCTCCCAACCGCAGCCGCACTCGACACCCGCTCGGTCCATCTTCGCCTCCTCTCGTCGATCCATCTTCGTCGCCGGTGCGACCGTCGTCCTTGGATCCGGTGATATCGCCGCCGCTCCATCACCTCTCCGGCTCTCCCTGAGTTCCCTGCTCCCTCAGTCCCTCTCCGTCTTCCTTTTTACTCCTTCTCCTCTGTTTGTCAATGAACATGTGAGTCCGCCTCCCAGTCTCTCTTCCACCGTCGCTCGCCGTCCTTCTTAATCCCGTCTTGCCCTTGTGTGGCCCTCGTCTTCTCCGGCGCCGGGCTCCGGTTGCTCAGGCAAGTCCATCCCCATTCGTAACCCTAACCCTAGCCCCTAGATCTATACGTTTCTCAGTGTTTTGATTCTGTTTTTGGGATCATTTTCTCATCCGGCTCCGGTTGCGCAGGCAAGTCCATCCCCATTCGTAACCCTAACCCTAGCCCCTAGATCTATACGTTTCTCAGTGTTTTGATTCTGTTTTTGGGATCATTTTCTCATCCTTTTCTTCTTTGCGTGTTCTTTTTCTTTGCAGGTCTGCTGCCGATGCCTCGTCGTCAACTAGCCTTGGCGTAGACGGACGACGGGCAATGGCACCACGGCCAAGCCGTAGCCGCGCACCGTTGAGGAACGGTGCTGGAGTTCAGCCATCCGCGGCCGAGGGCCCCATGGCGTGTGACTCGCAGGGCGACGGTGCCATGTTCCCTGTGACTGGCGACGATGACTTGGTCGCGGCTGGGCTGTCCCCGGAGCACGACGACGACGGCCGTGACCCCTTTGCGGTGTTTGATGACGCCACCCGCGGGACACAGCCGGCGATCGACGTCGATGCCGTCGATGCAGGGGCAACGGGGACAGGGACGGTGGACTCCAACACCCACTCCAACTACACTGGTGTTAATGGTAATGCTGATGGTAATGGTACTCGTACTCCTTCCTCTGGTGCTGTTTCTGGACTTGGTAAGCGCAAGTCTCAGTGCTGGGGTGACTTTGAGGAGGTTTATGAGAAGATTAATGGTGTCGATGTGCGTGTTAGAGCTATATGTAAGATGTGTAGAACTGTGTTGAGTGCTAGATCTACTGCTGGTACTGGTCACATTCTTAGGCACCAAAAATCTTGCAAACAGAAACTTGATAATGCTTCTAGGGTTCAGTCTCGACTAGCTTTTAATGCTGATGGGTCTTTGCATAATTGGAACTATGATCCTGCTGTTGCTAGAACTGAACTGTGTAGATTGATTGCTAGGCTTGATCTTCCTCTTGGTTTTGGTGACACTGATGCATTTGAGGAATATATTAAAAATTCTCATAACCCAAGATTTGTTAGATCATCTAGAAGAACCACCACTAGAGATCTGGATAAGTTATTTGCTGAACGTCGTGCTATGATTAGGAACTGTGTGCATGCTTCTGCATCTGTTGCTTTGACTTCTGACATATGGTCTGGTAATGCTAAAGAGGATTACATATCTGTTGTTGCTCACTATGTGAATGCTGATTGGGAATTGCAAAAGAAGATTGTTGGTCTTAGGTTGATTCAAGTTAAGCATTCTGGTGAAAACATTTCTGCTTTCATTGCATCTGTTGTTGAGGAGTATGGCTTGGTTGATAAAATCTTTTCTATCACTTTAGATAATGCATCTTCTAATGCTAAGGCTATGGAAACTTTGACACCCATGTTTGCTGGTTATCTTGGTTGTGATCCTGCACCTGATGATCCTGCACCTGGTTACAGTCTTGTGCATCAACGCTGTGCTTGTCACATTATTAATCTGATAGTCAAATCTGGACTAAAAAGAATCAAACCTTATATAGAGGATTTTAGAACTGCAATTAATTTCTTGAACTCCTCTAATCAAAGAATTGCTATGTTTAGAAACTACTGTGAAGCTAAAGGTATGAGACCTAGAAAATTTGGCTTAGACATGGATGTTAGATGGAATGCTACTTATCTCATGCTAAAACACTTGGTTCCTTACAGTGAAGTATTTTCTGTGTTCATAAATTCAAATTATGGTTCTGCACTGTTGTCTCCAGCCCATTGGCACGTGGCTGGGAAAATATTGGAGTTCCTGGAAGTATTTTATGACTCTACTGTTACACTGTCTGGTGTTTATTATCCTACCAGTCCTCTTGTGCTGCACCATGTTCTGGAGATTGGAACTCATTTGCATGCATGTGAAAGAGATGTTAATCTTAGACCCTTTGTGTACCCTATGCAGCATAAATTTCTCAAGTATTGGAAGGACATTCCTCTCTTATACTCATTTGCATTCATTCTTGACCCTAGAGCTAAGCTGAGAGGTATGCAAAGGGTCCTCCATTTACTTACTGAATATACTGGTACTGATTACACTACTTACTATGCTGATTTGAAAACTGAGTTGCATAAAATGTTTGAGAAATATTTGAGAAAGTTTGGTGCAACCAGGTCACAAAGGGTTGCTGGTCCTACCCCACCCACTGGTAAGAGAAAACAGGCTTGGGGGGTAATTTTTGGAGGATCAGGTCTGCCTGGTCCTTCCAGTGGCACTGCCTGTTCTTCTTCTCACTCTACTGCTTCTGAACTTTCAAGCTATTTGGACAGCGACTGCATAACTGCTTATGAGGATGGTTTTGACATTCTTCTGTGGTGGAAGGACCACAAACTAACCTATCCTATCCTGGCTATTATGGCCAGAGATATCATGTCAGTTCCTGTTTCCACTTGTTCTTCAGAGTCTTGTTTCAGCTTAGCAGGGAGGATCCTAGAAGAACGGCGCCGGAGCTTGAAACCAGAACATGTTGAGATGCTGACCTTGTTGAAGGATTGGGAGCTAGGAGAGAAGAGGGAACAACATGAAGCTGCTGATACCAAGGAAATTGAAGATGCATTCGAGAATCTGTTCCTGGATGAACCAGAAGGTGAAGATGATGGATCTGGTGGCTGACAGTGGCATTGGTTGGCTGGGAGTGTTGGAGTACTTTTGTGTGAGTTGAGAGTGGATGTGTCCCTCACTCACTTGTTTAGTTTTCATTTGAACCTTTGAACAATGGTCTGTAATAACTATGTAAGATTAAGACATTTGGAGCTGGCTGCACTCTTTTTTCCTGCCTAGGGTTTCTCACAAGGGTGAGTTTTACCTAGGTAGGTTTTTAATGAGGCAGCATTGCACAAAACAGCTCTTTTTGATATTTGAATGGATTGAGATGTTTATTTGGAGGTGTTTTAGATTTAACGGGCTGTGGGCTGGCACGGCCTGTTATTTTTGCCGTGCCTCACGGGCTAGCACGGCACGAAAAATGGCCCACAGGCCCGTGCCTGGGCCGAAGGCCAGGCCCGCAGGCCGATGAGGCACGGCCCGCAGGGCACGGCGTGCCTCCTTGGCCCGATAGCCATCGTGCCGTGCCGGGCCGGGCCGGCCCGATGCCCAGGACTGCTGTCGATGCGATCATTGCTCTTGTCGGCCTCATTGAGGATGAGATTGAAGTCGCCGGTTACCGCCCATGGCCCTGTGCATACGTCCCTAATTGGCCTCGAGCTCCACCAGGAAGAGTACCTTGTCTCCGTCTTCCTGTGGCCCGTACACGGCAGTCAGCCACCATTTTCTTGGCTCTTCCACGGACTGCGTGTGGGCTGAAACTGGTGATCGAATAACACCCAACAAGCACATCAGAGAATGCGACATCAGATTGTCGCCCTGCAGTGAGAATACCACCGCGGGTATGTGATGCCGGCAGGTAAGCGTAATCAGAGAAGTCTCTTCCCAGCATCGAGAGTATCAGAAATTGGGAAATTACATCCAGTTTTGTTTCCTGAAGGCATACGATAGATGGAAGGTTTAACATCATCGACTAGAGTGCGGACAGCGTCACGCCTCGCACGCGCGTTTAGGCCGCGCACATTCCAGGATAGTATGGTTGTATTATCCATTGCAGTGTTCGCCCGGGTATGGCCGGCCAAAGCTCAGGCCACCGAGGCCCAGTGGCCTTCGGGATCCTCGATCGATCGCCCAGTCCGCTGGGCGTCGGGACGCTCGACCGGCCTTGTTTGTGACGGCCGGGAACATCACGTCGAGTACTTCGACGTCGCTGTTGGACAGGTTGCCTTCGAATAGCGAGTCGAAGGAGCGCCTTGCCGCGGAAGACGGTGGCGCCTGTGAGGGCGTAGGATTCCCATTTTCTTGCTTTACTTCTTTTGGCAGCTGCTGGATAAGGCACTGACAGGTGACGTCTGCTGTCCGACCGCCCCCAGCACCGTACCCGTTAGCTGAAGCTGGCTCGCCGTCGATGAGCCCCCGGAAGCACCGGAACCCTTGGAGAAGTGGTGACGGTCGGGGTTGCCGTCGTGACCGCTGTCACCGTCGTCGGAGACCGGCGGCGAGGGTGATGGTGATGGGTCGGACGGATCGAAGTCCATGACGTTCCTGAGGTGGATGAGAACGCGGTACCCCAGAACGTTCTTCCGCCTGATGTACGGCGGCAGGTTGCCGAAGAGCGGCGCGGCGACGTGGACGATCTCGTTCTCGGCGATGAGTAACCAGACGACCTTGGGGATGGGGATGGCCCTCGGGTCGCTTGTCCAGGCGGAGGGCTTGTACGCCGAGAGATCCGCCTTGCTTCAAGATTGCTGGTCGATGGTGTGGATCCAGCAGCTGGGTGCCAGGATCTTTGCGGCCGTGTCTTCTCCCCAAGCATGGGGCGGGATGCCTTCCAGTTCGAGCGCCACCTTGAATTTCATGGTTCCTGCATCAGCGTGCGCCAGGCGTGTCCACTGCCGCAGCACAAGAGACGTTCCGGCCACCGAAACCGGAGGTTCCCTGAGTAGCCTGTCCCGGACCTCCTGAGAGCGGCACCTGATGAGGAATTGCTCGGGCCTCGGGGGTAGAAAGGAGTGACAGAGAAGGAGGCATCTTCGACACCGTGGATGCTGCGCAGGGCACGTGAGGCGTCCGCAATGGAGATCTCGCGCGTCGCGTCCGCCAGCATGGCCGTGATGGCGAACCGTAGGTCTGCTTCGGCGTTGCGCTGGAGATGCAGGTGATAGACCTAAAACAGGATCACGAGCTATACATCTAGAAGAGTCTATTTGCTTTTGGAATAAACAATGAGTCTTAAAATATCTACTAGTACACGATAAGAGATAGAGTGAGAAGGAGAGGGGTGAAGGGGGTGCAAACCATCGACCGGTGCTCGGTGGTGAAAAAACGGTGCAGTAGCGGTGTCGTCCAGGGGTCGGTGTAGAAATCGCAGGGTAGCCCGGCGTCAAGGCAGCCCTCCGGCGTGATGCAGAGGCGGTGGCGGCGCATTCCATCGCTGGCAGCGCCCCATCTGTGATTGGTTAGGGTTTAGGACTATAAGTAGGGTGCTAGGCGGCTTAGACGAACCTCGTGCTCGACACCTCCGGCCCCCACCTACTATTTATGAGTGATTGGTTAGGGTTTAGGACTGTAAGTAGGGTGCTAGGCGGCTTAGACGAACCTCGTGCTTGACACCTCCGGCCCCCACCTACTATTTATGACGCTGTGCGACAGGAGCCACCAATCATATTAAGGTTGAGCGTCCCCGATCAGGGTGCGGATCCCAAATCCTAGTTGGCTTGGGCCAATTGGTGGCTCCCACTGCCTCTCCTCCGGGTGGCCAGGCGGCAGCGGGTCCCTTTCTTCTGGTAGAGGGCTGCGTGTAGCGGCCGGCGGAGTGGTGCCGCTGGCCTGTGAGCCAGCCGGCGTCCCAGGACTCCCCGGGCCGTTCCGCGCCCGGACGAAACGGGTGTTCCCCGCGGCGTTGCTGCTGCCAGCGCCGTTGGTCGGCGATCTCGGACGCTTGCAGTCGCGGGCCACGTGCCATAGACCATGACACCGAACGCACTTCAGCGGTAAACGGCGGCCATGGTTCTTCCCCAGCAAGGCCTCCGCCGGCCGCTCGTCGACAACGCAGGTGTGCGGTTGGGCGCTAGGCCCTGCCTCCAAGTCTACCTGCGTCGGAGAGCCCCGGCGGATGGCGTCGTGGTAGGAGCCCCGGGTTCCTTGCACTGACTCCTCCTCGGTGTCGTCGTCGGAGAAGTCGGAATCTTCAGACCACCGCATGGCTTTGGAGCGGCCCGGGGTATCGGCGGGGTAGAAAGGTGGGGCGTGGGGGGAGAGGACGGCAGGCCCCTTACCTTTGGGGGAGGTGAGGGAAGGGAAGGGAAGGGAAGGGTGGGTGTCCGGCAGTGGAGGGGTGCAGAGTGTCGGGCTGGGGGAAGGGGGCGGGTTGGGGGAGCAGAGCGCCTCCATCGCGTCCGAACCCAAGAAACTCATATTGTCCATGCTGTAACTGTAACTGTACATGTGACAAAGCCTCTCGATCGGGTCAAGTTCAGATGCGAAAAGCATTCCAAACAATTTTGCTTATCTTCCTGAAGATTTTCGTTAGGCGAGAACAGAGAATGTGCATACAGTAAAATGCAGCACCAACCAGTGATTCCTTTCACAAGGCTCAAGGCCGCATATATCAGAGAAACAAAATTCAGAGTCCATGTGCACTACCTTTTGTACAGTGTAACAAGGTCCCAAAGCAACCTCTCTGGTAAACTAGCAAACTGCAAACTGCTACTGCTCGATATATATAAACTAGTAGAAGAGAGTCGTGTATGCAATAATGTTCTATGCCTGAGGGACGGCTGGGTTCTCAACATCGCCGGCGGCGGCCGTGGCGTCGTGCTGTCCCGCTCCCCCCACTCCCACGTCTGCAGCTGAAGGCTGACTGGAAGGTTGATCAGAATCAGACGCCGTCGGAGGATGTTGCTGCTGAGGTGCACGCGCCCTGCGGTGACGGCGAGCCTGCTGGGTAGGAGGCGCCACCCGCCTCGCCCTCCACCGTAGTATCTCAATGACGATCGAGTTGCCGGCCATGCCCACGCCGAAACCGGCGAAGGTCGCCAGGATGATGGATATCACGGCCTGCAAATGGAGCTGCAATGCATTGCAAAGACCCGCTGCTGGTCAGCATATATATACACACACATAACAACATGTTCAGAAGAGCTGTGTTGGTTGGTGTATGCTTACATATCTGTAGAAGAGATGGGTGAAGAAGACGACCAAGAGGAACTGAACTGCCGCGTAGATCCATACGTATCTTCTTGCCACTGCACGCAATGCAAGGTTCTGATATGTATCATGGCTAGCTCTGATTTCTGAAACCAAGCATCTATATATGTAATGTAATTGTGTTTTAATTTGACTCGTGGATGTCATGTCATGACGTACCCATGCTTGTGGTGGTCAAGGATGAGAAGAGGCCCAGGATACATGAGAAGGGCAGCGATATAGCCAGCGCAGCAATGCCGTCATGGGCCACCTGTCAGTCAGGTGAATTTAGCATACCATGCATATACTATGTATGTCAATTTTAACAAGAACAAGAGGTAGCAGCAGTACCAGTAATTCTTCCAAGAAGCAGAAGTAGGCCAGGATGCTTACGATTACAAGGATAGGCGTCCCATGCCACACTCTGAGTAACAAGACAAGAGGAAGTTTCTGAGTTTCAGGTGAAAGCTCGATCACATCAGTCAGATTTGATTCTTAAGAGAGATGTTACTTTGATAACGCGTGTGGTGGTGATCTGCTCAAAGTAGGTAACCAACTATTATATTGTGTCATTCCAAAATGGCACGTAGCTAGGACAGGTGTCAATCTCCACATAATGCTAATGATGCAGGTAGTGATAGCTAGCATCCTTATTTGAAAATAAAAGACGCGTGTGTGCGTACGTGGTGGCATCCCAGATGCTTGGATTGTTCAAGTAAAACTTGCTTCTTCACAAGTAAATAAACAATTAACAAACAATACCCCATGGGACCAGCATGTAAGGAACGACAATTTTGTCATATGTAAGCAAAGCAATTCTGGTCAAATTTGTCATTCATAAACTAGTATATAATATCTAGTCACTCTGCAGCATTAGCTGCTTAGGTGTTCTCCAATCCATCCACAAATTAAAGACTTGCTGCAAATATAATTCTGAATTTCTGATGATGACTGATGAGAGCGATGGGGAATTGTTAAGAGCATGCATCTAGCTTACCTGTACCGATCGTATCTGGCCGTGCTCCCTCCGCCGAGATTCATCAGGTCGCGCTGCTGAATGCTCTGCACACGCAGCAGGGTGACGGGGAGGTTCTGCACGTCCTGCTTGCACACCTCGCAGGTCCTGGTGCCCTTGATGCTGAACCACTTGACGGCGCAGTCCCTGTGCGCCAGCGCCAGCTCGCCCTTGCACGAGCACTCCAGCTTGATGAGGGTGTCGCTGCCTTCCGACAGCTCCACCATGCAGATCCGGCACACCGCCTCCTCCTCCGGGATGTCCTCGCCGCCGTCGTCGTCGTGGCCGCCGCCGCCGGTCGTCCCTGAACACGAAATGCATGCGCATCATCAGAATAATGCAGAGCAAAGTCTGTAACTGTCGGAAATGATTCATCAGACACCCACCTGAGTGTGAAGGCACTATGTCAGGGTCGACGACAGGGGCTCTGGGCGTGGAAGGGACGACGCGGTACATGCCGCCTAGCGAGTCCATCCGCTTGAAGCTCTTGGCGTTGTTCAGCTTCTTCATGTTCATGGGGAGGGACTGCGAGCGGCAGATGTGGTGCACTGCTGCACCTGGTTTCGGCTGAACTGGTGGCTGTGGCTGTGACGACGACAGAGCATGAGCATCTTCCAGCGGGAGCGACGACGTCCTGGCCATCACCTTGGTGGCGCTGAACAGCTTGGAGACGGCCGACGACTTGAAGCTCCCCGCCGGGAGCAGGCTCTTCACCGTCTGCCTCAGCATGAAGGACGGCGAGTGCAGAGGCGGCCTGCTGGGCCTGCTGCTGGAGCTGGAGGAAGAAACGGGCGTGCTGGGGATGTTGCTGCCTGTCTGGTGCCCCCTCCTGCTGGAAGGTGGGGTGATGCTCATGCCGCCTTGCGTCGGCGTCGGGAGGTTGTCTGCCGGGATGTCGATGCAGAGATGTGGCTGCGGCCGTTGCTCGGATGAAACAACACTTGCTGCAGTGGCGTCGTCCTACATACATACAGTACAAAAGAGTAACAAGATTCTTCAGACGAGCGAAGCGATCTTCCTTCAGAGTTTGCAGCTGCATATATGATATATATAGGCGAAAAAAAAAACATTCAGATATAAACATACAACCAGGAAGGAAAATCAACAGAGTCGCGCATAACAATCTGTTGCCAGCCAGCCTGCCTCCTGAATTGCTGATTGCCATGGAAACAAACACTACTCTATCTAATCTAATTTCAGAGCAGCAGAGGTAGCAAGGCTCTTGAAGTCTTTTAAAAAATAAAAAAAAAAGGCTTTCAAGTCAAATATTCTGTAACTGCATATATACTAGTACAAGATACCAGCACTAGCAGATTACCGAAGATCCCATCTCATCGGACAAGGAATTGGATTACACAGTAACAATGTTTAATTTTTTCCACCCCAATACACATGGATTAATTAAGGGCGATAGGAGTGCAGCCAATTCCATTCCAGCACACATGAATGATGTATCTGAGTCTGGGCCTGACTTTACCTGCAGGTCCCTGCTATGCAGCTGCGGATTCTCCTTCTCCATGGCCGGCGCAGGCAAGGAAGGAAGCAATCTTGGATTGGAATCTGGACGGTGGCTCGGTTGCTTGCCAGCCGTTAGCAGTCGATCGCAGAGCAGTGGTGGCAGAGGAAAGAAGGCGAGCGAGCGATCAACAATGGCGGAATTGGCTCAACTGGGATGGAGAAGACGATTCGATTCGATGCTTTTCTTGCGGCTCAGTTGTACGAGTACACTACTGCCTCTATTCGGTGCAGGCAAGCATCATAAATAGAGGGAGGCAGCAGGCAGGAGAGGGCTGCTGGGCCGCTGTGGTGGTGAAGCGAGTGGAGGCGACAGGGTGAGGTGGGCAGGACGCGGCCGGAGGAGTGGGCGATCCAGCAGAGCAATCAAACCAAGACAAAACCAGCCGCAGCTGCCCCCGTCAGTTTCATTTTCACCTAGTTGCACTGCAAGGGCCCTGATGCAGTGATGCAGTCATGCTCATGGTTTTTTTTTTAACTCTCATGCTCATGGGTTATCCCCACTCAACACTCCTTGTAGCTCTTCACTTTCCCTGCGTGCAGTGAATTAATATATAATCATGCCTCTAACTAGTCAACTATAGCTTTCTCATAGAGTCTACCGCTATGATCATGGGCGGAGCCACGTGAGGGCGATAGGGGGCTGCGGCCCCCCCTTGATCGAGGGAGTTTTCTAAAGGGCGAAACGTGAGCAGCTGCGACGTAGGTTATTAAGTGCAATACGTTTAAGTGAATTTTTCGTCGGTTGCTATCCCAGCACCTCTCGCTAAACTCAACACACGGTGCTTCGATTAAAAAATTGGCTTGCACTGCTATATATGCGCCTGAAGTCTTTGAACTGCTCTCCTCCCTCCCTCACTCCCTGGTCTACGTGTAGGAAGGAGAAAAGTGACTTTTTATTTGTTACTAATGCTTGATACTTGATATGTTGGACTTCATGCTAGCTTGGTGCAATATGCTGGACTGAAATTTACTAAGATATATATAGCCTCTTTGACGTGGACTATGGCTAGCAATACCTTCTATTCTAAACGCTGCAACTGCTATCAGGCACTATAGATTTTTTTAGCTCTCATGACATTTGGCTTCTGTTGCCTACAACAATTGCTATACTACGTAAAGACAATATATGTTTCACAAGCATTTCTCTTCTTAAAGCATTGGCAGGCATTGTATTGAATGATGGTGGAGCTCATCCATGATGTCATCAAACGAGTTTTACATATGCATAAGCACTTCATCTCATTTTTCATCTTACTTGTTGGCTTCTCTTTTTCATGGAGCAAGCGCAAGCTGGAAGATAGTAGCATCTAGTTAGGTGTGGCATGAGCTTATGGAATTGGCCTCCTCTTGATTTTAGCTCAGGCTCCGCCACTGGCTATGATATTGGCCCCGTTCGGCTTGCTGAAATTTGGCTGGACTGGTTTAAAAATACTGTTCTGGCTGAATTGTTGTGAGAGAAAAACACTATTTCGGCTGAAAAAAGAAGCCGAACAAGCCGGCTTCTGGGTAAGCCGAACCGGGCCATTCTCAATTACTTCGCTCTTGCCGCTAATGATGCTTTAGCTCTGTTATTAATGCTTTACTCGTTTTGTCCAATAAAAAATATCATCCTCTCTTCCTCATAAGTCACACACTTTTAATTTTGACTAAATATATATATTAAAAAACTAACATTTATGATACATAACTGATATTGTTAGATAGATCGTTGAGTATGTTTTCATAATAAATTTATTTGGAGATATAGGTGTTATTGATATTTTCTACAAATCTAGTCAAACTTAAGAAAAAATTAACCAGCACAAGTCCCATAGCGACTCTTTTTATATGTATGCCTATATCTATGTCTCTATGTTACGTCGTTTACTTAAGAGTAAAATGCACCACAGGTACTCAAACTATTGTGTGGTTCTCAAATAGGTACTCGAACTGAAAAACCTACCAACTAGGTACTGAAACTATATTTTTTGTCACCAACAACATAAGATTAGGCCACGCAGGCAACAACAGCTTAGGTGGACAAGCCACATAGGCACCAACATCGCAATCGTCATGGGATTTTTGCTGCACCCCCCCCCCCCCCCCCCCCCCCCGCCGAACGTGGCCGGTCACTTCTTGGTCCCTAGGTGCAGTACGGCTGAAACCCCTCCCGTCCCTAAAGTCTCCCGTGCCGGTCTTCTCTCTCTCTCGTATTCTCTCGATACACCGCCGCCGCCCGGCCCTCCCAGTCTTGCCGCCGCCGGCCCCTCCATTCTCGCCCCCCCCTCCCCCACAATCTCATCGCCACCCGCCTCCCTCCAGTCTCGCCGCTGCTCGCCTCCCCATCTCACCGCGTGCTCGTGAGGGGTGTGCTTGGTGGGGGTCAGATGGGGGCGAGAGCGGCCTCATGAGGGACGTGGTCGCCACGCTCCACGAGCAGGCCGAGGCCAAGGACATCGTCGCCATCACAAGAATCAGGTGTGTCCGTGTGCCTCCCTCCATGGACAACAAGATTCTGGTAGTGATAAGGAAAATAAAGAGGTTGGTTGAAGCCATGGGAGGTGTGGCGCGGCGCGGCACGGCACCATGGCCGGTCGCCGGCGATTGGAAGGGGAACCAGCACCTGTTTATGGTAAGTGCCTCAAATTTGGTGTGGTAGTACATGGATTTGATGCATAGATTGGGTTGTCAGGGCAAAGCACTAAACTTTAGGTTTATCTGAATGTTTAGGGCCTGATGATGACGAGTTCTCTGTGGAAATACATCATGGGGGATTTTTCTGTGGGTCTGGTAAAGATCAGATTTATCTTGATGGCAAGGTTGATTGGTTTGACCATATCAAAGAGAAGTATTGGCGTTTTTTTGCAGTTGATGAGATTAGTGTGATGTTAGGTTATGGACTTGACAATGTGGAGGTGTACTGGTTGTTGCCTGAGATGGTTGTGCCTACTAGTTTGAGAATTGTAGACTTAGATGCAGATACACAAATCAAGAACCAATTTGCATATAAGATCAAAAACTTTGTGATGTACTTTGATATCTATAATTCATTTGACAAAGACATTATGTTGAATCCAATTGGTACACTACCCAAAATGTTAAGTCCTAGGAAGGTGCCACCTGAAAGAGATGATGTGGGCAACTACAACAACAGTGACAATGATGGCAGTATAGATGGGTACTTCTTAGAAGTGACTATGAAGTTGATGATGATGATGACCTATTCTATGACAATGTTAATGATGGGGTGGTTGATGAGGGTGCAGCCAAGGGCATTGTAGTCAGCAAAGGGAAGAAGAGAAATGCTCCATATGGCAAAGAGAAGATGGCAACGGTTAGGGAATGGGATGAGCTGTCATCTGATGAGGATGAGTTGGAGTTACCAGTTGAGGAAGAGGGCCAGGTTGGGATGAATTTGAAGACCTTCAGGCCAGAGGACCTGCAGAACCCTATTTTCAAAATTGGAATGAAGTTTGCATCAGTACAACTACTAAGAAAGGCTATTACAGAATACAGTATCAAACATAGGATGGAGATAAAGATGCCATGGAATGACAAGACCAGAATCAAAGCTCATTGTGATGTTGGTTGTCCATGGTACTTGTATGCTTCATTTGATTCTAGGATAGAATGTTTCTTGATCAAATCTTATGTTGGTGATCACCATTGTCAAAATAAATGGGTGCTTAAGAGGTGCACTGCAAAATGGCTAGCTAACAAGTACTTGGACAAGTTTAGGGCTGATGAGAAGATGAGCCTAACCAATTTTGGAAGGGCAGTTCAGTTGGAGTTGAACTTGACCCCCTCTAGGATGAAGCTGAGTAGGGCAAGAAGGATGGCATGGAACATCATTTATGGAGATGAAGTGCAGCAATTCAATCTTCTTTGGAACTATGGTCATGAACTCAGGAAGTCAAATCCAGGTAGTAGCTTCTTTCTAAACTTGCTTGATGGCTACTTCAGTTCACTTTATGTGTCTTTCGATGCTTGTAAGAGGGGTTTCCTCAGTGGATGTAGGCCAGTGATATGTCTAGATGGCTGCCACATCAAGACTAAATTTGGGGGACAGCTACTCATTGCTGTAGGCATAGACCCAAATGATTGTATCTTTCCTGTAGCCATGGCAGTGGTAGAGGTAGAGTGTCTAGCATCATGGAAGTTTTTCCTAGAGACACTAAAACAGGATCTTGGCATAGACAACACCACTCCTTGGACCATAATGATAGATAAACAAAAAGGACTAATGCCTGTTGTCCAGCAAGTTTTCCCTAACTCTGAGCATAGGTTCTGTGTTAGGCATCTATACTCAAACTTCCAAGGCCACTTCAAAGGGGAAAACTTGAAGAATGAACTGTGGGCATGTGCTAGAGCAAGTACAGTAACAAGGTGGAACCAGGAAATGGAGAAAATGAAAGTGCTCAACAAGGATGCCTATGCATGGTTAGAGAAGATGCTACCAAACACTTGGGTTAGAGCCTTTTTCAGTGAGTACCCGAAATGTGATATCCTGTTAAACAACACTTGTGAAGTTTTCAACAATTACATCTTGGAAGCTAGAGAACTGCCTATCTTGACCATGATACAGAAGATCAAGTCCCAACTAATGGTCAGGCATTACAATAAACAGAAAGAAGTGACTGAGAAATGGGTTGGAATGGCCATATGCCCAAAGATTAGGAAAAAGTTAGCTAGGCATGCTAATTTCTCCAACACATGCTATCCTATACCAAGTGGGAATGGTATCTTTGAAGTTCATGACCGAGAGTGGCAGTATGTGGTTGATCTTATGGGCAAAAATTGTGAATGCAGAAGGTGGCAGTTGACAGGCATACCATGCAACCATGCCATTTCTTGCCTGAAGCATGAAAGAATCCTAGAAGATTTAGTGCTCCCAAATTGTTACTCCATTGATGCATTCAAAAATGCATATGGCTGCAACATATATCCATGTTCTGAAAAATCTTCCTGGGAGAATGTTGGAGGTCCAGAAGTGCAGCCACCTAAGTATGAGAAGAGGGTAGGCAGACCACCTAAGGCAAGAAAAAGGGCAGCACATGAAGTTCAAGGTCCTAATGGACCAAGGCTGTCCAAACATGGAGTAATCATGCACTGCAGCCATTGTGGACAAACTGGTCATAACTCAGCTAGGTGTGAAGCAAAGAAGGCAGGCCTACCAGCTATTAAGAAAACAAAAAACCAACTAGAACTGCTACTACAACTACAACTGAGCCAGAGCAACAACCAAGTTATGAGGTGAGTCATTCTCAGGTATGTGCACAGCCACAACCATACATTTTACATGTGCAAATGTAACTATCTAACTTTATTATTGGTTTAGGAGGTGACTAACCTAGTTGAGGTACCATTAATGTCCCAAGTAGAGAACCCCATGCTGTCACAACTACTAGATGAGGTACCAGTAATGTTCATTTCAGTTTCAGTCACAACCATTTATTACTGGCATATCACAAAACTAATGTAACCTATTGTATTCAGGCTTCACAGAACATGAGGCACATTCCATCTACTTCACCATTGCCAGACTCTACCTACATCATTTCCAACCTCCCACCAGCAAGGCATACTCCACTTACAACAGCAACAAAGACTGGAAGGACCTCAAGGACCAAGATAGTGAAGAACAACGGTGCTGCCCCTAGTAAGAAGACAGGTAAGACCAAGAGAGGTCAATTTGGACAGTAGGATAGCCCAGACAACACTTTAGGTAGTCTTTTGTGCAGGAAATATAATTGCCTTTTGTCCAGCAACTATATGTTGCCTTTTGTCCAGCAACTATAGTTGCCTTTTGTGTAGTGATCTCATATAGGTATAGATCATTTGCAGCAACTTGTTGTTTTCTTAGCATATGTAATGGAAGCAACAAAACAATTCCTAGTTTGCTGATGACATCTTGGCTGTAATGACCACAACTATGGAAATAAATGGTTTCTCAGTCAATATATGTCACTGTGAATGGATGGATGGTTCGGATGGTGTGTTCTCTTAGCATATAAAATGGGACCTGTGAATGTGAATGGATAGTTAGGCTGGGTGGTTTTCTTAGCATATGTAATGAACTGTGAATGTGAATGTATGGTTTGGCTGGGGGGTTTTTAGCAAAATGGGCATCCAGGGTGGCTTGGACATGAGCTGATGTTGCCTATGTGGCCAAGTTAGTACTGCTGGTGACAAAAAAATATAGATCCAGTACCTAGTAGGTAGGTTTTTCAGTTTGAGTACCTATTTGGGAACCACACAATAGTTTGAGTACCTATGGTACATTTTACTCTTTACTTAATAAATCATGAACCATTGAATAATTATTGAATCATTGGATGTTGAACGAACATGAATGTTGGCACTAGCTTTAAGTTTGTTGATTGATTTGACGAAGCATACTTTATCTTGTGATCGCTGCTAGCAGTAAGACTAGGCTTACCTCGGTTTTGTAATGTTGTCAACATTTTCTTTCTTCTTAATGAAATGCTTTGGCACGATCGTGAAAACATTGATAAATGTTAAGTAACAGACTTAGAGACATTCTTTTAGAATCCTGTATATGTATTTAAGTACTTTTATTCATGATTTTTTTAAACATATTCATGATTTTTTAGTTACATGTTAACATACATAATTAATTAAAATTTTTAAATATTTTTACAAAACAATAAATTAAATAACTTGTACTATATCATGCTATATCTTTTTATAGCTCTTGGAGAAGACCATGGCTAAAGGTTTTAGCCCCTATTTGAAACCATGTTAATAATTAATATATGACACTTTTATTTTCCTCGAAAAATTCTAATATAAACTTCAGTGTGTATTCTTGAGTTATATAGATGCAACTCTCCATCCTGTAATATGTATAGCGCATATAAATATTCAAAATCTGGACTTAAATATAAGGGTAACATAGCGCATATAAGCATTCACAATTTGTACCTCAATATAAGGGATTTTAGAGGGGAACTAGTTTTGAATTAAATAGTTGCATAAATTAGTAGGTATCATATTGTTACTTGATATTTATCAACCAATCACCATCAATTACGTTGATGATATCGTCTGATTAGGAAATAAAGTGAGGGTATATGCGTCTTTTATGTTCTCTTAATCTGTCAGTCTCTAGTGCTCTAGATTATGGAGTACCATGCTACTATTGTGTCTTCGCTTTTATTCTCAAATTAATTAATGTTTTTATTTTCTATAATATGTTTAATGTGTATTAAAAAATTAATTTGCACCACCAGTACACATGAGGGTGCTTCGTTTTTCTTTGTAAAGATATATGGTACCGATATATTTTTCTGTTTTCTTGCAGAAGAAAGAAAGTAGTTGTCCTTACAGCCAAGAAGTTTATTCAGTTTTCATAGTTGACACGGTTAAACACTTCCTTAACCTTTATTGTACTGTTGATTGCTCAAGATCTCAACAAGTATCTTTAAGATAAAAAGAAACTTTATCTATCTCAGACAAATACAGTTAGATGATACAATTGGTCCAAGGACCACTCCTATCTTCTACGTGACTACTCCTTTGTTGCAAATTATAAGACGTTTTGATATTTCTAGATTAAAAATTTTTACTATATATCTAGGTGCATAGCAAAGCCATGGATTAAAAAAGCCAAAAAGTCTTAAAATTTAGAAAGGAGGAAGTAAGATGCATATAGCATCTGATTTCATTTTCTTGCAGTTAATTATTATAGAGATATTCTTATTTTCCAAATAAAAATCCAAAATTAAATTTCAGTGTGTGTGGGGGTATGGCCCCCGGTATCCACAAGACAAGACATGGGCCACACCATCAGAGGTGGCCCAGCCCACAAGATCAAGGCGTGCACGGCGTTGCTCGGCGTGCACCGCAAGATATTGTATAGTACCAAATATGCTACTTTCCTTGTAACCATACCCCTCCAGAGTATATAAGGAGAGGCAGGGGTTCCCTAGTGGACACGATCCATACATCCCAATGCAATACATCAGAACACAGGATATAGGTATTACGTCATACTGACGGCCAAACATGTCTAAATCTTGTGCCTTGGTGCTTATATTACCATCTTGCTCCTGATCTCGCTCACCTCTACGATAAATCTACCATCGTGGGATACTCCTTGGTGGATTGCCGAGCATCTTTTATCGACAATTGGCGCGCCAGGTAGGGGTGTGCGTGCTGTTTCCTTGTCGAACAAGATGGTTTTTTTCCGCAGGCTCTTCGTCCCTTCCATAGCCCGGCTAGATCTTCACGGTCGGATCCAACTCGTAGGTCATCAACGCTGACGGAGTCGGAGAGCTTCTCAAGCCGGTGCAGATCGGTTCTGCGCTGACCACCCCCGCACCCGCAACTGTAGATCTGATCTTGGAACTACTTCCAAGGTCGCCTTCATCAACGACCCGCCGCCCGCTTCCTCGCTACGAGAGGAGGCAGGTCAACAACGACGATCTGATCGAATCCATCGATAGGGTCGGTCTGAAGCTCGCCGATTGCCTCTCCGTCGCCGAATCAGCCCTGGAAACTTTGGTTCAGCGCCGACCACCCTCCGATCCAAATCTATCGGAGGCTGCTTAGGAAACTCTAGGGGTTACGGCCCTACCCTTCGGGTTCACCAACGCTGCCGCAGCTTACCAACATGCCCTGAGGGGCACATTCGCCGACCAGGTTAAAGACGTCCATCCTCTCGCCGACCAGATAACGCCATACGTCGCCGACCAGACTTTCTGCCTAAAGCTAAGTCACATTTTAATATTCTTCTAAATATTCTTCAATCTCCGTGTATCGCCATAATGTTTCTCCGAGATGTTTTCTCCATGTTTGCTCTCCAAATGATTTTCCGAACCCCGAACAGTCATGTTGATGCTCGGACGCCTCCAGAGATGGCCCTGTCTCTGGCTCCTCCCTACACGTGCTATGGACTGTGCGTTATGGGTGGTCGGCAGTGGCTCCTTGGTCACGCCTGTTCCTCCTACACGTGCATGGGCTCCGCGCTCCGCATTATGGTTAACGGGCTAGCTAGGGCTAGAGACTCAGCTACACACTAACTGTTCGGGTGGTTTATATTAAATACATCTTCACACCAACTAATCGCCGAGCTACTTATGCTATTTTATCGCCATTGATAATTTTTCTTCAGAGTTCATATATTTGTACATCATGTACTACCCGTTCTACATATTTGTATTGCAGGATCATCGCCTAGGTGATCGGATCACCTGGTGCTCGGACTTCACCACCGATCAACTGGTCGGACTGCTTGGTCTATGGACTCCGTCGCTGACCAGTTGATCGGAATGTTCGCCGGTCGCTTCTACTCAATGCTCACTTCACCGCCGATCAGTTGACCAGACTGTTCGTCGCTCATGCTTCATCGCCAGATACATCGGTTACTCCTCGGCGCTAGGATTCTTTGTGCTCAAAGACTAAGTGGTCACACTTCACCTTGCGAACATCGCTAGCGACGTCGAGACTCCTCGCTCCTTGGTGCTCGGATGTCGCCAGCGACACTGAGGACTCCTTGCTCCTCAGTGCTCGTTCATCGCCAGCGATGCCGGGGACTCCTTGCTCCTCAGTGCTCGAACATCACCAACGACGCTGACTCCTCCCTCCTCGGTGCTTGGACATCGCCCGCAACGCCGGGGACTCCTCGCTCCTTGGTGCTCGGTCATCACCAGCGACGTCGGGGACTCGTCACTCCTCAATGCTAGGACATCACCAGCGATACCGAGGACTCCTCCTCGCTCTAAGGTGCTCGGTCATCGCCAGCAACGCCGGGGACTCCTCACTCCTCGGTGCATGGTCATCGCTAGCAACATCGAGGACTCCTCGCTCCTCGGTGCTCGAACATCACCAGCGACACCAGGGACTCCTCGGTGCTCGGACATCACCAGCGATGTCAGGACTCCTTGCTCCCTGGTGCTCAGATGTCGCTAGCGACGCCGGGGACTCCTCGCTCCTCGGTGCTCGGTCATCACCCGCGACACCGGGGACTCCTCGCTGCTCAATGCTTGGACATCGCCAGCGACACCGGGGACTCCTCCCTCCTCAGTGCTCGGACATCGCCAGTGATGCTGGGGACTCCTCACTCCTCGGTGCTCGGTCAGCGCCTGCAACGCCAGGACTCTTCGATGCTCGGTCATCGCCAGTGACATCAGGGACTCCTCGCTCCTTGGTGCTCGGACATCGCTAGCGATGCCAGGGACTCCTCGCTCCAAGGTGCTCGGTCATTGCCAGCGATGTCGGGGACTCCTCACTCCTCGATGCTTGGTCATCGCCAGCGACGTCGGGGACTCCTCGCTCCTCGGTGTTCAGACATCACCAGCGACATCGGGGACTCCTCGCTCCTCGATGCTCGAATATCGCCAGCTACGCCGGGGACTTCTCGGTGCTTCGATCTTGCTACATCTCATCGGTGTGCTATCAAGCTGCTCCATGTTGTTTGGATCAGGGTGCTGATCTTGGGCAGCACGTCTGGGTCTTGATACGCGCATGTCAAACGATGTCGGCAAGCTTTCAGACTTCTTTTTTTTACCTTGCTACAAGATTCATTCTTCATCTTCCAGCTGGCTTGGGGACTAAGTGGGCACACTTCACCTTGCAGTGAATGTGCGCTTTTCTCATCTCGTGGCTATGCCCGGGGACTGGCTGCCTGCTCGGCTAGTCTTCTACTTTCTGACCCTAGCACCACATGACTACGTCACCTACTATTAGGCTCGGGGACTAGCTGTGAGGGTATGGCCCCCGGTATCCACAAGACAAGATATGGGCCACACCATCAGAGGTGGCCCAGCCCACAAGATTAAGGCGTGCACGGCGCTGCTCGGCGTGCACCGCAAGATATTATATAGTACCAAATAGGCTACTTTCCTTGTAACCCTACCCCTCCAGCATATATAAGGAGAGGCAGGGGTCCCCTAGTGGACACGATCCATACATCTCAATGCAATACATCAGAACACAGGATATAGGTATTACGTCATACATCGACCGGTGCTCGGTGGTGAAAAAACGGTGCAGTAGCGGTGTCGTCCAGGGGTCGGTGTAGAAATCGCAGGGTAGCCCGGCGTCAAGGCAGCCCTCCGGCGTGATGCAGAGGCGGTGGCGGCGCATTCCATCGCTGGCAGCGCCCCATCTGTGATTGGTTAGGGTTTAGGACTATAAGTAGGGTGCTAGGCGGCTTAGACGAACCTCGTGCTCGACACCTCCGGCCCCCACCTACTATTTATGAGTGATTGGTTAGGGTTTAGGACTGTAAGTAGGGTGCTAGGCGGCTTAGACGAACCTCGTGCTTGACACCTCCGGCCCCCACCTACTATTTATGACGCTGTGCGACAGGAGCCACCATCATATTAAGGTTGAGCGTCCCCGATCAGGGTGCGGATCCCAAATCCTAGTTGGCTTGGGCCAATTGGTGGCTCCCACTGCCTCTCCTCCGGGTGGCCAGGCGGCAGCGGGTCCCTTTCTTCTGGTAGAGGGCTGCGTGTAGCGGCCGGCGGAGTGGTGCCGCTGGCCTGTGAGCCAGCCGGCGTCCCAGGACTCCCCGGGCCGTTCCGCGCCCGGACGAAACGGGTGTTCCCCGCGGCGTTGCTGCTGCCAGCGCCGTTGGTCGGCGATCTCGGACGCTTGCAGTCGCGGGCCACGTGCCATAGACCATGACACCGAACGCACTTCAGCGGTAAACGGCGGCCATGGTTCTTCCCCAGCAAGGCCTCCGCCGGCCGCTCGTCGACAACGCAGGTGTGCGGTTGGGCGCTAGGCCCTGCCTCCAAGTCTACCTGCGTCGGAGAGCCCCGGCGGATGGCGTCGTGGTAGGAGCCCCGGGTTCCTTGCACTGACTCCTCCTCGGTGTCGTCGTCGGAGAAGTCGGAATCTTCAGACCACCGCATGGCTTTGGAGCGGCCCGGGGTATCGGCGGGGGTAGAAAGGTGGGGCGTGGGGGGAGAGGACGGCAGGCCCCTTACCTTTGGGGGAGGTGAGGGAAGGGAAGGGAAGGGAAGGGTGGGTGTCCGGCAGTGGAGGGGTGCAGAGTGTCGGGCTGGGGGAAGGGGGCGGGTTGGGGGAGCAGAGCGCCTCCATCGCGTCCGAACCCAAGAAACTCATATTGTCCATGCTGTAACTGTAACTGTACATGTGACAAAGCCTCTCGATCGGGTCAAGTTCAGATGCGAAAAGCATTCCAAACAATTTTGCTTATCTTCCTGAAGATTTTCGTTAGGCGAGAACAGAGAATGTGCATACAGTAAAATGCAGCACCAACCAGTGATTCCTTTCACAAGGCTCAAGGCCGCATATATCAGAGAAACAAAATTCAGAGTCCATGTGCACTACCTTTTGTACAGTGTAACAAGGTCCCAAAGCAACCTCTCTGGTAAACTAGCAAACTGCAAACTGCTACTGCTCGATATATATAAACTAGTAGAAGAGAGTCGTGTATGCAATAATGTTCTATGCCTGAGGGACGGCTGGGTTCTCAACATCGCCGGCGGCGGCCGTGGCGTCGTGCTGTCCCGCTCCCCCCACTCCCACGTCTGCAGCTGAAGGCTGACTGGAAGGTTGATCAGAATCAGACGCCGTCGGAGGATGTTGCTGCTGAGGTGCACGCGCCCTGCGGTGACGGCGAGCCTGCTGGGTAGGAGGCGCCACCCGCCTCGCCCTCCACCGTAGTATCTCAATGACGATCGAGTTGCCGGCCATGCCCACGCCGAAACCGGCGAAGGTCGCCAGGATGATGGATATCACGGCCTGCAAATGGAGCTGCAATGCATTGCAAAGACCCGCTGCTGGTCAGCATATATATACACACACATAACAACATGTTCAGAAGAGCTGTGTTGGTTGGTGTATGCTTACATATCTGTAGAAGAGATGGGTGAAGAAGACGACCAAGAGGAACTGAACTGCCGCGTAGATCCATACGTATCTTCTTGCCACTGCACGCAATGCAAGGTTCTGATATGTATCATGGCTAGCTCTGATTTCTGAAACCAAGCATCTATATATGTAATGTAATTGTGTTTTAATTTGACTCGTGGATGTCATGTCATGACGTACCCATGCTTGTGGTGGTCAAGGATGAGAAGAGGCCCAGGATACATGAGAAGGGCAGCGATATAGCCAGCGCAGCAATGCCGTCATGGGCCACCTGTCAGTCAGGTGAATTTAGCATACCATGCATATACTATGTATGTCAATTTTAACAAGAACAAGAGGTAGCAGCAGTACCAGTAATTCTTCCAAGAAGCAGAAGTAGGCCAGGATGCTTACGATTACAAGGATAGGCGTCCCATGCCACACTCTGAGTAACAAGACAAGAGGAAGTTTCTGAGTTTCAGGTGAAAGCTCGATCACATCAGTCAGATTTGATTCTTAAGAGAGATGTTACTTTGATAACGCGTGTGGTGGTGATCTGCTCAAAGTAGGTAACCAACTATTATATTGTGTCATTCCAAAATGGCACGTAGCTAGGACAGGTGTCAATCTCCACATAATGCTAATGATGCAGGTAGTGATAGCTAGCATCCTTATTTGAAAATAAAAGACGCGTGTGTGCGTACGTGGTGGCATCCCAGATGCTTGGATTGTTCAAGTAAAACTTGCTTCTTCACAAGTAAATAAACAATTAACAAACAATACCCCATGGGACCAGCATGTAAGGAACGACAATTTTGTCATATGTAAGCAAAGCAATTCTGGTCAAATTTGTCATTCATAAACTAGTATATAATATCTAGTCACTCTGCAGCATTAGCTGCTTAGGTGTTCTCCAATCCATCCACAAATTAAAGACTTGCTGCAAATATAATTCTGAATTTCTGATGATGACTGATGAGAGCGATGGGGAATTGTTAAGAGCATGCATCTAGCTTACCTGTACCGATCGTATCTGGCCGTGCTCCCTCCGCCGAGATTCATCAGGTCGCGCTGCTGAATGCTCTGCACACGCAGCAGGGTGACGGGGAGGTTCTGCACGTCCTGCTTGCACACCTCGCAGGTCCTGGTGCCCTTGATGCTGAACCACTTGACGGCGCAGTCCCTGTGCGCCAGCGCCAGCTCGCCCTTGCACGAGCACTCCAGCTTGATGAGGGTGTCGCTGCCTTCCGACAGCTCCACCATGCAGATCCGGCACACCGCCTCCTCCTCCGGGATGTCCTCGCCGCCGTCGTCGTCGTGGCCGCCGCCGCCGGTCGTCCCTGAACACGAAATGCATGCGCATCATCAGAATAATGCAGAGCAAAGTCTGTAACTGTCGGAAATGATTCATCAGACACCCACCTGAGTGTGAAGGCACTATGTCAGGGTCGACGACAGGGGCTCTGGGCGTGGAAGGGACGACGCGGTACATGCCGCCTAGCGAGTCCATCCGCTTGAAGCTCTTGGCGTTGTTCAGCTTCTTCATGTTCATGGGGAGGGACTGCGAGCGGCAGATGTGGTGCACTGCTGCACCTGGTTTCGGCTGAACTGGTGGCTGTGGCTGTGACGACGACAGAGCATGAGCATCTTCCAGCGGGAGCGACGACGTCCTGGCCATCACCTTGGTGGCGCTGAACAGCTTGGAGACGGCCGACGACTTGAAGCTCCCCGCCGGGAGCAGGCTCTTCACCGTCTGCCTCAGCATGAAGGACGGCGAGTGCAGAGGCGGCCTGCTGGGCCTGCTGCTGGAGCTGGAGGAAGAAACGGGCGTGCTGGGGATGTTGCTGCCTGTCTGGTGCCCCCTCCTGCTGGAAGGTGGGGTGATGCTCATGCCGCCTTGCGTCGGCGTCGGGAGGTTGTCTGCCGGGATGTCGATGCAGAGATGTGGCTGCGGCCGTTGCTCGGATGAAACAACACTTGCTGCAGTGGCGTCGTCCTACATACATACAGTACAAAAGAGTAACAAGATTCTTCAGACGAGCGAAGCGATCTTCCTTCAGAGTTTGCAGCTGCATATATGATATATATAGGCGAAAAAAAAAACATTCAGATATAAACATACAACCAGGAAGGAAAATCAACAGAGTCGCGCATAACAATCTGTTGCCAGCCAGCCTGCCTCCTGAATTGCTGATTGCCATGGAAACAAACACTACTCTATCTAATCTAATTTCAGAGCAGCAGAGGTAGCAAGGCTCTTGAAGTCTTTTAAAAAATAAAAAAAAAAGGCTTTCAAGTCAAATATTCTGTAACTGCATATATACTAGTACAAGATACCAGCACTAGCAGATTACCGAAGATCCCATCTCATCGGACAAGGAATTGGATTACACAGTAACAATGTTTAATTTTTTCCACCCCAATACACATGGATTAATTAAGGGCGATAGGAGTGCAGCCAATTCCATTCCAGCACACATGAATGATGTATCTGAGTCTGGGCCTGACTTTACCTGCAGGTCCCTGCTATGCAGCTGCGGATTCTCCTTCTCCATGGCCGGCGCAGGCAAGGAAGGAAGCAATCTTGGATTGGAATCTGGACGGTGGCTCGGTTGCTTGCCAGCCGTTAGCAGTCGATCGCAGAGCAGTGGTGGCAGAGGAAAGAAGGCGAGCGAGCGATCAACAATGGCGGAATTGGCTCAACTGGGATGGAGAAGACGATTCGATTCGATGCTTTTCTTGCGGCTCAGTTGTACGAGTACACTACTGCCTCTATTCGGTGCAGGCAAGCATCATAAATAGAGGGAGGCAGCAGGCAGGAGAGGGCTGCTGGGCCGCTGTGGTGGTGAAGCGAGTGGAGGCGACAGGGTGAGGTGGGCAGGACGCGGCCGGAGGAGTGGGCGATCCAGCAGAGCAATCAAACCAAGACAAAACCAGCCGCAGCTGCCCCCGTCAGTTTCATTTTCACCTAGTTGCACTGCAAGGGCCCTGATGCAGTGATGCAGTCATGCTCATGGTTTTTTTTTTAACTCTCATGCTCATGGGTTATCCCCACTCAACACTCCTTGTAGCTCTTCACTTTCCCTGCGTGCAGTGAATTAATATATAATCATGCCTCTAACTAGTCAACTATAGCTTTCTCATAGAGTCTACCGCTATGATCATGGGCGGAGCCACGTGAGGGCGATAGGGGGCTGCGGCCCCCCCTTGATCGAGGGAGTTTTCTAAAGGGCGAAACGTGAGCAGCTGCGACGTAGGTTATTAAGTGCAATACGTTTAAGTGAATTTTTCGTCGGTTGCTATCCCAGCACCTCTCGCTAAACTCAACACACGGTGCTTCGATTAAAAAATTGGCTTGCACTGCTATATATGCGCCTGAAGTCTTTGAACTGCTCTCCTCCCTCCCTCACTCCCTGGTCTACGTGTAGGAAGGAGAAAAGTGACTTTTTATTTGTTACTAATGCTTGATACTTGATATGTTGGACTTCATGCTAGCTTGGTGCAATATGCTGGACTGAAATTTACTAAGATATATATAGCCTCTTTGACGTGGACTATGGCTAGCAATACCTTCTATTCTAAACGCTGCAACTGCTATCAGGCACTATAGATTTTTTTAGCTCTCATGACATTTGGCTTCTGTTGCCTACAACAATTGCTATACTACGTAAAGACAATATATGTTTCACAAGCATTTCTCTTCTTAAAGCATTGGCAGGCATTGTATTGAATGATGGTGGAGCTCATCCATGATGTCATCAAACGAGTTTTACATATGCATAAGCACTTCATCTCATTTTTCATCTTACTTGTTGGCTTCTCTTTTTCATGGAGCAAGCGCAAGCTGGAAGATAGTAGCATCTAGTTAGGTGTGGCATGAGCTTATGGAATTGGCCTCCTCTTGATTTTAGCTCAGGCTCCGCCACTGGCTATGATATTGGCCCCGTTCGGCTTGCTGAAATTTGGCTGGACTGGTTTAAAAATACTGTTCTGGCTGAATTGTTGTGAGAGAAAAACACTATTTCGGCTGAAAAAAGAAGCCGAACAAGCCGGCTTCTGGGTAAGCCGAACCGGGCCATTCTCAATTACTTCGCTCTTGCCGCTAATGATGCTTTAGCTCTGTTATTAATGCTTTACTCGTTTTGTCCAATAAAAAATATCATCCTCTCTTCCTCATAAGTCACACACTTTTAATTTTGACTAAATATATATATTAAAAAACTAACATTTATGATACATAACTGATATTGTTAGATAGATCGTTGAGTATGTTTTCATAATAAATTTATTTGGAGATATAGGTGTTATTGATATTTTCTACAAATCTAGTCAAACTTAAGAAAAAATTAACCAGCACAAGTCCCATAGCGACTCTTTTTATATGTATGCCTATATCTATGTCTCTATGTTACGTCGTTTACTTAAGAGTAAAATGCACCACAGGTACTCAAACTATTGTGTGGTTCTCAAATAGGTACTCGAACTGAAAAACCTACCAACTAGGTACTGAAACTATATTTTTTGTCACCAACAACATAAGATTAGGCCACGCAGGCAACAACAGCTTAGGTGGACAAGCCACATAGGCACCAACATCGCAATCGTCATGGGATTTTTGCTGCACCCCCCCCCTCCCCCCCCCCCCCCCCCCCCGCCGAACGTGGCCGGTCACTTCTTGGTCCCTAGGTGCAGTACGGCTGAAACCCCTCCCGTCCCTAAAGTCTCCCGTGCCGGTCTTCTCTCTCTCTCGTATTCTCTCGATACACCGCCGCCGCCCGGCCCTCCCAGTCTTGCCGCCGCCGGCCCCTCCATTCTCGCCCCCCCCTCCCCCACAATCTCATCGCCACCCGCCTCCCTCCAGTCTCGCCGCTGCTCGCCTCCCCATCTCACCGCGTGCTCGTGAGGGGTGTGCTTGGTGGGGGTCAGATGGGGGCGAGAGCGGCCTCATGAGGGACGTGGTCGCCACGCTCCACGAGCAGGCCGAGGCCAAGGACATCGTCGCCATCACAAGAATCAGGTGTGTCCGTGTGCCTCCCTCCATGGACAACAAGATTCTGGTAGTGATAAGGAAAATAAAGAGGTTGGTTGAAGCCATGGGAGGTGTGGCGCGGCGCGGCACGGCACCATGGCCGGTCGCCGGCGATTGGAAGGGGAACCAGCACCTGTTTATGGTAAGTGCCTCAAATTTGGTGTGGTAGTACATGGATTTGATGCATAGATTGGGTTGTCAGGGCAAAGCACTAAACTTTAGGTTTATCTGAATGTTTAGGGCCTGATGATGACGAGTTCTCTGTGGAAATACATCATGGGGGATTTTTCTGTGGGTCTGGTAAAGATCAGATTTATCTTGATGGCAAGGTTGATTGGTTTGACCATATCAAAGAGAAGTATTGGCGTTTTTTTGCAGTTGATGAGATTAGTGTGATGTTAGGTTATGGACTTGACAATGTGGAGGTGTACTGGTTGTTGCCTGAGATGGTTGTGCCTACTAGTTTGAGAATTGTAGACTTAGATGCAGATACACAAATCAAGAACCAATTTGCATATAAGATCAAAAACTTTGTGATGTACTTTGATATCTATAATTCATTTGACAAAGACATTATGTTGAATCCAATTGGTACACTACCCAAAATGTTAAGTCCTAGGAAGGTGCCACCTGAAAGAGATGATGTGGGCAACTACAACAACAGTGACAATGATGGCAGTATAGATGGGTACTTCTTAGAAGTGACTATGAAGTTGATGATGATGATGACCTATTCTATGACAATGTTAATGATGGGGTGGTTGATGAGGGTGCAGCCAAGGGCATTGTAGTCAGCAAAGGGAAGAAGAGAAATGCTCCATATGGCAAAGAGAAGATGGCAACGGTTAGGGAATGGGATGAGCTGTCATCTGATGAGGATGAGTTGGAGTTACCAGTTGAGGAAGAGGGCCAGGTTGGGATGAATTTGAAGACCTTCAGGCCAGAGGACCTGCAGAACCCTATTTTCAAAATTGGAATGAAGTTTGCATCAGTACAACTACTAAGAAAGGCTATTACAGAATACAGTATCAAACATAGGATGGAGATAAAGATGCCATGGAATGACAAGACCAGAATCAAAGCTCATTGTGATGTTGGTTGTCCATGGTACTTGTATGCTTCATTTGATTCTAGGATAGAATGTTTCTTGATCAAATCTTATGTTGGTGATCACCATTGTCAAAATAAATGGGTGCTTAAGAGGTGCACTGCAAAATGGCTAGCTAACAAGTACTTGGACAAGTTTAGGGCTGATGAGAAGATGAGCCTAACCAATTTTGGAAGGGCAGTTCAGTTGGAGTTGAACTTGACCCCCTCTAGGATGAAGCTGAGTAGGGCAAGAAGGATGGCATGGAACATCATTTATGGAGATGAAGTGCAGCAATTCAATCTTCTTTGGAACTATGGTCATGAACTCAGGAAGTCAAATCCAGGTAGTAGCTTCTTTCTAAACTTGCTTGATGGCTACTTCAGTTCACTTTATGTGTCTTTCGATGCTTGTAAGAGGGGTTTCCTCAGTGGATGTAGGCCAGTGATATGTCTAGATGGCTGCCACATCAAGACTAAATTTGGGGGACAGCTACTCATTGCTGTAGGCATAGACCCAAATGATTGTATCTTTCCTGTAGCCATGGCAGTGGTAGAGGTAGAGTGTCTAGCATCATGGAAGTTTTTCCTAGAGACACTAAAACAGGATCTTGGCATAGACAACACCACTCCTTGGACCATAATGATAGATAAACAAAAAGGACTAATGCCTGTTGTCCAGCAAGTTTTCCCTAACTCTGAGCATAGGTTCTGTGTTAGGCATCTATACTCAAACTTCCAAGGCCACTTCAAAGGGGAAAACTTGAAGAATGAACTGTGGGCATGTGCTAGAGCAAGTACAGTAACAAGGTGGAACCAGGAAATGGAGAAAATGAAAGTGCTCAACAAGGATGCCTATGCATGGTTAGAGAAGATGCTACCAAACACTTGGGTTAGAGCCTTTTTCAGTGAGTACCCGAAATGTGATATCCTGTTAAACAACACTTGTGAAGTTTTCAACAATTACATCTTGGAAGCTAGAGAACTGCCTATCTTGACCATGATACAGAAGATCAAGTCCCAACTAATGGTCAGGCATTACAATAAACAGAAAGAAGTGACTGAGAAATGGGTTGGAATGGCCATATGCCCAAAGATTAGGAAAAAGTTAGCTAGGCATGCTAATTTCTCCAACACATGCTATCCTATACCAAGTGGGAATGGTATCTTTGAAGTTCATGACCGAGAGTGGCAGTATGTGGTTGATCTTATGGGCAAAAATTGTGAATGCAGAAGGTGGCAGTTGACAGGCATACCATGCAACCATGCCATTTCTTGCCTGAAGCATGAAAGAATCCTAGAAGATTTAGTGCTCCCAAATTGTTACTCCATTGATGCATTCAAAAATGCATATGGCTGCAACATATATCCATGTTCTGAAAAATCTTCCTGGGAGAATGTTGGAGGTCCAGAAGTGCAGCCACCTAAGTATGAGAAGAGGGTAGGCAGACCACCTAAGGCAAGAAAAAGGGCAGCACATGAAGTTCAAGGTCCTAATGGACCAAGGCTGTCCAAACATGGAGTAATCATGCACTGCAGCCATTGTGGACAAACTGGTCATAACTCAGCTAGGTGTGAAGCAAAGAAGGCAGGCCTACCAGCTATTAAGAAAACAAAAAACCAACTAGAACTGCTACTACAACTACAACTGAGCCAGAGCAACAACCAAGTTATGAGGTGAGTCATTCTCAGGTATGTGCACAGCCACAACCATACATTTTACATGTGCAAATGTAACTATCTAACTTTATTATTGGTTTAGGAGGTGACTAACCTAGTTGAGGTACCATTAATGTCCCAAGTAGAGAACCCCATGCTGTCACAACTACTAGATGAGGTACCAGTAATGTTCATTTCAGTTTCAGTCACAACCATTTATTACTGGCATATCACAAAACTAATGTAACCTATTGTATTCAGGCTTCACAGAACATGAGGCACATTCCATCTACTTCACCATTGCCAGACTCTACCTACATCATTTCCAACCTCCCACCAGCAAGGCATACTCCACTTACAACAGCAACAAAGACTGGAAGGACCTCAAGGACCAAGATAGTGAAGAACAACGGTGCTGCCCCTAGTAAGAAGACAGGTAAGACCAAGAGAGGTCAATTTGGACAGTAGGATAGCCCAGACAACACTTTAGGTAGTCTTTTGTGCAGGAAATATAATTGCCTTTTGTCCAGCAACTATATGTTGCCTTTTGTCCAGCAACTATAGTTGCCTTTTGTGTAGTGATCTCATATAGGTATAGATCATTTGCAGCAACTTGTTGTTTTCTTAGCATATGTAATGGAAGCAACAAAACAATTCCTAGTTTGCTGATGACATCTTGGCTGTAATGACCACAACTATGGAAATAAATGGTTTCTCAGTCAATATATGTCACTGTGAATGGATGGATGGTTCGGATGGTGTGTTCTCTTAGCATATAAAATGGGACCTGTGAATGTGAATGGATAGTTAGGCTGGGTGGTTTTCTTAGCATATGTAATGAACTGTGAATGTGAATGTATGGTTTGGCTGGGGGGTTTTTAGCAAAATGGGCATCCAGGGTGGCTTGGACATGAGCTGATGTTGCCTATGTGGCCAAGTTAGTACTGCTGGTGACAAAAAAATATAGATCCAGTACCTAGTAGGTAGGTTTTTCAGTTTGAGTACCTATTTGGGAACCACACAATAGTTTGAGTACCTATGGTACATTTTACTCTTTACTTAATAAATCATGAACCATTGAATAATTATTGAATCATTGGATGTTGAACGAACATGAATGTTGGCACTAGCTTTAAGTTTGTTGATTGATTTGACGAAGCATACTTTATCTTGTGATCGCTGCTAGCAGTAAGACTAGGCTTACCTCGGTTTTGTAATGTTGTCAACATTTTCTTTCTTCTTAATGAAATGCTTTGGCACGATCGTGAAAACATTGATAAATGTTAAGTAACAGACTTAGAGACATTCTTTTAGAATCCTGTATATGTATTTAAGTACTTTTATTCATGATTTTTTTAAACATATTCATGATTTTTTAGTTACATGTTAACATACATAATTAATTAAAATTTTTAAATATTTTTACAAAACAATAAATTAAATAACTTGTACTATATCATGCTATATCTTTTTATAGCTCTTGGAGAAGACCATGGCTAAAGGTTTTAGCCCCTATTTGAAACCATGTTAATAATTAATATATGACACTTTTATTTTCCTCGAAAAATTCTAATATAAACTTCAGTGTGTATTCTTGAGTTATATAGATGCAACTCTCCATCCTGTAATATGTATAGCGCATATAAATATTCAAAATCTGGACTTAAATATAAGGGTAACATAGCGCATATAAGCATTCACAATTTGTACCTCAATATAAGGGATTTTAGAGGGGAACTAGTTTTGAATTAAATAGTTGCATAAATTAGTAGGTATCATATTGTTACTTGATATTTATCAACCAATCACCATCAATTACGTTGATGATATCGTCTGATTAGGAAATAAAGTGAGGGTATATGCGTCTTTTATGTTCTCTTAATCTGTCAGTCTCTAGTGCTCTAGATTATGGAGTACCATGCTACTATTGTGTCTTCGCTTTTATTCTCAAATTAATTAATGTTTTTATTTTCTATAATATGTTTAATGTGTATTAAAAAATTAATTTGCACCACCAGTACACATGAGGGTGCTTCGTTTTTCTTTGTAAAGATATATGGTACCGATATATTTTTCTGTTTTCTTGCAGAAGAAAGAAAGTAGTTGTCCTTACAGCCAAGAAGTTTATTCAGTTTTCATAGTTGACACGGTTAAACACTTCCTTAACCTTTATTGTACTGTTGATTGCTCAAGATCTCAACAAGTATCTTTAAGATAAAAAGAAACTTTATCTATCTCAGACAAATACAGTTAGATGATACAATTGGTCCAAGGACCACTCCTATCTTCTACGTGACTACTCCTTTGTTGCAAATTATAAGACGTTTTGATATTTCTAGATTAAAAATTTTTACTATATATCTAGGTGCATAGCAAAGCCATGGATTAAAAAAGCCAAAAAGTCTTAAAATTTAGAAAGGAGGAAGTAAGATGCATATAGCATCTGATTTCATTTTCTTGCAGTTAATTATTATAGAGATATTCTTATTTTCCAAATAAAAATCCAAAATTAAATTTCAGTGTGTGTGGGGGTATGGCCCCCGGTATCCACAAGACAAGACATGGGCCACACCATCAGAGGTGGCCCAGCCCACAAGATCAAGGCGTGCACGGCGTTGCTCGGCGTGCACCGCAAGATATTGTATAGTACCAAATATGCTACTTTCCTTGTAACCATACCCCTCCAGAGTATATAAGGAGAGGCAGGGGTTCCCTAGTGGACACGATCCATACATCCCAATGCAATACATCAGAACACAGGATATAGGTATTACGTCATACTGACGGCCAAACATGTCTAAATCTTGTGCCTTGGTGCTTATATTACCATCTTGCTCCTGATCTCGCTCACCTCTACGATAAATCTACCATCGTGGGATACTCCTTGGTGGATTGCCGAGCATCTTTTATCGACAATTGGCGCGCCAGGTAGGGGTGTGCGTGCTGTTTCCTTGTCGAACAAGATGGTTTTTTTCCGCAGGCTCTTCGTCCCTTCCATAGCCCGGCTAGATCTTCACGGTCGGATCCAACTCGTAGGTCATCAACGCTGACGGAGTCGGAGAGCTTCTCAAGCCGGTGCAGATCGGTTCTGCGCTGACCACCCCCGCACCCGCAACTGTAGATCTGATCTTGGAACTACTTCCAAGGTCGCCTTCATCAACGACCCGCCGCCCGCTTCCTCGCTACGAGAGGAGGCAGGTCAACAACGACGATCTGATCGAATCCATCGATAGGGTCGGTCTGAAGCTCGCCGATTGCCTCTCCGTCGCCGAATCAGCCCTGGAAACTTTGGTTCAGCGCCGACCACCCTCCGATCCAAATCTATCGGAGGCTGCTTAGGAAACTCTAGGGGTTACGGCCCTACCCTTCGGGTTCACCAACGCTGCCGCAGCTTACCAACATGCCCTGAGGGGCACATTCGCCGACCAGGTTAAAGACGTCCATCCTCTCGCCGACCAGATAACGCCATACGTCGCCGACCAGACTTTCTGCCTAAAGCTAAGTCACATTTTAATATTCTTCTAAATATTCTTCAATCTCCGTGTATCGCCATAATGTTTCTCCGAGATGTTTTCTCCATGTTTGCTCTCCAAATGATTTTCCGAACCCCGAACAGTCATGTTGATGCTCGGACGCCTCCAGAGATGGCCCTGTCTCTGGCTCCTCCCTACACGTGCTATGGACTGTGCGTTATGGGTGGTCGGCAGTGGCTCCTTGGTCACGCCTGTTCCTCCTACACGTGCATGGGCTCCGCGCTCCGCATTATGGTTAACGGGCTAGCTAGGGCTAGAGACTCAGCTACACACTAACTGTTCGGGTGGTTTATATTAAATACATCTTCACACCAACTAATCGCCGAGCTACTTATGCTATTTTATCGCCATTGATAATTTTTCTTCAGAGTTCATATATTTGTACATCATGTACTACCCGTTCTACATATTTGTATTGCAGGATCATCGCCTAGGTGATCGGATCACCTGGTGCTCGGACTTCACCACCGATCAACTGGTCGGACTGCTTGGTCTATGGACTCCGTCGCTGACCAGTTGATCGGAATGTTCGCCGGTCGCTTCTACTCAATGCTCACTTCACCGCCGATCAGTTGACCAGACTGTTCGTCGCTCATGCTTCATCGCCAGATACATCGGTTACTCCTCGGCGCTAGGATTCTTTGTGCTCAAAGACTAAGTGGTCACACTTCACCTTGCGAACATCGCTAGCGACGTCGAGACTCCTCGCTCCTTGGTGCTCGGATGTCGCCAGCGACACTGAGGACTCCTTGCTCCTCAGTGCTCGTTCATCGCCAGCGATGCCGGGGACTCCTTGCTCCTCAGTGCTCGAACATCACCAACGACGCTGACTCCTCCCTCCTCGGTGCTTGGACATCGCCCGCAACGCCGGGGACTCCTCGCTCCTTGGTGCTCGGTCATCACCAGCGACGTCGGGGACTCGTCACTCCTCAATGCTAGGACATCACCAGCGATACCGAGGACTCCTCCTCGCTCTAAGGTGCTCGGTCATCGCCAGCAACGCCGGGGACTCCTCACTCCTCGGTGCATGGTCATCGCTAGCAACATCGAGGACTCCTCGCTCCTCGGTGCTCGAACATCACCAGCGACACCAGGGACTCCTCGGTGCTCGGACATCACCAGCGATGTCAGGACTCCTTGCTCCCTGGTGCTCAGATGTCGCTAGCGACGCCGGGGACTCCTCGCTCCTCGGTGCTCGGTCATCACCCGCGACACCGGGGACTCCTCGCTGCTCAATGCTTGGACATCGCCAGCGACACCGGGGACTCCTCCCTCCTCAGTGCTCGGACATCGCCAGTGATGCTGGGGACTCCTCACTCCTCGGTGCTCGGTCAGCGCCTGCAACGCCAGGACTCTTCGATGCTCGGTCATCGCCAGTGACATCAGGGACTCCTCGCTCCTTGGTGCTCGGACATCGCTAGCGATGCCAGGGACTCCTCGCTCCAAGGTGCTCGGTCATTGCCAGCGATGTCGGGGACTCCTCACTCCTCGATGCTTGGTCATCGCCAGCGACGTCGGGGACTCCTCGCTCCTCGGTGTTCAGACATCACCAGCGACATCGGGGACTCCTCGCTCCTCGATGCTCGAATATCGCCAGCTACGCCGGGGACTTCTCGGTGCTTCGATCTTGCTACATCTCATCGGTGTGCTATCAAGCTGCTCCATGTTGTTTGGATCAGGGTGCTGATCTTGGGCAGCACGTCTGGGTCTTGATACGCGCATGTCAAACGATGTCGGCAAGCTTTCAGACTTCTTTTTTTTACCTTGCTACAAGATTCATTCTTCATCTTCCAGCTGGCTTGGGGACTAAGTGGGCACACTTCACCTTGCAGTGAATGTGCGCTTTTCTCATCTCGTGGCTATGCCCGGGGACTGGCTGCCTGCTCGGCTAGTCTTCTACTTTCTGACCCTAGCACCACATGACTACGTCACCTACTATTAGGCTCGGGGACTAGCTGTGAGGGTATGGCCCCCGGTATCCACAAGACAAGATATGGGCCACACCATCAGAGGTGGCCCAGCCCACAAGATTAAGGCGTGCACGGCGCTGCTCGGCGTGCACCGCAAGATATTATATAGTACCAAATAGGCTACTTTCCTTGTAACCCTACCCCTCCAGCATATATAAGGAGAGGCAGGGGTCCCCTAGTGGACACGATCCATACATCTCAATGCAATACATCAGAACACAGGATATAGGTATTACGTCATACTAACGGCCGAACCTGTCTAAATCTTATGTCTTGGTGCTTGTATTATCATCTCGCTCCTGATCTCGCTCACCTCTACAACAAATCTACCATCATGGGATATCCCTCGGTGGACTACCGAGCATCTTTTGTCGATAGTGTGTAATTGATTAACGGAGGCACAGGTACCTGGACGTTCAGCGCCCGTAGCATGTTCGAACGCAGCTCCTAGTACCAGCGAACCGAACTGAACCATGGCCTAGCTCCTAGTAACAGGCCCACCATAGCCCGCCCCTATCCACCTTCGCCCTGACCCCATCTACCTTCGCCCTGCCCCACACGCGCAGTCTAAACCCATCTCTGTACCCGCCGATCGCCCTAGACCCCTCCTGTCTCTCCGCATAGGCAAAACTCAGAAGCCAGGATGAGCAGATAAGGACGAGGACACCCCCAGCGCGCCTCGACCGTAGCTCCCCTATCCATGGGACCCTAGTGCTCCCGTCCATTGGGCCCACGATGCGTCGTGTGCCCTGTCTGCCGGCTCGCCCTCAGCCAAACAACATAAAACACTTGCAACATAAGACTAAAAATAGATGAAACATTTATAAACATGCTTTTGCAATATGTGTGTGAAACACATGAAACATCCAAAATAAAACATTTCTTGCAACTTGCAACATGAAAACACTTGTTCAATAAGACTGAAACATTTGGAACATAATGTTGCAACATATACAACATCCAAATAAAAAATGATTACAACATACATCTGGAAATAGATGAAACATTTTGAATGAACGCTTGCAACATGCCTCCTGAAAACACTAACAACATATGCAACATGTGCAACATCCCTCGATCTACTTTTGCAACATTAAGATGAAACAGTTGCAACATATATCTGAATTGTCTGGAACACTTAAAACATACATATGCAACATAGGGGAGGGGAAGGCCAGACCGGTCGATTCCGGCAGTTGGGGTCAGAGCCTTCGGCGAGATGCGGCGCACGAGCACCACCAGCACCATCCACGCTAGTGGGTGCCCATGGCTCGGTTAGGGAAGACCTAAGGCACAATGGCACATGCGCCCCAGTGGCCATGGCGGGGTCAGTAGCATGCACGACGGCAATAGGAGAACAACAGATGAACAGACGGTGAGGGAGTGAGTGACACAGGTGTCTGGGACGGTGAAAGCTCTAGTTTGGTTTTGGTGAATTGATAAAACCCTAAGTGCTAACCTAGTTTATCAAGTGATCATGAGATAGGTAGCACACTCCAAGTCATGAAGCAAATGAAGATCATAGCATGATGAAGATGTTGCCATGGTAATGATCAAGTGCTTTGACTTGGAAAGAAGAAAGAGAAAAACAAAAAGCTCAAGACAAAGGTATAAACCATAGGAGCTATTTTGTTTTGGTGATCAAGACACTTAGAGAGTGTGATCACATTTAGGTTTGATAGTCGTACTATTAAGAGGGGTGAATCTCGTACCGGAATGCGATTATCAAAGTGCCACTAGATGCTCTAACTCATTGCATATGCATCTAGGATCTAGTGGAATGCTAATACCCTTGAAAATGTTTGTGAAAATATGCTAACACATGTGCACAAGGTGATACACTTGGTGGTTGGCACATTTGATCAAGGGTGGTGAAGTTTGGGAGCAAGGGTAAGAGACTCCACCGGCGGAGTGTCCGCCCGTAGAGTGCGGACAGTCTGACAGTACCACTGGTGCCCTAGATAGAAAAGATGGAGGTCATTGGGAGTGACCGGACGCTGGCCATGGTTGGACCGGCGCGTCCGGTCAGATGTATCAGTGAAGACGCTGGCATCGGTCAAACGACCGGACGCTGGGTTGCTATGCGACTAGACGCTAGCCAGGTGCATCCGATCAGTGCTGACGTATGCTAATGTGAGGCACATAGAGGAGACGTTGAATGACCGGACGCTGGGTGAGTCTAATCGGGCATGACCGAACATGTCCGGTTGTGAAAATTCATGTTTGAAACCTTACTGGAAACGACCAGACGCTGAGGTCCAGCGTCCGATCACTTTCTAACTAACGCGTCCGGTCAACTCAAGTGACCGTTGAGATCGGGACACGTGGCTATCATCGGGCAACCAGACGTTGAGGTCCAGCGTCCGGTCAACATGACCGGAGCGTCCGGTCAGCCCGTGTTGTGCCCAGTGAAGGGGTACAATGGCTCTATTTCATGGGGGCTTCTATTTAAGCCTCATAGTTGGCTCAAGCTCACTCCTTGGCCAATTGCATTGACATAGCAACCTTGTGAGCTTAGCCAAAGCCCTCCCACTCATCTCCATCATTGATTCATCATCTTTGTGAGATTGGGAGAGAATCCAAGTGCATTGCTTGAGTGTTTGCATCTAGAGGCACTTGGTGTTCGTGTTTCGCTTGTTACTCTTGGTGGTTGCCGCCACCTAGACGGCTTAGAGCAGCGAGGATCATTGAGCGAGGGTGGTGATTGTCTCTGGCTCCGATCGTGGTGATTGTGAGGGGTTCTTGACCTTTCTCGGCGGAGAGCCAAAAGGTACTCTAGTGGATTGCTCGTGGCTTGTGTGATCCTCATCTTGTGTTGGTTGTGCGGCACCCTATTAAGGGTTTGCCGTGTGAAGCCAATTAGCGCATAAACCTCCAAGTGAGTGAATCGCCACAACGAGGACTAGCTTACCGGCAAGCAAGTGAACCTCGATAAAAAATCATTGTGTTCATCATTGATTCCGAGGTGATTGGTCTTCATTGTTATTCATCCTTGTGATTGATTGGTTCCTTCATCTACGCGGCGGTATAATCTTCTTGATCACTCTCTTTACATTACCGCAAACTAGTTGTCAAGCTCTTTAGTGTAGCTAGTTGTGAGAGCTTGCATGCTTGGTTGGTGTGGCTCTTTAGTTAGCCTTTGAGAGCATACTAACATAGAGTAGTGTCATAGCTATTATATGAATAGACACTATCTAAACTAGAATTGTGATAGGTGGCTTGCCTTTTTGAGTAGGCTAGCGCAACACTTGCTTCGCCTTATAATTGTCTAACCATTTTATTAAGTATTATTGTAGAAATTTTTAATAGGCTATTCACCCCCCTCTAGCCATTAGGACCTTTCAAGTGGTATCAGAGCCGAGGTCACCATAATTTGAGGCTTAACAACCTTCGGTGTTAAAATGGCTCAAATCAACAACACCAAGAAGCCACCCCAATTTGATGGCTCATATTATTCTTATTGGAAGTCAAAGATGACCACATATATCAAGTCAATCAATAGAAAGGTGTGGAAGGTGGTAGAAACCAAAATTGAGATTGAGGATCTAGAAAATCCCGCCGCGACCGAAGAAGTGTTTCTCCAAAACAATGACATTGCTCTTAGTGCCATTCATGATGCAATTGATGTGAGAACATTTGAGCAAATCAAGAATATTGAGATGGCTCATGAAGCTTGGAAGAAATTGGAAGAATCATTTGAGGGCACTCAAGCCGTGAAGGGTGCAAAGGCATATATTCTCAAAGAGAAGTTTGCAAGCTTCAAGATGAAGGAAGATGAGAGTGTGCCAGGCATGTTCCATCGGATGGAAGTGATTATCAATGATCTCAAAGCACTTGGTGAGAAGATAGAGGACAAGGACTTCTCCAATAAGTTCTTGAGATGTTTGCCCGCAAGATTTGGCATGTTGGTCACCTTGCTAGTGAGGATCGGTTTGAACACAATGACACCAAACCAAATCTTGGGAGACATCATGACCGACGATGCTTATAGAGATGATGATGAGAAGGAAGAAAAGAGGGAGAAGAAAGATGAGAAGAAGGATGACAAAAGGAAGAGCGTGGCATTCAAGGCCACATCATCCAAGGGCAAAGCTAAGCCAGAAACATCAAGTGAGGATGATGATTTATGAGATGATGATGATGATGATGATGAGAAGATGGCTCTATTTGTCAAGAGATTTGGCAAGTTCATGGTGAAGAAGGGCTATCGTGCTAGAAGAAAGAAGTCTTCATCCAAGAACAAAGAAGAGTCAAGAAGGTGCTTCAAGTGTGGAAGCAAAGACCATCTTGTTGCTCAATGCCCATATAATAGTGACAATGATGATGACAAGAAGAAGAACAAGAAGAAGGACAAGAAGGAAAAGAAAGAGAAGGACAAGATGAGCTTCAAGAAGAAGAAGGGTGGTTCATATGTGGTCACTTGAGATAGTGATGCTTCCTCAAGTGATGATGATAGTGATGATAACAAGACCACCAAGAAGAAGATTCTTGTAAGCATTGCTATCAATAAGAAGCCTTCTCTCTTTGACTCTTCATCATGTTTCATGGCTAAGGCCACTAAGGTACAAACTTGTGATGATGAAAGTGATGAAGAACATGATGATGATAATGAACATGAAAATAAAAATGATAGTGATAGTGATAATGATGAACCTACTAAGGATGAATTATTTGGCATGCTAGAAGATGCTAAAGAACACTTTGACATTAAGAGAAGGGAATGCAAGAGCTTGAATAAGGAGGTAAAATCCCTTAAGCAAGCCCTTGATGAGCTCAAAGCAACTCATGAGAGGCTAGAGAAAGCCCATGAGAAGCTTGGCAAGGCTCACAAAAAGTTTGAAAAGGCTCATTCCACCTTGCTTAATGAACAAGATAAAAAGAAGCATGTTGAAACTTGTGATGTAGGTGTAACTTGTGATTTAATTGATGCATCACTATCTATACCTATCATTGTTGCTCCTACTAACCCTTCTTGTAGCACTTCCACTTCTACCTCATCTAGTAATGATGGTCTCACTTGTGATGCCTCACTAGTGGTTGAGAATGAGAACCTCAAGAAGAAGGTCAATAAGCTCACTCACACCTTGGCTAAGGCCTATGGTGGTGAGGACCGCTTGCTTATGTGCTTAGGTAGCCAAAGAGCTTCTCTCTACAAAGAGGGATTGGGCTATACCCCTAAGAAAGGCAAGGTGGCCTTTGCTCCTCACAAAACTAGTTTTGTAAAGAACAATGGTTAGTTTTGCAATAGTTGCAAGCAAGTGGGTCATAAAGAGCAAGAATGCAACAACAAGAGCAAAAATGCTAATGTATCCTTCATAAAGCTTGATTCATGCTACATGCTTACTAAGGGTACAAATGGTGTGAAGGCTAAGTTCATTGGTAAACCATGGATGGGCTCAAAGAAGAAAGCCATTTGGGTACCAAAGAGCTTAGTGACTAACCTTTAAGGACTCAAGCAAGTTTGGGTACCTAAAAAGAATTGATCTTCTCTTATAGGTCAATTACAAAGCTAGAGGAAGGCATTAGGTTCTTGATAGTGGGTGCACTCAACACATGACCAAAGATGTAAGAATGTTCAACTCAATCAACACCAATGACAATGATGGTTATGATAGTATCACATTTGGTGATAATGGCAAAGGCAAGGTCAAAGGGCTTGGTAAGATTACAATATCCAATGACATGAGCATATCCAATGTGTTGCTAGTAGAGAGCTTGAATTTCAACTTGATATCCATGGCTCAATTGTGTGATCTTGGATTCAAATGCATATTTAGGGTAGATGATGTAGAGATCATAAGTGTAGATGGCTCTAACTTGATCTTCAAAGGCTTTAGATATGAGAATCTATACTTGGTTGATTTTAATGCTAGTGAAGCTAGATTATCTACATGCTTGTTCACTAAGTCTAGCATGGGTTGGTTATGGCATAGAAGGCTTGGTCATGTTGGAATGAAACAATTGAATAGATTGGTTAAGTATGACTTGGTTAGAGGCTTGAAAGATGTTGTGTTTGAAAAGGATAAGCTTTGAAGCTCTTGTCAAGCTGGCAAACAAGTTGGAAACACCCATCCTAAGAAAAGCATGATGAGCACTAGCAAAGCATTTGAGTTATTGCACATTGATTTGTTTGGGCCAACATAATACACTAGCATCGGTGAAAATAAATATGGCTTTGTGATAGTGGATGACTACACTAGATACACATATGTATTCTTTCTAGTGGACAAAAGTGATGTGTTTATAATATTCAAATTATTTGTCAAGGGCATTCACAATGAGTTTGAAACAACCATCAAGAGAGTTAGAAGTGACAATGGTAGTGAGTTTAAGAACACTAGAATTGATGAGTTGTGTGATAAATTTGGAATTAGACATCAGTTCTCAACCAAGTACACTCCACAATCAAATGGCCTTGTTGAGAGGAAGAATAGAACACTCATTGATATGGCAAGGTCTATGCTTAGTGAGTACAATGTGAGTCAATCTTTTTGGGCCGAAGCTATCAACATGGCTTGTTATTGTAGCAACCGCCTCTATTGTCACCCATTGAAAGAGAAGACACCATATGAGCTCTTGAATGGTAGAAAGCCCAACATTGCATATTTTTGGGTCTTTGGTTGCAAATGCTATATCTTGAAGAAAGGCACTAGATTGGGCAAATTTGACAAGAAATGTGATGAAGGATTTCTACTTGGTTACTCCACTACAAGCAAAGCATATAGAGTTTGGAATTTGGATAGTGGTACTCTTGAGGAAGTTCATGATGTTGAATTTGATCAAACCAAGGGTTCACAAGTAGAGAATGAGAACTTGGAAGATGTTAGAGGCATTCAACTTTCAAATGCCATGAAGAACATGGATATTGATGAATTGAGGTCTAGGCAAGTGAATGATGATGAAGATGATCAAGTGCAAGTGCTCTCTAACTCAAATGTGCAAGATGATACAAATCAAGTTAGTGCAAGTGGCTCTCATGACAATGAACAAGATCAAGTGGCTAGTACATCATCTCAACCCAATGATCAAGCAAGTGCAAGCAATCAAGTTCCCGTCCTCCAACCAACTAATATTGCAAGAGATCATCCATTAGACACTATCATTGGTGATATTTTGAGAGGTATACAAATAAGATCAAGATTGGCATCATTTTGTGAGCATTTCTCATTTGTGTCATCCATTGAATCAAAGAAGATAGATGAAGCTTTAAAGGATATTGATTGGGTAAATGCTATGCATGAAGAATTGAATAACTTCACAAGAAATCAAGTATGGGAGTTGGTAGAAAGACCAAAGGGACACAATGTGATTGGAACTAAATGGATCTTTAGAAACAAGCAAGATCAAGATGGGATAGTAGTAAGGAACAAAGCAAGATTGGTAGCACAAGGCTATACACAAGTTGAAGGTCTTGACTTTGGAGAAACATATGCCCCGGTTGCTAGATTGGAAGCAATTAGAATCTTGCTAGCCTATACTCATGCCCATAACATCAAGCTCTATCAAATGGATGTTAAGAGTGCATTTCTCAATGGCTACATCAATGAAGAAGTATATATTGAGCAACCTCCCGGTTTTGAAGATGATAAGAAACCCAACCATATATACAAGTTGAAGAAAGCATTGTATGGCTTGAAGCAAGCACCTAGAGCATGGTATGAGAGATTGAGGGATTTCCTACTCTCTAAAGGGTTCACAATGGGAAAGGTTGACACCACTCTTTTCATCAAGAAGATTGGAAAAGACTTGTTTGTGTTGCAAATCTATGTTGATGATATTATATTTGGATCAACCAATCAAGACTTTTGTGATGAGTTTGGAAAGATGATGGCTAATAAGTTTGAGATGTCCATGATTTGAGAGTTGAGTTACTTCCTTGGTCTTCAAATCAAGCAATTGAAGAATGATACATTTGTGAGTCAAGGCAAGTATATCAAGGACATGATCAAGAAGTTTGGCATGAGTGATAGCAAAGTCATTAGCACACCAATGGGAACAAATGGCAACTTGGATAGTGATGCAAGTGGAAATATGGTGGATCAAAAGTTGTATCAGTCTATGATTGGAAGCCTACTCTATGTGACCGCATCAAGGCCGGATGTCATGTTTAGTGTATGCATGTGTGCAAGATTTCAAGCCTCACCAAGAGAAAGTCATTTGAAGGCTACAAAGAGGATATTGAGGTACTTAAAGCATACACCAAATGTTGGTTTGTGGTATCCCAAAGGAGCAAAGTTTGAGCTAGTTGGTTACTCCGACTCGGATTATGCGGGATGCAAGGTTGAAAGGAAGAGCACCTCAGGCACATGTCAATTATTGAGAAGATCACTTGTTTCATGGTCATCAAAGAAGCAAAATAGTATTGCATTATCAACCACTGAAGCTGAATACATATCCGCCAGTAGTTGTTGTGCATAAGTACTTTGGATGAAGGCCACTTTGAATGACTTTGGAATCAAGTTCAAGAAAGTGCCATTGCTATGTGATAATGATAGTGCAATCAAGTTAACCAACAATCTAGTTCAACATGCAAGAACAAAGCACATTGATGTCTGCCACCATTTCATAAGAGATCACCAACAAAAAGAGGACATTTGCATTGAGAGTGTAGGCACCAAAGATCAACTTGCCAACATATTTATTAAGCCATTGGATGAGAAAAGGTTTTGCAAGCTAAGGAATGAGTTGAACATATTGGATTTCTCAAATATGTGTTGATGCACCTCCCCACTTATATGGCATGCCTCTCCTTCGAGCAATCCAAGGTAAAAGTTGATTGGCATGGCATGCATCCTTGCTAAGGACTTGTTTAGTGCATCTAGACATCTTTCATGTTTAATAGGCTCATTTATGAAAATCAAATGAATTTGATGATTGTATGGTACCACTATAGCTTCTATGCTTGACTTAATCTAGTGGTAGCATATGATATGTTTGTGGGCTTGTAAACCTAGTGTTTAATCTAGAAAACGAGCTCTAAGTGTTTAACTCAACATGGTACAAGATAACCCTTATTTGGAGGTGTGAAGAAGCTTGTCCTTGGATCAAACCGAGTTAGATATCTTTGGCAAATGATCTAGATTGGACCAAATTTGGAAAAATTATCCTCACCCCATTGATTGACATTGATAATCCTAACCTATCTATTTTTAAACCTTTATGGTCATTGATGACAAAGGGGGAGAGAATTTGACATAGGGGGAGAGATATGACAAAGGAAAGGAATCAATTAAAATTTTGAGCACACAAGTAAGGGGAGCAAGCTCATGAACTTGTATGGTGCATTTGAATATGCATGTCATATGTTTGCTTGCATGGCACAAATTTTAAATTTCGATATCCATGCTTGTGTGGTGTATGCTAGTTGTAGGTTTGAATGATGAAATAAAAAAAACTAGCATGCATAGGTTATATAGTGATTTCATTTTCAAAGTGTTGTTTCCAAGTGGTATCAAGCTAACCATGATGCTAAGGATGGTATAATGGTGCACTCCAATTGGTATCACGCTTCAAAGGTCCATCTTTTATACCTTAGCATCATTTGGTAGACATTGTCTACTATATTTCCTATCTAAGCATATGTGCAAGCTACAATCCAAACTCTTAGCACATATGTAGGGAGAGCAATTGCTACCATTTGGAGTTCATGAAACTTGTCCATATCCTTTTACACATGGTAAATATGCTTGGGCAAGCAACATGGATTCAATTGAATTTCAATTCATATCTTTGTGTAAGGGTTGTCATCAATTACCAAAAAGGGGGAGATTGAAAACTCTAGTTTGGTTTTGGTGAATTGATGAAACCCTAAGTGCTAACCTAGTTTATCAAGTGATCATGAGATAGGTAGCACACTCCAAGTCATGAAGCAAATGAAGATCATAGCATGATGAAGATGTTGCCATGGTAATGATCAAGTGCTTCAACTTGGAAAGAAGAAAGAGAAAAACAAAAAGCTCAAGGCAAAGGTATAAACCATAGGAGCTATTTTGTTTTGGTGATCAAGACACTTAGAGAGTGTGATCACATTTAGGTTTGATAGCCATACTATTAAGAGGGGTGAATCTCGTATCGGAATGCGGTTATCAAAGTTTCACTAGATGCTCTAACTCATTGCATATGCATTTAGGATCTAGTGGAATGCTAACACCCTTGAAAATGTTTGTGAAAATATGCTAACACATGTGTACAAGGTGATACACTTGGTGGTTGGCACATTTGATCAAGGGTGGTGAAGTTTAGGAGCAAGGGTAAGAAACTCCACCGGCGCCCTAGACAGAAAAGACGGAGGTCACTGGGAGTGACTGGACGCTGGCCACGGTTGGACCGGCGTGTCCGATCAGATGTATCAGTGAAGACGCTGGCGTCGGTCAAACAATCGGACGCTAGGTCGCTATGCGATCGGACGCTGGCCGAGTGCGTCCGGTCAGTGCTGACATACGCTAACATGAGGCGCATAGAGGAAACGTTGAATGACCGGACGCTGGGTGAGTCCGATCGGGCATGACCGGACGCGTCTAGTCGTGAAAATTCATGTTTGGAACCTTACTAGAAACGACCGGACGCTGAGGTCCAGCGTCTGGTCACTTTCTAACTAACGCATCCGGTCAACTCAAGTAACCGTTGAGATCGGGACACGTGGTTGTCGTCGAGCGACCGGACGCTGAGGTCCAGCGTCCGATCAACATGGCCGGAGCGTCCGGTCAGCGCATATTGTGCCCAGTGAAGGGGTACAACGGCTCTATTCTGTGGGGGCTTCTATTTAAGCCCTATAACTGGCTCAAGCTCACTCCTTGGCTAATTGCATTGACATAGCAACCTTGTGAGCTTAGCCAAAGCCCTCCCACTCATCTTCGTCATTGGTTCATCATCTTTGTGAGAATGGGAGAGAATCCAAGTGCATTGCTTGAGTGTTTGCATCTAGAGGCACTTGGTGTTCGTGTTTTGCTGTGGGTTTCGCTTGTTACTCTTGGTGGTTGCCGCCACCTGGACGGCTTGGAGCAGCGAGGATCAGTTGAGCGGAGGGTGGTGATTGTCTTCGGCTCCGATCATGGTGATTGTGAGGGGTTCTTAACCTTTCCCCGGCGGAGAGCCAAAAGGTACTCTAGTGGATTGCTCGTGGCTTGTGTGATCCTCATCTTGTGTTGGTTGTGCGGCACCCTATTGAGGGTTTGGCGTGTGAAGCCAATTAGCGCGTGAACCTCCAAGTGAGTGAATCGCCACAACGAGGACTAGCTTGCCGGCAAGCTAGTGAACCTCGGTAAAAAATCATTATGTTCATCATTAATTCCGAGGCGATTGGTCTTCATTGTTATTCATCCTTGTGATTGATTGGTTCCTTCATCTACGCGGTGGTATAATCTTCTTGATCACTCTCTTTACATTACCGTAAACTAGTTGTCAAGCTCTTTAGTGTAGCTAGTTGTGAGAGCTTGCATGCTTGGTTGGTGTGGCTCTTTAGTTAGCCTTTGAGAGCACACTAACATTGAGTAGTGTCATAGCTATTGTGTGAATAGACACTATCTAAACTAGAATTGTGATAGGTGGCTTGCCTTTTTGAGTAGGCTAGCGCAACACTTACTTCGTCTCATAATTGTCTAACAGTTTTGTTAAGTGTTGTTGTAAAAATTTTTAATAGGCTATTCACCCCTCTCTAGCCATTAGGACCTTTCAGACGGGCGCATGGCACAGCCGGTGATGGGCATGGCGTGGCAACCAACGAGCGCCGGTGGGGGAAGGGGCGTGGACAATGAGTGGCCACGCTGCTTCGGGTCCTAGCGGATAAGCATAAAGGAGTGGGGGCGAGCGGATAAGCACGAAGGAGTGGGGGCAAGCGGATATGCACGAGGGAGTGGGGACTTTGTATTTTGTTTGGGGCCCACTCCTGCGGAGCACGGGAGTCAGGGATGGATGCCCGAGTTGGATCATTATCGTCTATTTAAGTATAGAAAGTCATATAGCCTTTTGATATCACATGGTGTGCCACTAGCCATGCCACTACGCTGACTGTGTCGGCTCTTTATTTTCAACCTTTTCCCTTTCTATATATTGGAAAAGATGCGAAATGTGCATATAGTCCTTTAATTTGCGCCACCAATACACATGAGGGCGCTTTTGTTTGTGTTCCTAAGACCACTCAAAGTCCATCATTTGAATTAATTCACTCATGACCAAAGACCACTCAAAGTCCATCATTTGAATTAATTCACTCATGACCAAAGACCCACTCCAACTCTATCACATGAAATCCAATTCACATGACCAGCTAGCCAAATGCCAGCTCCACCTCCAACCTTTGCGTCTCCTGCCTATAAAGGACACGCCAAGCCCGCCGAGCCGTCCCACTCCGCCACTCACCATCTTACTCTCTAAATCGAGTTCCTCTGTTCTTGCCTAGGAAGGCTGCGCTCTGCCAATCTCCCTCTTCGAGCTGTAATCGATCGAGGTAGCTAACCTGCAAGGATTCCTTCATTCTCCTTCTTCATTATTTCTAGACTCACAGTCACATGCTGGTCAACAAGTCTAATAGCATGATTAGCCTCCTCCGATAATATCATTTTCTTCATCTCTAGAGCTCATTTGAATTTATTTATTTATGGTGAAATAAATTTTGTTAGATTTCTAAATTCATGATCTATCTGTTAGTGTAATTAGTTCGTATGGTTCTGCAATATTTTAGGGTTACTTATTAATTATGGGTTGCTCGTTAGTATTATGGTTATTTAGAGAATGAAAAATTTTGTGATGCATTGATAGAAGTGTTAGCCCTAAAATTCTTTTACAGTAGGTTCATTGTATTATTATGTGCTCACTGTAATTTTTATGGCCTTAGAATAGGTTGATAAATATGGTAGCTAGTACACCTTGTTTTATCATATATATAGTAAATTGATATTAACAATAAGGATGCCTTTAGTTGCTAAGGTAATACATGAAATGTTTCATACCTGTTTAGTGGGGAATAATAGGTAACTTTGCGTATTAGTCATTAGAGTTAGTTTAGTAGCCTGGTAGATGTATTCTTATTTTAAGAGTTGTTGTTGTCGTATTACTAAGCATTGCGTCATCATTTCATGTATGTAGATAACGAGTGGGTAGAGTTCGTGACTACGGGCGAGCAGGAGTACGACGAAGTCGTCGAAGAGTACGAGGAGGAGATCCTCGTGCAGGAGGACATTTTGGAGCTGCCCGTCACTGACTTTACTGACACCGTGCCCGCTGAAGGCAAGCCCCGGTGCATAACCCCTATTTTGCTGCAGTTTAAATTATATTTGTGCATTAAGTTTTAAGGGGTTGAATGAAACCCACTTGCATATATATCTTTATCCTATGAGTCTTACTAGTATGACAGGATCATGTAGAATGCTATGCTATAGGACTCCATTAGAAGTCGAGTGATTGCCTGTCACTCGCGAGAGATAGGAAATATATTACTGTATTATTATCACTTAGAAAATATAAATGGTGGAAAGGAAAAATGGTGACCGGACAGGGATATGGTTTGGGTATTGGTGGGTGTAAGAGGTTGTGTCGCTGTGGACGTGGGGCATGGCTTGGTTACACTGTTTTCCCTATCCATGTCGATTAAGGACCGATCATTGCATAAGACTCTAGGCAAGTCACAGACTTATTATCTCGAGCACATACTTGGGTATGGGCGCTTGGAAGACTTGTTGCTCTCTTGTCGTGGATCCGGCTCTTTCTGGACTGACTGTTAGGGTTTGTTTTTTGTTGAGGAGGTCCTTGCACCGCCCTAAGTCTGGGACTCAGGGGCAGGGGCTTGGAGTCCTAGTTTGGACGGGGACTTGGACACCTGGGATAGGAGGGTGATGGGTTGGTCCTGCTTGTGTCTTGGGTACAAACGGGGCGTGTGTTTTCAGTGTACCCAGCTGGGGCATTGATTTGTGAATCGCTGGGAAATCTGGTACGGCTTGTCTGTAGCCTAGCACCATAGTAAGAACTGAAGATGACAGATGGAAGATGGAAAAAGAAACTCTGATTGCTTACCACCTGCTTAAAAGTAGCACAGGTGCTTACATAGAATAGTTAGTTAATGAACCAATGCGGCAGTTTATTAAAAATCAAATATAAGGACGTATACTTAGTAATACTTTCTGCAAATGCAATCAACCCACAAGCTAGACAGCCTTGCATATTCTTGAAGTATTTTCTCCTGTCGGGTTAGTCTTGCTGAGTACAATTGAGTACTCAGGGTTTTATTTCCTCTGTTGCAGGTGACAGGTGGAGGCTTGAGCTGACTCTTATGTGTGGATTCCTCCTAGTGGGTTCAGAGATGATTTCCTTTACGCTGCGATCGTAGTGTTTATTTATAACTTTCACCAAACATTTTTATAAATGAAAGCTTTATAATCTGTTGTCATAGCTTATATACCAATGCTTCATCATGACATGAATATCTGTTTATTTTCGCTGTAACTCTGTTCACATGTTTATATTCCGCTGTTCAATTAAAATGTTCGTAACTCTGATAATATGATTACATTCCGTGGTTATAATAATAAATATTGTACTCTGATGTTGTATTAAAAGTGATGTAAGAAATGATTAAGAATAATGTAAGCTTTATTCTCTCATTTGTGATCTTGATGGCGAAAATGTGGATTTTCGGGTTCTCCCATGGGGTGTGCCCAACGAAACCGAGTAATTTAGTGTCCTCCCTTGAGTGCTTAGTGTCTAATTGAAGACGGCACTCCTGGGAGGCATTAGATTAGGTGGTTCTGCCACAAAAAAGATGTGAAATGTGCATATAGTCCTTTAATTTGCGCCACCAATACACATGAGGGCGCTTTTGTTTGTGTTCCTAATATAAAGAGATATGTTGTACTGGTAGTTTTCCTCCAAAAGATAGAGAAGTTGTTGTCCTTGTAGCCAAGCATGAGTTTATTTTAGTTTCCATCGTTAACAATGTTGTTGAAATTACACAATTCCCTTATTAATCTCTAATTTATTGATTTCTAAGGATCAATCCAAGCTAAGATTTTGTCCTTCGTCCTGGCTCCTCTATACATTGTAAGCAAGAGCTATTTTTATCTCTCGTCGTAAAATGAACTAGGAGCCGATAAAGCTATTATGGTCTTGTTTGAAACGGCTCCAAACGTGACTCCTACTTGCATTGCTACAACGTATAGAGGAACCAGAGCTAAAGTCGGTGAAACCTAAATTAGTGGTTTCATCATCTCCTAATTCATTTTAAGAGGAGAGATAAAAAAAAGAGGGACATTGGTACAGTGTACGGAAGAGCTAGAGCCGAAGTTGGCTAGAGCTCCACCAAACAGGGTCTTTTTTTTTTTTACTTCAATGGATTTGGCTCCTCCTCATGCTATACCAAGGAGCTAGAGCCGTTCAGAGCCATACCAAATGGGGTCCAAGTGTTGATAATATGACAACGAGACCCAACAAAATTAATTATTAAATAGAAACATGAGTTTTCATGAAATTAACTTTACAGGGAATTCTATTGCTCATTTTAACTGGAGAGTTAGTGCTGTCAAATATGGTCCCATACACTTGCGTTGCTTTTACCTGCACACTATTACGCAAAATAAAAATGAACGCGGGAACAGAGGGTTCCCTAGAAGCAGCCATGGACCACGGCACCAACCTGTGCATGCCGGTGTCCGAGAAAATGCTCAGCCGGTGGCGTGTAGAGGCCGTTGCGCGTGGCGGCTGATCTGGTGTAACAAGGTCAGTCTCAGTGGGGTGTGCATTAAATATGCTGATATGGCACTGTCTTGATGAAGAGAAAGAAAATAAAAGTTTTATGGGAGTGGAGAGAGTTTCATGAGGATGAAACTCTTCTGCACTGTTTCTAAAATATGGGTGTGTTGGAAACTGGGAGATGAAACCCCTACTGAGACTGGCCTGACGTACGTGTCGCGCTTTTGGCCGGGGATCACTTAGCTATGATTAAAGGTAAAAAGGAGGAGGATTGTGACGGTGGTAACTACACCAACGAGAAAACGCGTTCTCTATTGTTGCAGTATCTGTAGTTTCCATGCTGCTTCGTTCTGCCTTGGATGTGGATCTATTGACATGATGATGAGACGAAAGAGATGTGTGTGTGTGTATATATATATATATATATATATATATATATATATATATATATATATATATATATATATATATATATATATATATATATATATATATATATATCTCTCTCTCTCTCTCTTGCCACACACGCTATTGAGCCAGTACTCCTACAGTCCTATTACGTGGGGTGCTCATCGTTGACAATGAGTCAATGACAGATGATCTTTCATACTGGAGTTGTCACTTGTGTCATCTTTAATTTAGTGCATATATAGGAGGAATCCAGGAGCCTAGGTCGGATATGAGAAACGATTCCGTTTTGCGAGAACCGGAAGAATCATCTCCAAAAGATATTTTCAGCGAGCGATTCGGAACCGGAACGATTCAGTCGTTCTTACCTATGTACACGAAACAGCGAGAGGCCGGTTTCACATATATTCTCATCCTATCGCTTCCTACTTGTCTTTTCTCTCAGTTAATCCTTTTTTACACAATAAGTTAAAAATAGGTTGTATTTAAATTGTTTAATTACTGTCCAAAAAGTTAGAATTTTTTAAAGCGTGTTTTTATTTATATGATTAGCTAAATGGTTTTATAAAGTGATTCTAATTCATCATCTGAGATAATCTAGATCTGAAATGCCTCTGCGAGAATCTGGAGCCTACCGAATGCACCCTAAGTCCCCGAGGAGTAGCTCCCGATGTAAGTTTTGGATGAGGCCAGCCAAACGTGTCGAGAGGTGCCGCTACCAGGGATGAAAACGGATCGAATACGGACGAATATCACATATATTATATTTGTTTTTATATTTATGTCCGAATTCGGATTCGAATACGGATAGTGTCAACTATGTCGGATAGGATACGATTGGATATCGACATCATAAATATGCGATTTGAGTATTCGGATATGGATACGGTATCGGATGTTGGATATCCAGATTCGGATACGGACAGATCTCAACCCCTCTAAACGGATTCGGTTTCGAATACGGTCGAAAAATATCCGTACCGTTTTCATCCCTAGCCGCTACACGTGTGAAGTCCCGGTTTCCCCGCTGTCTAGAACTATAGGCGAGAAGAGGAGCTTAAAATACCAACTTCTTCTAGCTCCCTCTCACTCCCATGGGCCTATGTATCGGTGAAGGTTAGCTTAAGGATGGTGGACAATGATGGGGAGGAGGGGTGTGGCCTACTGGCCGCCGGTGTCGGAGCACATGTGGCCACCGATGTAGGGAGGAGGAGCACAGCCTACGGTTGCACGGAGGAGGGGCGGACGCTGCCGCCTGCATCGGGGCTGAGAGGGGCGATGCGCCACTGTCGGAGTCAAGGCTGAGAGGGGCGTAGCCCGCATGTGTCGGTGTCGGGGAGGAGGGACAACATGTAGCGACCACCGTCGCGAAGAGGGATGGCACGAGGCCAGATGGGTATGACCGGCAGGCCACATGTGTGGAGACGGAGCATGCTAGCGAGACGTGTTCATGGAGGCAGAGGCGTGACGGGCGGTGGAGGAGAAAGGTAGAGGAGAAGAGAAGAGGAATGGACGATTCATAATTAAATAACACTCACGTGGACACAATGACAAGTGGGCTCATGAGTCAAAATTGAGGAGTTGTTTTATCGAATGTTTTTGTAACGAGAGAAGCCACAACTAAAGAAAATTGTCCACCAAGCCTGAGCCAGAGCAGTTTTAGCTTGTGGCGGAGCTTTACCAAATAGACCCTTTTTTTGCGAATATTACCAAATGGGCCCTTAACCACATGGTTTGGAATATTCACTTTATCACCACCGGATGGAATGTCGAGCTGACGGTGATTATTGCGCACTTTCACAAACGATGACAAAAACCAGTGGTCATGAGGTAGTAGTTAATCCGGTGGTGATAAAGATGTCCATTTACACTTTGGTCGAGAAAACAAACCCAACTTTATGAATTCAATTGCATTTTTATGCAGCAACGGGCAACAATGAACTGTTAAACTTCGGCAAGAACAAAGCAAGAAATACTCTCTAAATATCTGTCGTTTTCGCTTCCCAAGAAATAATTTGATTAAATATATTAAAAAATATTAATATTTATGGTAAATAATTAGTATCATTGAAAAGATATTTAAATCTAGTTTTTTAATAAATTTATTTAAAGATATAAATGTTACACGTATTTTCTATAAATTGAGTTAAACTTGTGATACGTATATCAAATATGACAGTTATTTAGGGAGAAGGAGCAGTCTTTCAATTATTCCATAGTAGTTTAAAATACGAGAGTCAAATGCTAGCGTGTGTTGTGTCCCCTGTGACAGGGCACGATGACAGGTGTCACACCTACCTTCCACATGTCCGACGGTTATGGGGTACTGCTGTTTTGTTTTATTTTGTTTGAGGGGATGCTGTTTTGTTTTGTAGTACAACGTCAAAGGTTTTCTTTCTACCTGGGTTGGGCAGGTGATGCCTAGCGTGAGCAGAGTAGGGTTTTTATTTTAGAAAATAGGTTGTCTAGCATTGAAAGATTACGACTCCGTAAAATACCATTGAAAGTTTGCGTCTTTATAAAATACCACCAAAAGATTAAATCGTGAACTGAAAATAGCATTCCGTTAAAATAAAGCGACAGAAGTGACGGAACTGAAACTAGCCTCCGTCACGCTGTCACGCCCTTACAGATTGTTCTCGTGGACGCTCGCCACGAATAGGAATGGCTCATGTGGCACCACCGGCACCACGTGCCGCAGCGCCCGTGCTTGCACACGTCCTTGACGTCCCGGCTCTGACCTCGCCCGGTCCTGCCCCGCACCAACGCCTCTCCTCGATCCCGGTCTATGTGCATGTAACCTGCGTGGGATGGAGGAGGAGGAGGAGGAGGAGGAGAGCCCCTGCAGCGGGACGTCCTCAACCGCATCGGCGACATCAAGGCGCTCGGCACCTGCGCCCTCGTCTCACGCCGCTTCCACGCGCTCGTGCTGCTCGTCGACTCCGTCTTCGTCCGCATCATCCCGACGACCCGCCGCCCTCCTGCTCCTCCGCTGTACCGGGCTCCCCGCCGCACCAGGCGCTAGCTGCGGGCGCGGCGCGTTCGTGCACATCGCGTGCGTCCTTGTCGGCGGCATCGCCACGCGGGCGTCTCCTGGCGCTCCAAGCCACTGCCCGCACCCATCGCGGACGTCTCCCACCAGTCCACCACTCGTGCTCCGAGGTGCTCCGCTCAGCTGCGGCGCCTCCACATCGAGTTGGCACTGAAGATGGCGTGCTCCTAAAGTGGAAGGCCGACTTCGGCTCCGCCCTCGGCGCCTCGGCGGTCTACGAGCCCACGTCCTCGCGCATGCTCCTATAGTCCTATCTGGCAAGGATGTGCGCAAGCACAACCTGCGAGCGCTGCATGTGGTGGCGGGGTGCCGCAGGAGCCGTTCCTATTCGCGGCGAGCATCCGCGACAACATCGCGTACGGGCGCGACGGAGGCTTCCGTCACTCCCGTGACTTCATTTTAACAGAATGCTACTCTCAGTTCACGGTTCAATCTTTCAGTGGTGTTTTACGGAGCGCCAAACTTTCGGTGGTATTTTACGGAGATCACGATATATATATATATAATAAATATATAGTGCATTTTCTATACTCCGGAAGTAGTTAATCCCTACTTGTACTACAGCTACGCCAACACCGCTGGCCATAACGGGTCCGCATGTGTTCAATCGGATCCAATTAAGCATGTGCCTGACCGGTAGAGGTAATTAAGGAATCAAATAAAATAATATTATCTACTGCTTTGTTGCCGTGATTCTCGGTTTGGTGCTGCGTCTCAGTCGCTAGAGTATGTACGCATACTCTATCTATAAAAAGCCTTTAAACCCTGTAGATCCACAGTGAATCAATCCCAGCCGTTCATCCATTCTCTCTCCGTGCACACGCTTCCAGAAACCACCGGATCAATCGTTACCTATCCCGTCAATCAATAAAAAAAAAAAAAATCGCCTGCTCACCTGGCTCCTCCGTCCTCTCCGTCGCCGCCGGTCACGGCATCCTCGACCTCAACTCCGTCGTCTCCCCCACCTCGCCCCGGTGCTGCCCCGTAGCACGGACGCACGGCAAGCGGAAGGCCCGGCGCCGCCTTGCGTCTGCGCCGCATCGACGCGCACCGGCGGCAACCGCCTCCCGTGCGACCTCCGCCGTCCGCTCAGCGCGGCACCGCGGCATCACGAAGGTCCCGCGCACTACGACAGCCGTGTGGCGCGGCACCACGCCACCATGCTGTAGGCCACACTTGCCTGCACACTACTCCAGCCTTTCTAGAACGCCTCTTTCTAGACAGCATCGGAATTGACGGCTTCATGACTAGGTATTCACACATCGATTCATGATTTACCCATTGCCTGATTGTTTTTGCCTTAACTCCGCCCTCCTTTAGGGTTTGCATTTTGTCCTACATTCTGTGTTCATCTCCGGTTAGGATTCTGACCTCAATGTTCGCACAGATAGTTCTGTCAATTTATTTCACAAACCAGATTAACTGACACTAAAGTAATAGAGACTAATTTATTTAGCCTCTTCCCGTGCAGTGATGAAGTGCTATTTCGTCAGACGCTTTTCTTTGGGCGTTCCCGTCAGCGATGGAGTGATGTTTCATACTGATACAGTCACCTATTATTCGACAGGATCTGTTATTTTGGTGAGATCTTTTCTTCCCCATTAATGCTTCCCTTAACATTCATACATTCTTGCCATTTGGTACTGTTTCTGGTGGTTTTATTTTGCTCATTGCAAATGCTATGATGTTCCTCTACATTCAGACATCAAAGGCCTGGCATGTCCTGAACCAGCCAGGTTTATTGGTAGTGTTGCATTTGAACCTGCAGACACTAATTGCTATCCTCCTCCAGGTGTACTGCCCAGCTTTTGTCAAGTACTGAATCGGCCAACAGTTGTGACTTCTGCAACCCATTGCCTCTAGGTCGCTAATATTGCTTTTTCCCTTTTTCTTTATCTTGCGATTCATGTGTTTCCTGCAGTTATGCATTATAGCAATCCTATTGAGCTTATTAACAAAGTTTATCGTGTTTGCTACAAAATAATTTGTGGTGTATATCAGTTGCTACCACATGTCTCAGCTCTTCTAAATATGGCTCACATAAATTTGCCTCATATGCACCGCTTATGGTGCGCGAATGAACTGGTAATTTCCCCTTCTGCAGTTTGTGCAAGGGAGTTGCTGATCTCAATTTTGCCCCGCTTATAGTGCGCAAATGAACTGGTAATTTCCTCTTCTACAGTTTATTCAAGGGAGTTGATGATCTCAATTTACAAATGATTCGGCTTCCTCTCCATATTCTGATCTTCTAGGTTGTTTTGCTTTTGCCTCCATATTGCACCAACAAAGTATTAGACAGGTCAGCTCCCTACTTCATTGACTTATATGAGATGATTACATTTCCATACTTCTTATAGAACATTACATGACCTGTTGTTTGTTTACCCTTCTGGTCGGTGCTTAACCTTCCAACTTAATTACACTTAGATTTCAGGAATTTACTAAAATATGTGCCGTCTTACAGGTGCCCCTACCTAATGAATATTAGTTGTTTGGTTGACAACGTACAGAACATGACCTGAAAAAGGGGTTACCTAATCTCTGAAACAGCCAACGTATTCTCTATTATTTTACAAAAGCTTCAGTGTACTCCATCTATCATTACTTCTACAAATTATTTCATTAAAATAGTTTTGCCTCACAGCGTATTCCTTCAACTCAAAATATGAAGTGCAAGAGGTACATGCTTTACATTAAAATAAAAAGGGACTCCATTTGGTCCACAGTACAAATGGCATGCTTACCCTGATGTTTATAACAAACAAGTGCTCAAAGTTTTGTTATAGTAGCGAGGCTCCAATGCCTCATACCTTCTCTTTTTTTATCCCTCTTGCAGCCCTTCGTTTAGAAAATGTACATCCTTCAATCTTTTCGTAGGCTCATTGTTTTCCAGCTGCCTTTTCATGCCATTACATATGTTATAGATTCAAATATTCCCCATATTGGCACTTTTTCATCAAGTTTCAGCAACTCAAACAGAGAGTAATGTTCCACCATAAAAGTCCATTGCCTTCCTATTACTTCGTCCAAGTGCTGTGTTTGTTAATCTCTTTTACTTCTCCTATCAGGTTTTAAACTTGCTTACCGAAGAGGACAAAGATACCAGATGCTTCAAGCGGACAGAGCGTAGAATTCTTTGTTTTTTGTTCAACATATATGCAGGATGAGCGTTTCACCACCAAAAGTTGCCCATGGAAGCACCCAAACTTCTTACTTCAGTAGTCCTATTCTTCGTGTGTAAAATATGTCAATCTGTTTGTACATGGTATAAAACTAAATATTAAATTGTACGTATGGTGCTACAGCTACTCTATTACTAGCTCATGTTCCAACCAACATTTCGGAGGTTCTTTAGCCTGTGTTCACTGCAATATTATACCATCTCCAATGCATCTATATCTCTTGGACCCTGTGTGTACTGTTGCCCGCGCGAAGCGCGGGGTGGGTTATATATACTATACTTTAAATTTGTCTGCAAATTACTGTTCATCCATGACCCCACAAGACTTATATCACTGTAGATTAGCAGTACTGGGTTCTGGATCCGCGATAAACAGTGCTCGGTCCCACGATGAACAGTGCTCGACCCCGACAAGGAACAGTACTAGCCTGATAAAAACACTACCAACTCGATACGGAACGGTACAAACCCGATACGGAACGGTATGCGTCCTTTATGAAACAGTACACACCCATTACATCTTTTCTTGCCCTTTTTTTTCCGCACTACTTCCCAAGTATATGCGTGTGGAGAAGAGTATATACACATACATATTCATATACTTTTTGAAGGAGTATATACGCGTACTTTTTTCTTGAAAGGTGTATTTATTCATACTTTTTTAAATGGAGTATGTACGCATACTTTTTAGATGGATTACATTTTAAAACAAAGTTAGTATATTTACATACTTACACGTACGAATATGGCCATATACCTAAATGTAATAGTATGCGTGTACACAATTCAGGTTTGAGTATCATTATATACCAAGTTTCACATGCGAGTATGACCAGATACAAGATTCAGATTTGAGTATGATTGTATACCAAAGTTTAACACGTGAGTATGACCATATACACGATTTAGATTTGAGTATCATTGTATACCAAGTTGTGGATGAAGTAGCACTGTATACTTTTCTTTTATTTTTAAACAATCCAAATAGACATACGAGAAAAAAAATACAAACTTTCAATAACCAAATCTTAGCATACTTTTGTGACAAGGGAGTATGTGTATATACTTTTCTCGTGAAAATTACACCAATGTAATACTCACATGCTGAAATCAAATCATCAGTAATAAAATCCAAAGATGATTGAACCAGATCCAGATCAGAAGCACAGTAATTTAGCAAATGAAACATAGAAACTCAATTTTTGGAGTCATAAGACCAATCAGAGCAGGAGCAGGTCGACGGCCCCTAGCCGGGAGCCACGTAGGACCGTGACGTGCTGCGATGATCTATAGAGAGATTGCATGCCACCATTGGAGGAGGATCAGTCACCGGTATAAATGCAGATGACGTATTCAGTGCAAGTGCCAATCGGCAGCCATGCACATAAAAAAGTGCGTGCATTTGACCGACTTGTTTGACGTCACTGCTGGCGCAAATATATACACTTGCACAGTGCTGCTTGCACATGCGAAGATAAACCAACGCTATTTGCCGTGTTCGTCTGGCTGATAAGTCATGACTGAAAGTACTGTTGACTAATTTGTTATGAGAGAAAAATATTATTCGTTGACTGAAAAAGTACAGCTTATAAGCTAAGCGAATAGGACGATTGTTCGTTACACTATTAGCTAAAGATCAGCCTCCCATTTGGAAAAGGATCAGCCACTAAAAAAGTTTCAAAATGTCTCCACCACTAGAAAAGTTGTGATGTGTCGTACGCCTCCTTATTTCACTTCTTTACCCTTTTACGCCACGACGGTCATGTTTGGGTGTAACGGCTCCTAGCTGAAGGACCAAATATCCCTTTTGCCCTCGAATAGATCTGACATGGGAAAAAATATCCTTCTTAACTTTGCCATTGGGTACCATTGACACACTTTGTTGCTTGTTGTGTCCTCTGGACAACTATTTTGACAAATTTTTCAATAATAGTGAGAATCATCTATCGAACTCACAGAAAATAGAAACATGCTGACAAAAATTTGCCAAAGCCAAATCTCAATTTCTAATTTCAAGAACTACATAGCACGATTGATTGTCTGGGCCGGTTCACAAAATGATCTTGTATATTCTGATATTCACTACTACCCCCGATCCATTCCACAAAGGATGTAATTCTGGATTTGCCCTCACATCATACAAGATCATTAACATTTGACTACAAATAGATATATAGTTAAAGCATCTCAAGTTTGACCAAATCCATAGAAAATATCATTAACATTTGACTCTAATGAACTAAATATAATATAAAAATGTATCTCATGACCAATCTAATCTAATGTTACTTATCTAGTAGGATAGTTATTAATATTTTTTGTATAAATTTTGTCCAAAGTATACTTGCTTTGGCTGGGGATAAAGTTAGAATTGCATATGACTAGAGTAGTTGAAGAAAAATATAATAGGGGGTTGACTTTGCAGATTGAAAATGTCGTCGGTATTGTTCATTTCATGCCATGCCAAGCAGTGATGATGGTAGGGAGTAGTGATTCATAACCACCACCGGCAGTCAAGCGGTTGTTAGCTCAGAATTTATGGATGAAGAAACCTGGTCTCGCAGCCAATGGGAGTGTATTAAATGGAATGAAATTTGCATGCTGGCCACCTAAACCTCATGCCTGCAGCAGCCTGCCTTGTGAACTTGTCCGACTCCTGCCGTCCATCCGTCAATGAAGGCATGGCACTGGCATTGGGCATTGGGCATTGGGCATTGGGCATTGGCACAGATTCCTCTCAACTTCAGCAGCAGATATATGAGTAGGATGCCTCCTCAGCCTGGACCCACTGCAACTCAATCTCTAGGAATCATTTCATTTTCGGCTTTCTGCTTTACTTTTTGGCTCCAGAAAATCCTCTCTGTGTCTGCACCAGCAACACATCGTAGATCGTACGTTAGACATTTGTTTAGTTTTTGTGTAGGCCCTGATAAAGCAAACCTGACCAATCACCAAGAACAGTGTCTCATTCATTCTAGAGCACCTAGTGCTTTCCCCATTTATTTCGATTTCAATTCGAGCACTGGTTTATGCATCTCTTTATATTGGAGAAAGGTGCAAATGATCGTATGTATGCAGCAATAAATCTCTCCCTGAACACCTCATCATACAATAATTTATCTCATAAATCATCATTCACCTTTAATTTAACCCTTTTTTTAGCTGCATGGCCGACATTCATCATTAGTCCTAGCAAGAAGTAACCAATGAACAAGGGTCTAGCATTGTACTCTTGTCAAATGCGGGTACACATCATACTCAAAATGAGACAGCATGCTTATGATGCAATTAGGAACATGTCGTTATCTGTCTCAAATCCTGGCAGATCAACAAAAAAAAAAAAAAAGCAAACCCACTCGTAAAACAATGAAGAAAAAGATCAGTGTCACAATACTATATTGAACAAAAAGATCAAAGTGCCACAATACTGCTAATGCTGTTGGAGTTGGGCCAACACTAGCTCTAGTACTTGTGTACAGTTTTCTTCCCCGACTAGGATGCCACTCCAGGTTGGACCATCGATATAAAAGCTTCGGCAGGTATAGCTAACAAGTAGCACACATTTTAGTACCTGAATCCTATGGCATCCATTTAACAGGAAAAAAGAAATATGTACCGATGATTAAGTAGCCCATCCTATCGAAAGAACACAAATCCCAAAAGCAACCATCAACTGTCATGGCTTCTCAATCAAATAGATGTTACTAATAAGTTACAACATATATGGGTGAGGAAAACTGATATGGTCCTCGACACATAGGTCAAAATCTCTAACAAGAATCTGAGGCAGCATAACCATCCTTCACCTCTCAAAAAGCATAACCATTTCGCAGTGCGGCGTGTGAGGGAACAGATCGACAGCCATTGCCCTCTTCGGGATAAAAGGTTCAGAGTTGGGCATCGACTTCGTCCTCTGCCGAGCAAGACCAGCGCTGCTCATAGATCGCCACCCTCGGTTGCCTTTGTTCTTCTCTTGTTTCTCAGATGTTGGGGTGCAAAGCTCAATCGCATTAGCGACTAGACTCTCAGGGTTGCAGGAAATGTACCTGTGATACAAGAAAAGAAAAACAAGCAGTGAGTTTCACAACTGTAACAGACTAATCCATGACACTGTTGTATGTTTGTTTAAACTCTACACTAGGATCTGCCCCTGATCTTCAGAACGGAACCACCCGACATCACTAACTCAATTACAATTCAGTTCAGCATCAGCAAACACTTCACTGCATATGCTCCCAGTAACTTCTAGCTTGAAGAGAAGTAAGAAAATCTACTGTGTCCAACTAAGACAGTATGGTACAATGCAAGTATGTGAAATACGTACACTAGACGTCGAATACGTGGATGCGTCCTCAATGCCTTGATCACCTATAAAGATACTCAGAATGTGAGTATGATCCACCATGAAGGTTAGTACCTTAGTAAGATGCAGAATATAAACTATAACATAGTGCAAGTAAATCCAGTAAATCATTGTGCTACCCCCACAAGTGCTTTGGTTTGCTAATAGGTTTTGCCTATACAAACGGGAAGATGTTTGGCAAATAAGAAGGTTCAGTATTCTAATGATAATTAAGGAACAGGGTCAGAGCATATAGAGGATTGAACTAAGATAGCTGCCAGCCCTTTGATTAAATACAGGTGGCAAGCACCAGCTCATTACACTGTAACAGCAGGAAAATAACAACAAGCAGACTTTCAGGAATTCACTACAATCATTCATCAGAAGGCTGAAATTTACTTACAGTAGGGTGAAGGCCAACACGTGGAGGGTCTACAATAGCAACGACATTCTTAAACTGGCATGCATTAGCAGCAAGGACATTGTCGTTTGGATTGGAAGAACCATCCTGGCATGCCTTGCCTTGCTCCAAACAATTATCCGATGATGTCTCAATGGGTTTATCATTGATCAACGATGCTTCTCCACAATTCTGTTCACCAGAAGCCACATTGTATTCATCATGACTGCAATGAACCACTTTGTTCACCCCATCCACCTCCTCGTCGCTTGCACAGGTAGGATGATCAACTGACGTGTCCATAGGCTGCTGACCTTCACCATTGCCATTTCTCTGCTTTGAGCTATCTATATTTTCACCATCACAATTTGTGCAGTCAATCGTATTGCTTGTATCATTGATTTCAGGATTACTTTCAGAAGCTGTAGCCTGCTGCTGTGGTGAACCAAGATATTCTGTGAGAAGGGGCCCCATCACATCTTCGGCCTGTTTAATCCCAACACATGAGCTTAAATGAGATTATTTCAGTATGCAGATAGATCAGGAAGTCAATGGAACTGAACCGGATGACATTATGGTAGTTTTTAGAGGAAGACAAGATAACAGTTAAGACTGAGACAATGTGGTATCAGTGTCATGTAGTGAATATGAACCTTACCTTACCATAGACAAAGCGACAATTTTTTATCCCATTGATAAGAGCATTTCTGTGAGCATCTGAAACTGCTGATTCATTCATCTCAATCCCAACAACCTGGCAAAATTAGTAACTAGATTTGAGGAAGATTCTTCCAAAGAAACAGAGACCGCTAACAAGAATCTAAATGATTTAACAATGGTTCAAGCTGTAGCTGTGTTATACTAGATATAGACAACAAATTGTGTAAAAGAAATCACCATTCCAACACGATGTGCTAAGGTCAGGCCAATAGTTCCAGTCCCACAACACACATCAAAAAGTAATGTGTCTGAATTGAGATTAGCCCAATCACCAGCAAGGGCATACAATCTTTCCGCAGCAAGAGTATTAACCTGTGTAATTGTGTCTCATTAAAACATTTGTTTATAACCATAAAAGGCAATTAGCAATAACTTTCTGTTTCAGCTACTGACCTGGAAAAAAGCTGTTGGTGATATAGAGAACTTTAAGTTGCTTATGTGATCATGGATTCTTGTTTTATCTTCTGCTGTGCCATCCAACTGATCTCCCTTTGGTACCAATAGCGGGATCAGTGGGCAATCAGTAGGTGCAGCATTTGATATCCCTTTATGATCCTGCATGCATAAGTTGGTTCCATTATTCTTTAATTAATTATTTCAAGTACAACATAGACAGCCAACTTTTCAACATAAACTGAAAGTAACATCACTAAGGGATTGTTTGATCTCAAGTTTTACCACAATTTTTTTAGCTTAACGACATAAAATCTGGTTTGGTTAGCAAAGATAAAGATCAAGATATTCAAAAAAAAAAAAAAACTAGCACATAGTATGAGTTCTATGACATATCAACTTTTGCTTTTTTTCATGAATCAGTTTCCAATCTAAATTTTCTCCACTGCTGAACAAATCATCCAAACAGAATGCTCTGTAAACTTATCCAAAAGAATAGTAACTTAAAATCAGTTTTCCTGAAATCAAATGAAGCCTATTTTCTAAAAATGTTATTTCTAAATCAACATGGTCCAAATAGCCACTAAAAAACAAATGAATAATGAGCCCAGTGCTGCAGTGTTAGGCATGACTATACAAATTAGTATTATATAAAGACAAAAGTCCAGTTCAAAGCTACAAGCTTAGTGCTCCCAGCAAAATGTTAAACAAAATTCCTGACAACCATGACAAAGTAAGTTATTAACACCTATGGGCTATAGCTTTTACTGGACAGCACACAATACACTTTACAAGCAAAAAAAGAAATGAAATTAATAAGAACAGCCACAAATCATAGTTCTGAAGAAGCTGGGAAAACTTACTTGTACTACAATAGTTGTCAGTGGCAAGGGAGGTGAGCATGTTGCTGCTCCTTGTATCAGGGCAGCAGACAGCTTGTCAAACTCTTCTTTCATAAGAGCTTCATCAACACCTGTTGAACACACCTGAAATTACAGTCAAAGTTTGATAGGGTGTCAGCGGCCAGCCACTAGGAATGTTTAGGGTGTTTGGTTTGAGGAATCAAACCATACTAGATGAGGTGGTGCACCATGAGTTCATTCCTCATACTAGTATTAATTATTGGCTTGTGAGGAATGAGGTGATGATGGATCAACCTATTCCATTTCACAAACCAAATAAAAAGTGAGGAGTGAGGAGATAATGGACTAACTCATTCCTCAAACCAAACACACTATTTATGACTCATTGAGGTTGACACTACAAGTGAAGTTTTACTCTAAACAACCTGCACAATAAGCATGACTTCTGATATTTGTGATTCTGCATTCTGTGAAACAACAGCTTCAGATGGACATCTTCCCTCACGAACCTAAAACAATCCCAGTGTAAAAAAGTTAATTCTATAGTAGTCTTAGTTCTAAATCCCAGTATAAACATAAAATAGAAGTATCTAGCTATGGATTGAGAATTTAGAGAGCATACTGTGAATTGGCGCCAAAACCCAGAGTTGTCAATCCTGCTCCACAAAGGGAAGCTTGATGATTGAAGAAAATCTTGGAACATCTGAGCATATTTGCAGGCAATTTCTGAGACATTTGGACAGTTCACAGGTTCCTCGACAGCAGTCACACCTTCCCTAGAATTATGTTGTACCAGTCATTATTAATGGAATTAAGAGCAGTGAAAAAAATGAGAAAGAGAAACCAACCTGAAATTTCCGAGCATAAATCCTACCGTCTTTTTGCCGTCTAAGGAATATCCTACAGAGAACTCACACTTGTTACGGTATCCATTAACAACTGGGGACTCCAAAATGCCTTCAAGCTTGCAAGGAAGACCGCCTGGGTAATTGAACAGACCGTTACTTAGCTAAAAGGAGTAGAGTACAGAAGGCCATTACCAAGAGGCAAAGCACAAAAGGTCATTGCAAAGGCCATAATAAGTGCATCCTGTTAAGCTGAAAAAGCAATTTTTTCAGACCCCCCATGTTCAGAAGCCAGAACAATGAGAAGAGCATGTTCCAAATATTTGAGATAAATTGCAGAGTGGTCGAAAACAGATTTATATATGTTTCAGGTAAGTGAAACATATTAGAATTTGTCTGCATTTGTAAAGAGTTGGATTGCATGCCACTTATGTTCACTTTTGACCAAAAGAAAAGGCATGTCTGACACACATTTTACACTCAGCAGTCAGCACCATGTCTCATATGTCTTTGCCTAGAGATTCTAACAGCCTGTCTGCTATCGATGTGAATCATTGAAGCATGGAAGGGTTAGTCTCCTGAATATCGAGCCAACTGCACCTTTTTTCGAGCTTTTTTTAAATTTGGCATAACTTATTCATCATAGTCTCCTGAATTGTTTGAGACCCAACTTCATGCTGAGCTTAATGAGCCGAGCTGAAGTCGAAAGTCATTCAAAATTAAGTCATTTTCATTTTAAAAGAAAAATGAGTCCAATCGGAGGACTTTTGAAACGAGCCACTGAGCCAGCTCAACAAGCTTTTTGAGGCTTCCATGACCCGAGTCATTAGGGTCATGGAAGCCTAAAAAAATAGAAGCAGTGCTTACGTGGAAGAGTCTTCAACAGTAATATGTGCTATAATCATCTTAGGGTAGTGAAAATATATATATAACAAAAACATTGGACAAGAAGTTGTTCCATTGGCCTCTGTTTCAAAGGCGTCACCTAGGCGTCCAACCGGACACAGCTCACCTTGGGTCGCCTTGTTGACTTTGAAACCATGCCATCAGCACATACACATATGGCATAACTATTTGCATTTGCTGATTAATACTTCTGTTTTGACTGGAGATTGCATTATTACTTATCAGCAATAATAAGTAAGAATTAGTAGCATGCATGTCCCTTAACACTAGATTTAACTCCTCCGTGGATGAAGATTGTTTCAGTTTACTCACAATCCCGCATGGCTTATATCAAAATATGCATTACATTTCAATCATTCTGCCAAAAAAAAGCCAACATAAAGCATGGCATACAATTATCTTCATCCACATATAGTTGTCTAAAAGAATGTGCACGGGGATCATAAGGGGCAGAGCTAGCGTTAAGTATGGCTAGAGCTAAAACAAGCTATGAGTGCAATTGTATTTGATGAGCGGTGGTAAAAAGTACTAGTAAAGAAATCTTTTTGAAACACAAAGGAGAATATAAACTATATGACAATGATTGATGCTGGATCAACCCATCACCGTCCACACGAGCTTATCACAATTACTGAGAATACCATGTGAAATTGTAACACAATAAGCTTGGAAGGTTACCGATTTCCTTTGATTTAAAAACCCAATCAGGAAGGGGAATGGCAGGTGGGCAAGCTTTCCTAGAATTGCGAGTCTACATTAGATTAGAACAGTAAAAGAGAGATTAGCAATTTCTGTAAAACCATTGTTTATCAGTGTTTAGAACAGTACAAGGACATGAAATTGGCCTTACAAGTTTCTTCAGTATCTGTGCCATCGATTGTTTTTTGTGTTCTAGCTGATCAATGTAAGTCATATGGGCAAGGGGAGTAACTGCATCACGGGCACTTCTTTTACTTGATGAATCCGATTCAGGCGCAGGTGTTTCCTCTGCAGTAGTAGGACTACTGCCATTTTCTGTTGCTGTTCCAGTATTGGATACAGGTGCTTCAACATGCGCTTTTTGATGGGACCTACGATTGGCATCTACTATCTTTATTTCCTTTCCACCAGAAGGGTTCTCCTTTAGGACCTAACCAATTCAAGAGGTAAAAGTCAATGTTCCTTGCCTTGCCTAGACACCCAAGCAAATAGAAAATATGTAGAGAGGGACAATTACCTGAACAGCATTTGTTAGTTGTTCAACACTCTGAAAAGTCACAAAACCAACTGTCATTCCCTTCTTCTTCTTTGCTGTTGCAAACGAGATTTCCTGCAGCACCATCATTTGACTTGTAACAGTTAGGTTGGCAACTCAGCATAAACTAACAGGATTCGCGAATGCATATCCTTATTCCTTTTTGAAAGGAAAAGGGGGAAATTGGTTGCTTGAGACTCCGAATGTGTTGGTGTTGATATTTTAACTACACTTACCAATACGAATCACACATAAGCTGCCTAAAACACTCATACACCATGATTGGTGTTGATATTTTAACTACACGTACCAATACGAATCGCACTTAAGCTGCCTAAAACACTCATACACCATGATTGGTGTTGATATTTTAACTACAAGTACCAATACGAATCACACTTAATAAGCTGCCTAAAACACTCATACACCATGATCACTTAGATGCCTCTGCTGGACAGAATCAGTATTGGTTCAGGCTTCAATGTATTAAGCAAACTTCTCGAGCTCTGGCATTAAATTAAATAAGTTCTAGTTGTTGATGCTGCCGGGCAATGCGTAGTTCTAGATTTTACAGTACGAGACACTGTCCAATAAAACCAAGAACAAGAAGGAACTGAGCACTAGTACTACTTGCCTGCTCCTGGAGGAAGGACTTGAGCCTATCAGCCGTCCACCCCCTGGAAAGCCCGACGAGGCACTTGTCGAGCGACTGCTCATCCACCGTGACCTCCTCCTGGGCCTCCGCGGCGACCTTGCAGAGCTTCTTGGCGTGGTCGGAGGTGGGGTCCCAGGTGCCGTCGGGCCGCGGGCGGAGCTCCTCCTCGGTGTGCGCGTAGCGGCAGGACTCCCCGTGGCTGCACCCTTCGGCGCCGGCGCCGGCGCCGCGGCGGCGGAAGAAGGAGCACAGGCTCGTCTTCCACATCGGGTGCCGGGCGACGCCGCTGCCGGTGGAGGCGGGGGCGGATGGAGCGTCTTCGGTGGACGCATCCAGGGAACCATCCTCCCTCTTACGCTTCTCTCCGGCGAGTTCCGGCTGCTGTGGCGGAGGTGTCAGGACGTCCTCCATGGCGGTGGCGGGCGGCTGTGTGCGCGGATCGGAGGGTTGCAGTTGCAGCGTGCAACGAAAGGAATTGTCGTCTTGAGCCTTTTGTGATAGTGGGCCGTTAGTTGTTCGTTTTCTCATCTGGGCCTTCTCTGTTCTGGGCCATCTGTTCTTCTCTCTCATCTGAGAAATGAAACAGATTTTCTAAATGTCAACCTAACAAATTTTCATTGGTTTAATATGTTCCTTCAGTTTTATAATTATTATTAAGACTACTAATACTTCATTCTTTTTGTGTATTAGAGTTTAATTTGCAGCAAAGGCAGTGTCATCAGTTTTGTTTTGTCAGTAAAGGTGCAATGTTCAATTCAGTTCTTATACAAAAAAACTTCAGTTCAGTTCTATGCTGAAAAAGAATCATATATATCTGTTGACACCAATTTTGGCACACCCAAAATGTGTGAAAACATTTATACCATGTTAAATAAAATGGTATAGATGATCAAGTTTCAAATGAATATGATATAGGCAAATAAGGAATAATATAACATCGCTAAAGACGAAAAGAAGATGGAGCAAAAAGAAAAAGAAGACACACATGTACATATATGCATGAGCGTGTTCACGCCTTGACAAATAAACAAAAGCACGACAATCACATGTCCCATAAATACACCCGGCCATAAATACATACATGCATATACATACACATGGGTTAATCAAAACATGGCCATGCAAGTACGTGTGTGCAGTGGCGGATTCAGGATGAGATCAAGGAGGGGGCTAAGTAATGGACATGTTGATTGATAATGATGATTTATGCTTGATGCTACAGTCAGCGACGAAGCCAGGAATCGACGAAGCCAGGGCTGGCTTCCTCTTCTTCTTCCTCCAGCCCCTCCTTGCCTTCTTCTTCCTCCTCATGGCGGTAGCCCGGGCTAAGCCCGGGCTCCATGTAAATCATGGCCGTAGGGGGGGCTGGAGCACGGGTAGCCCCCCCGCTGGCTTCGTCGCTGGCTACAGTAATTTAACGAGAAATTAAGGCTCACGAGGGGGGCTGCAGCCCCCAGCCCCCCTGGATCCGCCAATGCGTGTGTGGTACATACACAGCAAGCGTATAGCACTTACGTGCACGTCGGCCAGGAAATAATCTATTTCCTGTTCTCCTTAATCACTTCAGTTAAAGAATAAACAAATGGTCCAAATGCCAGTTGCCAGGCAAGGAAGAAACTGTTGTGCGCGCTTGACATATTCGCTGGTTGGTTTCTGGGCAGATAAGTCCGACTAATGCTGGTTTGTTGTGAGAGGAAAATACTATTAGTTGACTGATAAGCCCTGACTGAAATCATCAAGCGAACATATTGATTCAAACATAGTCAAAGGAACATACTGATTCAAACATAGTCAAAGGATGGCCACTTCTTCGAATCACTGCCGCAAGACCGAGTCGTGCAACCTCTACGGACCGCGCGCTCTATTGATTTTAAAAAAATGGCGCCGCACTGGCACCGCTTGATCAAGGGACTAGCAAATTGGAAGTCGAACTCAAGAGCGCCAAGTAGTCCTGGCAACCACTCCCGCCGCTTTAGACCTAGACGTGACTTGAAAGCAAAGAAATCGCCTTGCCGCTTGCTCTATAAATAGCATGCTACTACAAGAGTTCAGGTCCCCGCTCTCTGATCCAAAGTGCCGTCAGGCTGCCTTCACCAATCCACAGCGCAAACCACCGCCAGGCTACTGCAAGAGTTCAGGTCCCCGCTCCCCGACCATAGTGCCATCAGGCCGCCATGCTGCTCATATACGCTGCTAGGTTGCCGCTCTTGTCTTCCCAACAACTGTCAGGCTACTCTGCTGCCGTCCCGGCGAGACCACACCGCTAGGCTGCCTCTCTGCCGCATCACCAGAGGCCAGAAGCCTACGACGCCATTGCTGCACCAGTTGGAGTTTCAGGGAAGGTGAGAAGCGCATCATGGCGTTCTTCTGATTCCCTTCCTCTGTCTCCATCTTCACGGCTTCACAGTGCTCGGTGACAACCAAATCTTCACCGGCAACTCCATCGCCAAGCCTCGTCCACTATTCTGGTATAAACAGGGCTAGTGAGGACGGTGCTCCGTATATGGGCATCATGCCTTGGTAAAGGTCCCAGTAAAAGGTCAGCCAACAGTGCCACGACCGTGCTTTGCACATAGACGATATGCCTCGGTGAAGGTGTAAAAAGGCAACAAATATGCCTAGGTGAAATGCGGGTTTGGATGCGTTTTGGCTTCATCCCATGGCTAAAAATTGGGTCGGACACGCTCTGGCTTCACCCTAGTTATGTTCATAGTGAAAATTCAGTTGGACGCGATCTTGGCTCCAACCCGGTTAAAGGTTCATGGTACAAAATTGATGGACGCGCTCCACCCGATTCATGGTAAATTTGATATGGACACGAATTGGCTCCATATCCAAACAAATCTACATGTGTTTTGGCCACGGCAGCGCCGACCCGTTCTTATCATGCATCAAAGAAAATAAAGAACTCGCATGCTACTGCCATGAAGAAATATCATGCATGGGTTTCTATCAAATCAAAGAAACAATCATATGTGCAAATGAAATTATATAAAAAAAACAAGACATTGACAATGTGCTGCATATTCAGTCCATGCATATATGCCTTGAGCGTCGCTAGCGTGTTAATTAGCGTCTTCTACACAAAGTTAACTTACTTAGCGTCTGCATGCCTCCTGTACTCGTGCATTACACCAGCATGTATTTCACTGGCAACCATGATAAAAAGTGAATCATGCACTCAACTAAATTGCGTCTATGAAAATGTGTAGTAGTCCCCTGCCAAAATCACCGGCTACCATGCAAAGTCGGTTGGCATCTGCATGTCATATGTCTGTAAAGAAAATAAAGATCATATGCAAATTAACATTGCCTTCTGGTCTAACTACATGCACATGAACGATACTTTGCATGTTGCACGGCCATGACCTTTGTCAATGGCTTATGTCCTAATCAATAAATAAACAAAACTCTGTCATATTGTACTTCTCCACGTAATGAATGTGTTACGGTTATTAGTGCATTTCAGTCAAGTAAATAACCTGACGTTGTAAGTCTCTGGTGTACTCATCCACAGCACCATGTTCTGGCACAAAACCAATCATCATTTCAATGTTAAATATTTTTTTAATGTAAGAAAGACCAAATGCATTACACGGTTCATCTCTAAACACACCATTTTGCAACTAAAGGATTCCATTCTAATATACTGCATGGCTAACACCTACTTGCATGCCCTAAGTAATAAAATATCCCAATATGCTCCGCCCGGTATGCATATGTGCCGTTGTTTGCCTAGCCAACTGCACAAAAGAGAATATGATGTCAAGTTAGTGATCCCATCCATGAATAATAATTCTAGCATTCAAATTAAAGTAAATTGCATAATATATACTAATCCATGGGCAAATACTATGCTATGAGTACGCACGTTAACTCTGATAAAATAAGTTAACTACATACGTCATGGTCTAGTCCGGTGATGCAACATATTGTAAGGAAAATGGACCCTAGACCCATTTACTTTGGATTTTGATGTTTGATGACCAACACAACCAAATTGGACTAATGAATTTGCAAGTGATTATTTTATAGTTTAATAGGATGCAAGACGTGACTTGGACAAAGGCGACGTGATGATCCAATGATCAACACCTTAAGCAAGACCTTAGGAGCACAAGAGAAGACCCAAGATATCAAGCAAAGTCCAAGCACGAAGATAGGAACCAAGCCGCACGTGAGATCGTGAAGAAACAAGCTCAAAGAAGCGACCGGACGCTGGAGGAAAGCGACCGGACGCTCCGATTAGGAGGTTCGGCAATAGCAGCAGTGACTGGACGCTGGACTGGACGCAGACGAAAAGTGACCGGATGCTCCAATCAAAGGCTCGGCAACAGCAGTAGCGACTGGACGCTGGACCGGACGCTGGTAGCAAACCGACCAGACGTAGGACAGCAGCGTCCGATCGAGTACAGAGAGGTTCCAGAGCGGCGAACTTGCGACCGGACACGTCCGGTGGCAAGTGACTGGACGCTGGCAGTGTCCGATTAGTTGTTCGTGGCTCCAACGGTAAGGACGACCGGACGCGTCCAATCAGGATGACTCCAGCGTCCGGTCAGTAGCAGAAAAGTATGATTTTGTTCCCAATGACTACTTTCTCAGTGGGGCTTATAAATAGAGCCCCCAACCGGCCATTTGAGATTGGTGGAGCTGAGGAAATATACCAAAGATGTTGATACACCATTTTAGTGATCTCCACATGCATAGTGTTTAGTGTTTCATTAGGTGATTAGCGTAGGTGCTTTGCGAAGTGCTTAGGTTGATTAGACCACCGCTTATGCGTTTGCTCTAGGTTTAGGCCTAATGTTTAGTGAGGTTTACATACCTCTTATCACTCGGTGCTTGCGAGCACCATTGTTGTACATCAGAGGGGTTTGTAGTCTTGCGAGCTCACACCAACCGAGTTTGTGGTGTGGCCGCCACCATGTACCAGAGGGAACAAGGCCCGCGGCATTTCGGTTGAAAGCTTAATAGTGAAGACGGCAGGGAGCATCTAGGAGAGGCTTGCCGGAAGGCACGTCGGACACCCACTTGTGCGTGGGGAAGGCCTGAGGCTATCCATGGAGTTACCCGACCGAGAGCTTGACCCTTGCGAGGGATTCCTTGCGAGGGGCTCCAATGAGGACTAGGAGGAAGCTTGCACGCTTCTGGATACCTCGGTAAAAATACCAGAGTCATCGACGGGAGTTTGTATATCTCTACCTTGCTCTTTAGCTTCCGCATTTACATTGATTGTAGTACTCCTTTTGCGGTAGAGATAGCAACACACTAGCAAAACCGTAGGTGCACATTTAGAGTTAGATTTTTAAGTTGTCTAATTCATCCCCTCTTAGGAATCACGGTCCTCCTTTAATTGGTATCAGAGCCGATTGGCTCAATTTGGACCTTTGGCTTAACCGCTGGTGAGCCGACGCTATTTAGAGTGATTGTGATAGATACCTCTAGGCCTCCGCACTTTGATGACACTAACTTCCCATACTATAGAGCTAGAATGGCTTGCTACCTTGAGGCGGTTGATTTGGGAGTTTGGAGAGTCACTCGTGATGAGATGAAACCCATTAAGAATCCTGATAAACCCACGAAGAGTGATAAAAAGGAAATTCATTTCAATACTAGAGCAAAGAATTGCTTGTTTGAATCATTTAGCATGGATGCGTTTAACCAAGTATTCACTTTAAATACGGCATATGAAATTTGGTTAAAACTTCAAGAGCTCCATGACGGCATAAGTAATGTCCGTGAGCAAAAACATTGTCTAGCTAAACAAAATTACGATTCCTTCAAAATGAATGATGATGAGCTTGTTCGTGATATGTATTCTTGTTTGAATCTAATTATCAATGAGCTCCATTCTATAGGATTAACAAAGCTAGATGATGCGGACATCATGAGGAAGATCATCTCCATGCTACCACAAAATAAATATGCAAGCATCATCACCATCCTTCACAACATGGAGGACTTGAGCACCATGACCCTGGCCATAGTCATTGGCAAGATAGTGGCATTTGAAATGTCACGCAAGATGGGTCAAGAAGAAACCTCTTCATCAAGCAAAGGTAAAGCTCTTGCATGTGACAAGAAAAAGAAGATGAAGGACAAGCAACTTGAGACAAGCTCAAGCTCCTCAAGTGAAGAAGAAGATGAGGATGATGATGATGATGATGATTCAAGTGATGATGATCAATCTTCCTCCTCCACCTCCGACCTTGATGAAGAATCAATCAAACTTATCAACAAGGTGGAGAAGATGATCCAAAGGCTCAATGTCAAGGGTGTGCCCATCCGAATTCAAGATATCATCTTCACCAATCAAAGAAATGAGCAAAGAAAAAGATGATGCTATGGATGCGGTGAGTTGGGGCACTTTGTGGAAGTTTGTCCAAACAAGCCCACACCCAAGACAAAGAAGAAGGCGTGCAAGAACTAAGCCCTCACATCAATAAGGTCATGGGATGATTCTTCAAGTGAAGAAGAACACCATCACAAGAGCGAGCCCGCAAGCACTCATCATCAAGCTCTTCACGTGGGTGCCTTATGGCACGAGGTAACGAAAGCTCATCCTCTAGTGAGAGTGATAGTGATGATGAAATGCCTTCTTATAAAGAAATTGTGCAACAAAATCTTAATTATGCTAAAGTTTGCATTAGTCAACAAAAGAAGCTCAGAAAAATAAAAGAAAAGTTAGATAGTTCACAAGTAGCCTACAAAGCATTGCTTGAACAATATGAGAACGTTGCTAATCTCAATGTTGAACTATCTACTAAAATTGAGCGACTTGAAGCTAGTTCAACAATAAATGCATGCACAATCAATGATGAGCAACTTGTAAAGAAAAATAAAAAAATTAAAAGAAAAGTTAGCTAGCTCACAAGATGCTTATAAAAGTTTGCTTGCTAAAATGGAAACCATGTGCAAATATTGTGATGAGCAAACTAATAAAGTTGCTAATCTTGAAGCCATTAGCACAATCCCCACCAAGGCATCTAAAAGGAAAAGTTCTATCATTAACATGTCTAAAAAGGATGCCTCTATTTCTTGTAATGATTTATGTTTAGACTCACCTTTGTGCAACCAAGTTTATGTTGAGAAAGTTGTTGTAGATACATACACACAAGAGGTTACAAAGGAGAATGAGCAACTCAAGCAAGAAGTAGCTCGCCTCACCAAGGACTTGACTCAAGTGAAAGGCAAGGCAAAGCAAGCCCAACTTCATCAAGATAACACCGTCAAGGGAGTAAAGAAGCTTGATGAAGGACAAACTATGGTTTGCTATGTGTGCCACAAGGAAGGCCACAAGTTCTATGAGTGCAAGGTGAAGAATGGGGGTGGAGCAAAGAAGAAGGAGAAAAAGCAAACAAGCAAGCTCTCCAACACCTACACCAACAAGGTGAACAAGAAGGCCTCCACACCATACTTGCTAAAGAAGAAGAAAATTGATAAGGTTCTGGCCATTAAGGTAAACAAGCAAGCCAACAATGGGGTCAAACACTTTTGGGTGCCAAAGGAAATCATCTCCAACATGAAGAGCACCAAAAAGGTTTGGATCTCGAAACTGAAGTGAGAAGTCCTATGGACTTCGGGGAATTTGGAGACTTGGCAAAGTATGGATGCATTTCATGGGGTGCATCATGATGGACAAAATCATTGCCAAGTGGGTTAGTGAATACTATGAACCCAAATTCCCCTTCCCATGATAGGTAACTAGATTCAATTTCCTTCAAATGGTATTAGATTTAATTTTTCCTACAATTGATATCTTTTAGCATCTAGTTACTCTTCATGCCTAGGTTTGCATTTGCATTCTTATATCTTTTGTTATGCATACACTAGGTATTTCATATGGTAGGCTTGCTCGGTTTCATTCTTATTCCTTGGAGCAATCCTACATGGTTTAAAATTGTTTAGGAGCACGACACATAGCTTGTCCTTCAATTGTTCATCTAATATGTGCTAAAGTCCAAATTGTAGATAATTTCTCCCGAATATCGCCTTCGAAAATGACTCTCACATTCATGTGATGTCATCTTTCAAGTGGTATTTTTATTCTAAAATCAATGTGTATGTTTCCTACAAGTATTCCATACTTGTGTGCACAAATTTAGGGAGAGGTTACTCTACAAGTTGGATGCTTTGAGACTAACACCTTTTCAAGCTTATCATGTGTGTAGTAGTCTCATTGCAAGGAAAATGGAGTCCCAGGAGTTAAGCATCATACTTCAAATATCCACCACCAATTGTAAGTGGTAGAAATCAAATTGATTTCTACATGTGGCATTTTTAAACCAATATCATCATATTGATTTCATTTTGATATTTATATGCTTTCTCTGTGCATTATATAGATTAATTTCCCTTGTGCAATACTTTACCAATTATGCATATGTTTTGACTTCTATCACATGTATGCATATATTTAGGGGGAGCTTAGTCTATATAATGTGAGAGTCAAATTTTGTGATCTATTTCACTCTACACACAAAGGATCACAAAGTTTGACCCTCCCTTGTGCTACTAATGTCTTCCTTTTTGGTGTTTGATTTCAAAGAGGGAGAATTTAGAGGACCAAAAGCAAGCATTAATTTGTAGTAATGGTCCGAGAAAGAGAGGATAGTGGATTATGGATTAACCTATGTAATGGGGAGAATTTGTAGGAAGCAAGGCTTAAATCCATAATACCACATAGGGACATTTGCAAGGCCAAGATAAGTTTTTATGTAGTCTTACAAGTAGTATCTTTTAGCATAATATAATCTTGCCCCTTGCATTGCATCCTAGCAAGTAGGTAGTTTTTAAATTTCAAAATTCTATCATTTGTTTGCTTTGGTCGTGTTGTCATCAATCACCAAAAAGAGGGAGATTGTAAGGAAAATGGACCCTAGGCCCATTTACTTTAAATTTTGGTGTTTGATGACCAACACAACCAAATTGGACTAATGAATTTGCAAGTGATTGTTTTATAGTTCAATAGGATGCAAGACGTGACTTGGACAAAGGCGACGTGATGATCCAATGATCAACACCTTAAGCAAGACCTTCGGAGCATAAGAGAAGACCCAAGATATCAAGCAAAGTCCAAGCACAAAGATAGAAACTAATCCACACGCGAGATCATGAAGAAATGAGCTCATAGAAGCGACTAGACGTTGGACCAGACGCTGGAGGAAAGCGACCGGACGCTCCAATCAGGAGGCTCGGTAATAGCAGCAGTGACCAGACGCTGACGAAAAGCAACCGGATGCTCCGATCAGAGGCTTGGCAATAGCAGCAGCGACCGAACGCTAGATCGGATGCTGGTGGCAAACCGACCGGACGTAGGACAACAGCGTCCGATCGAGTACAGAGAGGTTCTAGAGCAGTAAACTTGCGACCAGACGTGTCCGGTGGCAAGTGACTGGACGCTGGTAGCGTTCGATCAGTTGTTCGTGGCTCCAACTGTTGGGATGACTGGACACGTCCGATCAGGACGACTCCAGCGTCCTGTCAGTAGCAGAAAAGTAGGATTTTGTCCCCAATGGCTACTTTCTCAGTGGAGCTTATAAATAGACCCCCAACCGGCCATTTGAGATTGGTGGAGCTGAGAAAATATACCAAGGGTGTTGATACACCATTTTAGTGATCTCCACATGCATAGTGCTTAGTGTTTCATTAGGTGATTAGCATAGGTGCTTTACGAAGTGCTTACATTGATTAGACCACCGCTTATGCGCTTGCTCTAGGTTTAGGCCTAGTGTTTAGTGAGGTTTGCATACCTCTTATCACTCGGTGCTTGCGAGCACCATTGTTGTATATCAAAGGGGCTTATAGTCTTGCGAGATCACACCAACCGAGCTTGTTGTGTGACTGCCACCGTGTACTAGAGGGAACAAGGCCCGTGACATTTTGGCCAGAAGCTTGATAGTGAAGACGGCGGGGAGCATCCGGGAGAGGCTTGTTGGAAGGCACATCGGAGACTCACTTGCGCATGGGGAAGGCCCGAGGCTATCCACAGAGTTACCTGACCAAGAGCTTGGCCCTTGCGAGGGGCTCCAACAAGGACTAGGGGGAAGCTTGCGTGCTTCTCGATACCTCGGTAAAAATACCAGAGTCGTCGATGGGAGTTTGCATATCTCTACCTTGCTCTTTAGCTTCTAGATTTATATTGATTGTATTACTCCTTTTACGGTAGAGATAGCAACACACTAGCAAAACCATAGTTGCACATTTAGAGTTAAATTTTTAAGTTGCCTAATTCACCCCCCTCCCTCTTAGGCATCACGGTCCCCCTTCAATTGGTATCAGAGCTGGTTGACTCAATTTGGACCTTTGGCTTAACCGCCGGTGAGCCGACACTATTTAGAGTGGTTGGGATGGATACCTCTAGGCCTCCGCACTTTGACGGCACTAACTTCCCATACTATAGAGCTAGAATGGCTTGCTACCTTGAGGCGGTTGATTTGGGAGTTTAGAGAGTCACTCGTGATAGGATGAAACCCATTAAGAATCCCGATAAACCCACAAAGAGTGATGAAAAGGAAATTCATTTCAATGCTAGAGCAAAGAATTGCTTGTTTGAATCATTTAGTATGGATGTGTTTAACCAAGTATTCACTTTAAATACGACATATGAAATTTGGTTAAAACTTCAAGAGCTCCATGATGGCACAAGTAATGTCCGTGAGCAAAAACATTGTCTAGCTAAACAAAATTATGATTCCTTCGAAATGAATGATGATGAGCTTGTTCGTGATATGTATTCTCATTTGAATCTAATTATCAATGAGCTCCATTCTATAGGATTAACAAAGCTAGATGATGCGAACATCGTGAGGAAGATCATCTCTGTGCTACCACAAAAGAAATATACAAGCATCATCACCATCCTTCACAACATGGAGGACTTGAGCACCATGACTAAGGTCATAGTCATTGGCAAGATAGTGGCATTTGAAATGTCATGCAAGATGGGTCAAGAAGAAGCCTCTTCATCAAGCAAAGGCAGAGCTCTTGCATGTGGCAAGAAAAAGAAGATGGAGAGCAAGCAAGTTGAGACAAGCTCAAGCTCAAGCTCCTCAAGTGAAAAAGAAGAAGAAGATGATGATGATGATGATGAAGATTCAAGTGATGATGATCAATCTTCCTCCTCCACCTCTGACCTTGATGAAGAATCAATCAAACTTATCAACAAGGTGGAGAAGATGGTCCAAAGGCTTAATGTCAATGGTGTGCCCATCCAAATTCAAGATATCATCTTCACCAATCAAAGAAATGAGCAAAGAAAAAGAAGATGCTATGGATGCGGCGAGTTGGGACACTTTGTGGAAGTCCACACCCAAGACAAAGAAGAAGGCGTTCAAGAATTAAGCCCTCACATCAATAAGGTCTTGGGATGATTCTTCAAGTGAAGAAGAACACCATCACAAGAGGTGAGGGCGTAAGCACTCATCATCAAGCTCTTCACATGTGTGCCTTATGGCATGAGGTAACGAAAGCTCATCCTCTAGTGAGAATGATAGTGATGATGAAATGCCTTCTTATGAAGAAATTGTGCAATAAAATCTTAATTATGCTAAAGTTTGCACTAGTCAACAAAAGAAGCTCGGAAAAATAAAAGAAAAGTTAGATAGTTCACAAGTAGCCTACAAAACATTGCTTGAACAATATGAGAACGTTGCTAATCTCAATGTTGAACTATCTACTAAAATTGAGCGACTTGAGGTTAGTGCAACAACAAATACATGCACAATCAATGATGAGCAACTTGTAAAGAAAAATGAAAAATTAAAAGAAAAGTTAGCTAGCTCACAAGATGCTTATAAAAGTTTGCTTGCTAAAATGGAAACCATGTGCAAACATTGTGATGAGCTAACTCATGTCATGTTGAAAAGAGATGTCAATTATCAAATCCTAGTTTATGCCAAGCATGCATATTCATCTATCGGCGACTATAAGACTAAAAACATTTTGTTCTCTTTTGTAGTTTGTAATAGGAAACCATATGATGTAATCTTATTTTTCATTTACTCATTTTGGAGCTCTTAATCAGGGGTGTTCTTTATGAAGATGTAATTAACATAATTTTTATGCAAATATAAGAATTATGGAAGTATGGACTTGCAATACCTATTCTTTTTCTTTTGTCCCAATTAAATTTAACCAAAACCAAAATTGTCTCTGCTGACGCGGAGGCGGGTCATAGCCGCTTGTTTCCCTGCCATTAGATTCTGGCACGCTCGGTGGGACCTACTTCTCCCCTCATCTTTGAGTTCTAACATGGTTGCATCATACAACTTTGACCTAAATTGTCAAATGAAATTATATGTGCATTCATATTTGCATTCAAGAAAACTCACATATGGTTTTCTTATATGAAGGTATGGCCGGACGTGTTCAAGACTTCATCACGATCCGCATTGGTTCCCTCTGGGTTGATGTTCCCATGGGTCCCATTCAAGCTTCCAACAGTGCTGGTTCACTCCATACTATAGCTGCGTCGCTGGCTGTAGTTGCTCATGACCAAGAGGTTAATTCCAAGCCTGAGGAAGGGTTCACCCCTGTCATGTCCAAAGCCGCAAAGCGGCGGACAAGAAGAGTTGCTGCCAAAGCAAGGATGATGGCCTCCAATGAGCGCGCTACCAATGTGCGCAAGGCCAGATCCTCCAATGTGGTTGCTCCTAGCTCATCCAAGCCCAAGAGCACCAAGTCCCCTAGTTCCAAGATGGCGCCAAAGTTCTGCCCCGCCACGCTTGGGGAGTGGCCTATCTGTGACAAAAGAGCATCGCCAACCAAGTCAACGCCACCAATGATGTCCTCTTCATCGACTCCAAAGACAAGGGGGGAAATGCCACCTTCAATTACTCATGATAAGTTGGGGGTTGGTTCCTTCGAACCTGCCCCAAGCATACGAGGGGCACCTCCGACAAAGAATGCATCGACAACAGCTTTCCAAGCCCAAGAGCACCAAGTCCCCTAGTTCCAAGACGACACCAAAGTTCTACCCCGCCATGCTTGGGGAGTGGCTTATCTATGACAAAAGGGCATCGCCAACTCCATATCTATCACTTGGGTATGGAAGATCCCTCCATTTTTTAAGTATAGGCATATTAGGTTCTAGAATCGACCATCAATCAACTACTATAACAATACATCATCAATTATTTTAAAATTTGTTTATATTTGAAGATATGTGGAATGTGAATCTACTAAAATAACTTTCATGTACTAAACATGAATACTGTGAGTACGCTCTAATTAAATAAAATTAAAAAATTGTTACCACCTGATCAATCCTAGCTTAACCTAATTAACCTAGCCACCTTAGAGCTACACTATCTATGTTATCTACTACGCGTAGAAGTAGAATAGTTTGCACATGAGTAATACATAGTCCACACCAAAGTTTTTATCACATAGATGATAGTTAGGTTGCAACACAAGCCTTGCACACTCAGTTCACACCAAGATTCACATCCGATCATAGCTGAACTGAAGAAGTTTACATAATATGATAGTTTTCACAAGATAAAATTTTATGGGCCATGCAACCACCCATGAGAGCAAGGCTAATACAGTTGGCTTGCTGGTTGTAAGGTTCTTTATAGCCTTCTATTAGCCCACCCATATAGTAGTGAGCTCTTCACTATTAATACATGGCCCACATATCTCTCTCACATAGTTTCTTGATTCTTGTGCCCAAACTAGCTGTAAGCTTACAACCCGCTTCTCCTCTCTCTCCTCCATCTTAGCATTTAGTTAGCTTACAACCTATTATTATACTTGCTCAGAGTTAACCATAGAAGGTGGGGGCACAGAAATACTCATACACTAGCATTTACTCACACGCAACCACTATTTAATAATAGCACAGAAAGTAGGGGAGTACTACGCAGGGTTTATCCAAACTACCAAAATATGCACATGGCTTTAGCAAGGAAAACAAGTTAAGTTGCATAAAAATGGTTGTGCATGAAGTAAAGTGAGCATAATTAAGTATACTCTCAAGTATGCATATATGAAGTCATATTAACACGTTATGACATTAACATGAATAACTTGTGACTAGTAGGTGCATTAACATAGCGCAATGACATATGACTATTGAAAGTACAATCAAGCCCTAATTATTGGTTTTGGTGATAATGAATGCTCAATTAGAGGACTAATGAGATTTATCAAGATGACAAACAGAGAATTTAGAATCAAGGATGTCATACAAAACGGAGGAGCCCTAATTACAAATGTTGACGGCTTCAAACTCAAAGTAGGTTCATATTTTTTTATATTTTGAATTTGAGTATAGGAAAAGCCGTACTATAAAGGGGAACACAATGCTTAAGCCAACTTATGCTACCAAGTGCTCAATCTTGCACTCAAGCATCCTCAAAAGTTCAGCCATGATAGCTTGCTCAACACTCTTTTATCTCTGTTGTCAGGCTTGGTGCGGCAGTGCCACACTTGAGGCGTGGCTATGTCACAGAGTGGCACTGCCATGGGTAAGACATGACACTGTCATGACTTATCTGACCATTGGGACCTGGGGAGGTATTTATACCTCTCCCCTTCCCTCACAACGGTCTTCTTCCTCGCTCATCTTTCTAGACCGATGCCTTTTGGCTCAGCTCTTGTTCCCTCTCTCCTCCATTGGTGCCCAAAAGCTCTCAAGCTTTCCCTTGTGATTTCTCCATCAATCCTTGAGATAAAAAGGTGCCAAACTTGATTAGAGAGCAGATCCACTGATTCCCCAACTCAAAAGAGCACTTAGTTTATATTTTGGCCGGCGGTTGTGTTTGTTACTCTTGGAGCTTGCTGCTAGCAGGCTAGAGCATCGTCTGTGGAGCTTGCCAATGTGTGTGGTAGCCCCAAGAGGTTTGTAATCATCTCTTGAAGCTAGTAAACTCACCCCTCATCTCAAGAGTTAACCCTCTTGACTTGAGAACGAGAAAGGGTTACAAAGCCCTAAGCCTTAGTGGCTAACCTCAACAATATGGACTTAGGCAAGCCTTGGTGGCGAGCTGAACCATAGGATAAATCCTTGTGGCACCTTGTGCTTGATTTACTTTACTTGCATTTCAAATTGTTGTTGAGGTGATTTTTAGGGTTTGTGGCCGATCTACTTATGTATGTTATTTCTACCACTTCTAGCTATCGATCTGTAAACTACATACCTGCAGGAACCTCAGTAATTTCTCTGATTTAAGTTTCTATACTCAGATTTTGAATTGTGTCATGAAGTTGTCTACAGGTGCAGCAGTGCCACTATTCTGGCCCAGCAGTGCCACAGAGAAGCAGTGCCATTGGCGCAGAGCGGCAGTGCCGCAAGGTAGAATTTAACATTTGCTTAAGTTTGTTTTAACAGGTCTATTCACCCCCTCTAGGCTAACTAGAGATCCTACAAGTGGTATCAGAGCAAGTTACCACGTGTATGCTTCACCGCGTGAGGTATGGAGCCCAAAGAAGGATCCAGTGGTGTGAAGCCCATAGATGTTGATCCGGAGGACATGGGCTTGCATGAGCTTAGTGCCTCTACAATGAGCAACACCACACTCCCATAGCTAGAGGCTACCGATGCTGAGAAAGCTCTAAATGAAGAAGAAAGAAAGAAAAGAAAGGCAACAAGAAAAGAAAAAAGAGAAGCAAGAGAAAAAAGAAGAAGGAACAACAAAGGTGAAAAGACAAGAAGCAAAGAAAAGAAGAAAGAAAGCTCAAGAGAGAAGCAAGTAGAAAAAGAAGAGAAGCTAGGAAGAAGAAGTAAGAGAAGAGAAGGCAACCAATGCATCATTAAGTGACATTTCAAGTAGTTCTGAAGATGGAGATGATGATGAGTCCTACCAAGTGTCCAAAGGAGGCAAGAAGGAGAAGAAAGGAAAGGGCAAAGCGGACTCCAATAATAAATATGCCACCGTATCCTTTAACTATTCTTCTATGCCTATGACTAACCATGATCGAAGGGCTTTTATCAATTTACCCACGGGCAAGTTACCTCATTTCAATGGGACTAACTTTGACAAGTGGAAGCACTTAATGAGAGCCTATCTTATAGGTCTTCACCCTGGCATTTGGGAGGTAGTTTGCAATGGATTTGAGCCACCGGTTGATCCTAAGAATCCAACACTAGATGAAATAAGAATTATTCATCTGAATGGTCAAACCACAAGTGTGTTGCTTAGTGCTTTGGATGGTGATGAATACAATTGAGTGATTGGTGTTGATGTTGTCAAGAAAATATGAGGCACTTTACACCTTGCATATGAAGGGGTTGACAAAGTGAGGAAGGCAAGAATTGTTTTGTTGATGGCCAAGCTCAACTAGTTTGTGATCTTGGATGGAGAAGGGCCACAAGAGATGTTTGATAGGTTGATGACCATGGTGGGCAAGATTAGAGGCTTTGGTGGTGATGAGCTAGATGATCACAAGGTAGTGAAAATTATGTTGGAAGCTTATTCACCTAGAAATAAGACTGTGGTCACTCTAATTAGAGACAAGAAGAAGTTTGAGTACTTCACACCAAATGATGTACTTGGGAGGATCTTGACCTTTGACATGCAAAGAGAAGAAGCAAATAAGAGGAATAAGCTTGATGAGTTGCAAGCAAAATTAGATGGCATAAAGATCAAGGGTGTAGCTCTCAAGGCCAACAAATCAAGCAAGCAAGGCTCTACTAGCAAGTTCAAGATCAACAAGCAAGCCTAAAGAAAGCAAGCAAGTCCAAGAGCAAGTAGAGACTACATCATCCTCAAGTGAAGATGAAAATGATGATGAACATTATGAGAAGGTTAATGATGTTGCTCTCTTTATAAAGAGATTTCAAAAAGGTCTAAAGAAGCAAGGATACAAGATAGTAAAGAGAAAGTTTCCAAATAAAAACAAGAGGACATGCTACAATTGTGGTAGCACCGATCATTTCATTGCCAAGTGTCCATATGAGATCAAAGACAACAAGTACAAGAAGGACAAAAAAGAGGACGAGGCCGACCATAGAAAGAGCAAAGAAGTACATGGGAGAGGCTCATATGGGCATGAATGGGACTTAACTAAAGAGAGCACAAGTGAAGAGGATGAAAAAGTTGTAACCATTGCTATCCACAAGTCATCCCCTACACCAAGACTCTTCAACAACATGTTCGATGATGACTACTACTCCCCACATATTTGTCTCATGGCAAAGGGTGAGAAGGTAAAATCAAAAGCGAAACCTCCTCCACCTTCTAGTGATATCTCTAGTAGTGATATTAGTGATAGCTCTAGTGACAATGGATCAAGTGATGAAGAAATTGACCAAATAACTAAAAACTTGGATGGAAAGACCAAATTATTCATCACTAAGCTAATGGAGGATTTAGAGAGTTCCAAGCCGTGCTAGAATCTAGAGAGGAAACTCTTATCCAATAAGAGGATCTCTACATTGCTAGCAAGGAAGCTCTTGAGTTAGAGAGAAGTGAGGTGGAATCCTTGCGCAAGGCTTTGGCCAAAAGAGCAAGAGGACCATGCTATCACAAAGAAAGCAAATAATGCTCCCAAGAAAAAGTATTATGACTTGGATGAAAAGCACAAAGAACTTAAGCTGCAATATAGCATTCTTTGGGATAGCAACTCACATCCCTCTATGGCAAAGGAAACATCTACTCCCTCCACTAGTCAAGGTTGTGGAAAATGTTATGATCTTGATTTGAATGCTTATTCCACTAACTTTGCCAATATGGAGGCTATGAGAAAGGATATTGCTAGGCTCAATGAGATCATTGAAAAAGGGTGCATGGATGGCAAGGCCCAAACCAATGATAAGAAGAAGGATGAACCAAAAGGGCCACAATACAAGAAAGGAAGGCATCCCTCAACCAAACATGGGATCGGCCACAAAAAGGGAGCCAAAACAAATGGAAAAAGAATAGTGAATGGCTGAGTGTGTGTAGTTTGAGAGGAAGGGCAGAATTGGTGTAGAGCAGCCTACATAGACCATGGTAGTGCAGCATCCTCGAGCGGTAGTGTCGCGCTCCCATAAAAATGGGAAGGCTACCCGTTTTGTTCCTGATTAGACTAAGCCCATAAAGAAGGTGTTTCAGAAGAAACAGGTTTCTCATAAGCCAAAGGAATCAATATGGGGCACTAAGAACATGTTTGCTTATCAACCAAAGGCTCATGCACCTCGACAAAGCTTGACAACGTGTTTTGTATTGAAGAACAACAACAATGGTCAAGTGGTTGCAAAATATGTTGGAAAAGAAACCAACATCTATAGGAATACTTCTATTTGGGTTCTAAAGTTTCTTGTGACTAACATGCAAGGCCCCAAGTCAAGTTGGGGACCTAAATCTAGCAACTAAACTTGTTTTGCAGGCATACTCCTCCAATGGATCAAGTTGGGTGCTTGATAGCGGATGTACAAATCATATGACCGAAGAGAGGAGTATGTTCTCATCATATTCCCCGATGACGTACTCAAATGAAAATATTATCTTTGGAGACAATTCAAAGGGGGATGTGATTGGTCTTGGTAAAGTTGCTATAGCCCTTGAGTATTCAATTACAAATGTTTTACATGTTGATTCATTGAGTTATAATTTGTTGTCCGTTTCTCAATTATGTGAGATGGGCTACAATTGTCTCTTTACAGATAAGGGTGAGGAAGTCTTTAGAAGGGATGATTCCTCTATTGTCTTTATGGGTTGATTAAAGAATAAGCTTTACCTAGTTGATTTCAACAAAAGTAAAGCTAAGCTTGATACTTGTTTATTGGCAAAATCTAGCATGTGTTGGCTTTGGCATCGCCGACTAGCCCATGTTGGGATGAGGAACTTGGCCAAACTTCTAAAAGATGAACACATCCTTGGACTAATAAATGTTTATTTTGAGAAAGATAGGATTTGTAGTGCTTGTCAAGCCAGAAAGCAAGTTGGCGTACCTCACCCACCGAAGAGCATCATGACCACCAAACAACCATTGGAGTTAGTTCACATGGATCTCTTTGGACCAGTCACCTACCTAAGTCTCGGGGGTAATAAATATGGTCTTATTATTATTGATGATTATTCCCGTTTCACTTGGATATTCTTTTTGTACAACAAATGCCAAGTTCAAGAGAAAGTGAAGATATTTGTTAGAAGAGCACAAAAGGAGTTCGGTCTCCCAATCAAAAAAGTGAGAAGTGAGAATGAAACCAAATTCAAGAATACTCTTGTTGAAGAGTTTCTTGATGAAGAGGGCATCAAGTGTGAGTTTTCAACTCCATACACCCCTCAACAAAATAGTATAGTAGAGAGGAAGAACCAAACACTCATTGACATTTCAAGGACAATGCTAAATGAATACAAGATGCCAGACCTATTTTGGTGTGACGCCATCAACACCGCTTGCCATACCATCAACCACCTCTACCTACACAAGAGGTTGAAGAAAACTTCATATGAGCTTGTAACCGATAACAAACCTAAGGTGTCTTACTTTAGAGTGTTTGGGTGTAAGTGTTTCATATTAACAAGAAACCCAAAACCTCTAAGTTTGCACCTAAAGTTGATGAAGGTTTTCTTCTTGGTTATGGATCTAATGAGCATGTCTACCATGTCTTCAACAAAACCTCCGGGAGAGTTGAGATTGCGGTAGATGTGACATTTGATGAATCTAATGGCTCTCAAGTAGAGCAAGTTGATTCAAGTGTTGTAGAAAAGAAGGATCCACCATGTGAGGCAATCAAGTAATTGTCTATTGGTGATATTAGACCATAAGAAGATGAAGCCATCGAGGTGGAGGTTTCTCAAGTTGCTGCTGCACCTATTTCCCTGATGTACCTGATGTTGAACAGCAGCAGACCCCTGATGCAACTCCTGCATGCGGTAGTGTCGTGCCTAAGAGTGGCAGTGTCCCGCCTACCCAGTCAGTAGCAGCTGATTCAACTCTAGCTCGTGGGCAGAACCTACAACCAATCTTTTGTCAGGGTCTTCAAAAAGGGGTAACAACTCGATCACATTTAGTAAACTTTTGTTAGTTTTACTCCTTTGTTTCCTCTTTGGAGCCTCTTAAGGCAGAACAAGCACTTGGAGACCCCGATTGGATCATGGCCATGCAAGAAGAGCTCAACAACTTCAAAAGTGGACCTTGGTGGAAAGACCCAATACCAATTTCATTGGCGCCAAATGGGTATTATGCAACAAGCAAGATGAGAATGGCGTGGTGACAAGGAACAAGGCAAGATTTGTTGCTCAAGGCTTCACTCAAGTAGAGGGCTTGGACTTTGAAGAAACATATATATCGGTGGCAAGGCTTAAAGCAATCTGAATGCTTCTAGCTTATGCCGCTCATCACAACTTCAAGCTATATCAAATGGACATGAAGAGTGCATTCCTCAATGGCCCTATTCAAGAAATTGTCTATGTTGAGCAACCACCAGGCTTTGAAGATCCCAAGTTCTCCAACCATGTCTACAAACTCTAAAAGGTGCTCTGTGGGCTTAAGCAAGCACCAAGAGCATGGTATGAATGCCTTAAAGAATTCTTGCTTAAATAAGGCTTTGAAATAGGTAAAGCCGATCCTACCCTTTTCAGTCACAAAGTTGGTAAAGATATCTTCGTGTGCCAAATATATCTCGACGATATAATATTTGGTAGTACCAATTATACTTTTTGTGAGGAATTTAGTAGGATCATGGCCAAGAGATTTGATATGTCCATGATGGGTGAATTAAAGTTCTTTCTCATATTTCAAATCAAGCAACTGAAGGATGGAACTTTTATTAGCCAAACAAAGTACACCTATGATATGCTCAAGAAGTTTGACATGGTGAATGCCAAGCCTATCAAAAATCCCATGCCAACAAATGGACATCTAGATCTCAATGGTGAAGAAAAAGCCATGGATACCAAGGTATATCGCTCCATGATTGGCTCTCTACTTTATTTGTGCGCATCTAGGCCCGATATTATGCTTAGTGTGTGCATAGGTGCTAGATTTCAAGCTAACCTAAAAGAGTGTCACTAAGTGGCCATTAAGAGAATCTTAAGATATTTAGTACACACTCCTAACCTTGGCTTGTTGTATCCTAAGGGCTCTAAGTTTGATCTACTTGGGTATTCGGATTCTGATTACACCGGTTGTAAAGTAGATCAAAAAAGCACTTCGGGGACATGTCAATTCCTTGGACGGTCCCTAGTGTCTTAGAATTCTAAGAAGCAAAATTGTGTAGCTCTTTCCACCGTCGAGGCCGAGTATGTTGCAGCCGGTGCATGTTGTGCTCAACTACTTTGGATGAGGCAAACCCTTTAAGATTTCGGATGCCGCTTTACCAAAATCCCATTATTGTGTGACAATGAAAGTGCCACAAAGCTTGCAAACAATCTCATAAGCCACTCAAGAACTAAGCACATAGACATCTGACATCATTTCTTGTGAGACCATGAAACCAAAGGAGATATCGAAATTCACCATGTCAGCATCGAAAAGCAACTAGCCAATATCTTCACTAAGCCTCTCGATGAGTCAAGGTTTTGTGCTTTGCATAGTGAGCTAAATATACTTGATTATCGTAATATGTTTTGAACTATAGCACACCTTGATTAATCAACTAGCATGAATAGGCAAAATGAATTACAAAACCTCAAATACTGTGTTTTAAAATGATCTATCAAAAGGCAATGAGTACATTATGATCATTGCTTGTATCGATTATCTGTTGCTAATCATAATATGCTTGGGATATATGTCCATATCCTATATGTGTAGAGCTATTTGGTTAGTATCTAATTCTCACTATTCTAGGGAGTGCGGCTATGCCACGTCTGCCTTGTAGTAGTGCCGCACTTTGAATTCCAGGCGGAATTCGGCACACAACAGCGAGTTATCGTGGGGCCCATTTTTCCTTTCTTATCCAAACCAGCCCTGGGTGACTCTCTCTCTCCCCCCCCATTCACCTGATGTGCCACTCTCTCTCTCAACCACATGTCCACGTCGCCCTGCCATCGCCGTGCCTTCTCGGCCGTGCTCTAGTGGTGCCGCGCCGGCTGTTGGCCTTCTTCTACGATGCCAGCGATCGCTGAGACTCTTGGGCAGAGTCATTTCTTACCTTTCCTCCCCAAATCCACGTGAACCAAGGTATAACCCTAGAACCATCCCGATCTATGCAATGAAGGTGTTTTGGTTACAGATGTCGACTTTCTGGTGGTAGTGTGGATGAATTGGAAATAGATTTGATGATTAAGTTGAATCAATATAGAGACTCATTGATGGAGTGAAATATGTCCTCATGGCAGTGCTGCATGTTGGGCGCGGTAGTGCCACAGACTGCAACTGAAGTGTTCACAAATTTTAGCATCATTTCATCCATGATTCTCTACATTGATTGGATTTAGTCACCAAATCTTAACTACTCCACTCACTCTACTATCTTTCAAATCCTTAGCCTAACTCCATGTTTTTGATAGAAATGTGGTGTTTAAAAATGTGACATGGGCTAGGAGTTAGATTATGAAATGGGTTAAGTAGACAAGAAGAAATAGAATGCAGCCTTGGTGAAACAACTGGTGTGGCAGTGCCCTCCCAGGCGTGGCAGTGCTGCACACCTAGTGATAGTGCCATACCAGCTGCTTCCCTTGCTTTCATTTTAACTCTCTTGATTACTTAATGTGTTTTATAGGCTAACTTCTACCTCCCATTGAAGCAGTTTCTTATTTCATTCTATCATTGTGCATAGATGGCTTCTAGTGGAGACGATGACCAGAGGGGGAAGAGGAAGATGACCGAACCTCATGACAAGCCTATGTCTTGCTGTGGTCGTGGTAGGACAGCAGCTGACAGCAGTAGTGTAGCAGCGAGAGGTGATGCCAGAGATAGGGGGAGGAGGGATCAGTTGATCCAGGAGGAGGAGAACTTGGAGAGGGCTGGCCGCACCATTCCTCCTGGTGCTTGCATGTCTACTCCTCCTCATCTAGAGGAATTTGATAGAGCATATATCACTGAGTACCCTAAAGAGGTGATCATGTGGCGTCCTATTGATACCTGTGCACATTCAGTGATTAGCTATGCGAGAAAGCAGAGAATGGTGGAAGAAGCTCGTGAGAACAATCCATATGAGCAGCCAAAAGATTTGGGGTTTGACTATAGATTTTGGAATGAGTTTCATTCCAACTTTTATGCCTCAATAATCTTCAATTCCAAAAAGTCCAAGATTGTCAAGATGTAATATGTTGACTGGGATGAGATGAAGGAGAAGAACGAGCCTGAATTCAACAAGGTAATCAAGGCTTGTGAGCACTTTGGTCTCACTAACATCATGAGCTTTCAACACAATTGGAATGAGGAAGTGTTAGCCTAGTTCCATGTGACCTTTTACTATGACATGTATGCAGATGAGAAATATTGGATGACTGAGGAGCGACACTATCACATTGACTTTGTGACCTTCAGCGGGATTCTTGGTTTTAGTGAGGAGGACCGAGGCTTCACATACATTCATGATGAGCCTAGAGCTAAGATCAGAGACATTGCTTACATGTGGATTGACAGGAGAAGTGCAGATGGCAAGGTTAGTGGCTTGCAAAGCTACTACTACATTCTAAACAACCTGATCAGGCACACAATAAATCCCAAGGATGGAGTAGCTTTAGACCTTAATGGGTATGTGAGAAATGTACTTGCTAGGTTTGCTCCTGGAGGCGATAGATTCAATGTCCCTCATTTCATGTGGCATGAGTTGAGGATTGCCATGGATGATGGGAGAAACGGGCTCCCTTATGCTCCTTATCTCATGTTCATGATTGAGAGGGTCATCGGTTACAAGTTTGACAAAGATGGTCTCCACACTGTCTACAAGATCAAGAAGACCCAAGTCTCATGTGCTAGCAAGGCAATGAGATGCTCACCTTTAGTTGAGGACATGCCCGAATCCTCCTACTCTAGGTCTTGCAAGGGCATGAAGATGGAGAAGTTTAGAAAATGGATCAAGGCCATTTTTACCACTTGCACCTATGCAACAACGACCGCCTATGAGGACTGGTTGGAGAACCATGAGGCCTACCGAAAGGCTAGAGAGTGAGCAGGGCTGTCACCCCTTCCTCCAGCTAAGTCACCGTAGAGGTTTGATGACCTCCCTAGCCTTTTCGACATAGATTTAGAGGAGGAGGAGGAGGAGCAATAGTAGAAGTAGGAGTTCAACTATTAGTCGACTTTGGGATTGGCCTTAGAGTATTTGAGGACCACCAAACGCACTCGCCACACTTCGACCACCCACTGCCAAGGGAGAGCGGTGCTATCCTCCTCCGACTATGATGATGATGCCGGTGCTGGTGTTGCTGCAGGTGGTGGTAGGGCTACTGGTGGAGATGATGTTGACTGGGCGGTGTCGACGCTGAAAATCCAATGCCAGGAACACAGTGATCAACGTCGATGAGAGGCCTACACGGAGCAGATCCTGAGCTTTCTCTCTGGGCTTTGGAAGGGCACCACTAGACCAGATGGTCATGACCTCGGTGGGCGTGCTAGTCAATTTGACCTATAATTAACAAGGGAGAAAGATTGATTAGTAATTTAAGGTGGAACATGTTGATTGTTTATCTAGATAGTTCCAAATGTGCGGCCAAGTGGCTAGTGAGACAGGGCTATTGACTAGAGAGTTGATATCTAGCATCAGATACTCAATTATATAGATCTAACCTACCGATCATCATAAAAGAATGCAAAAGATGTAAAAAAGATAGGCGTGCAAGTATATGATTTGATTGAGAAACATACTAGCTTTTAATCAAGACAAAAACAAGTAAAGAGCATGTAAACAACCAACATATATTCTCAAAAGATAGGCTATCGGCTAAATAGCCAATTCCAGTGAAAGAAGGGTCATATCATGTAACCACTCAACCATTAAACGTGTATAAACCCGTATGCCTATTAGATCTAATCTACTATCTTTATCAGTGGGGTCAAACCTAAATGATACAACCATAATAAGGATAATAGGTTAAACCTTCAAAGCATATAGATCTATAAACGCTTAACGAGATCACGGGAACACGCTATGATCGTGAGAGCTCAGGTGATTGGCTAAATAGCTGATGCAGACATAACATGCAGCCAAAGACTATGCTTGGCCATAAGCAAGGCTTACCACCTAATGATTTCCAATCTATGATGCTATTAGTGGGGGTCAGACCTAACTGATGCAGCCATAAAAGCACTTCTAGACCGGATCTCATCAACTAGCAAGCCTTACCTAGGGCTAAACATGCCTTTGACCACATGCTATCTTCGATCAAGATTGGAACAGAATGGCAAGACTAGCAAGAACCATCATCAAAGTGAGATGTAAACAATGTAGTGCAACGAGATGACGATTAAAAAAATACAAAGCCGATCTATCTCAATCTTAACTAGGCAGGGGATTCGTATCAAAATTTGTACGAGATCAGACTTAACTGAGGGCAGCTATGCAGATTTTGATAAGAATCGAGGATAACTAATAGAAATTGCAAGAGATCAGACTTAACAGAGGGTAGCCTTACAATCAACTGACGATAACTAACTTATACAAAGCTTGCAAGAGGTCAGACCTAACCAATGCAGCCTTACAAATAAGGTATAAGTCATGACGAACAGATAAACCGGAGGTCGGACCTAACCGATGCAACCCTGCTCGTTGAAGAATTCATCGAGATCTACTCTACTTCTACTCCTAAGGGGTGGCGTGAGCTAAAAAAGTAAAGGTATCGATTTGTGTTGATCATTGGAGATGTCTATTACAATGGCCGAGGTTCAATATTTATACCCAAGGCTAAACTATGAATCCTGGTTTGATAAGACTATGATAGAACCGCCCAATTTATACAAGATTAAGTATGATTGTCCCCGTTTAACATGTTGACACACGCATACCGTCACTTACATAAACCCGGTAGTCCGTTGAGTACCATGAAGGCCTCGATAAATCAACTTCACAACCAAGATCGTACTTGATTAAGCAAATACATATCACATACACAGAGTTTGCAGTGGAAATGATATTATAATAGGGTCATAAGTAATTAATATAAGTTCAGTTTCAAATCTAATAGGTTAAAACAACATAACTTGAAATGATTACCAAATCAAAATTTTGAATCATATTGCTAGCTCTGATGACACCCTCCAACAAAACCATAGATGAGAAGCAAATACAGAATAGCCGAGCCCACCAGCACTTAGTCACCTCCTTTAGCAGACATAGCACTTCACCTACAATAGGGTGGGATAAAACTCTGAGTACTCAATTGTACTCAACAAGACTTACTCGACAGGAGAAAAATAAAGATTCCAAGGATATACATGGTTTATTTGGTGGAGCTAGTTGGATAGCATAATCTTTTGCAAAGGATCTTACTATGTAAGTCCTTACTTTCAATAGTTTAGCATCAAGTTCAGTGAAGCCAGTTATAGCTAAGTTTGCATCTATCCTATAACAATCATTTGATTAATAAGTATCATAGTAGTAACCATATTCAATTATCATGATCAACAGAACCATCATGTTTCATTAGTTACTACGACTACCGAACAATGACCAAGTTTCTCACTAACCGGGAGAGACGATGATTCGAATCGATTATATCCAGCTAGGCAATCCCAAACACACACCTGTACGAGCTCGCATTAGCTCGCGTGGGTCACCATTCACTCCATTTGACGGTGAGTCTGGACCGTTTCACAAAACTCATGATCCTGTATCCTCACATGAATTGCCCAAAGCCCATAACAAACATGGTCTTAGACTAGTCCCCTTCCTTCAGGCTCCCCTCCCAGTAATGCTAATGGTCTAATATACTCAACCCAAATGAGCTAATTGGCTTCACGGTCAACTATAACTCAGGCCCCTATTATGTGTTTGGTACCTTCAATCTCAACCAAGGTCCAACAACGAAGCGGTCCTTAAATGACATGGATGGGATCAAAGAATACATGCCTAGCTGACAACCATATAGCACCAGATCCCGTCCGATCTCCAGTTATCCATTATTACATGGTTCTTTTCACGATAGCAAATATAGCCAACCGTGTCGGAGTAGCCACCTATATCTCGTAGGTGATAGGAATCACCCGATTTCTACTAATCTAAGCATAGCTAAGCATAGAGTGACCTATACATACTAGTAAGGATACAGGTATATATATTGTAGACAAGGTAAGACATGCAACAACATATTTTAATTCAACTTCTATACTTAATGCACAATACAAAATATAAACTCAAGTGTATTTTAAAAGGGAGGCAGGAGGCTTAGAATGCTCCGAGGCTTGTCTAGGTTTGAAGCACAATGTCAATTAGTTAGCTTCATCTTCAGGACATGATCAACCATCATCTTTATCTTCTAGACTTGGTCACCATTGCACCATTCTCGAGATCAACTTCGTAGTTCATCACTCGATTCATCATCCGTTATCACACCTAAATGATATGCATGGATGCAATGCATGTTTGAGTGAAACATACATAACACAAATGCTTAGAAACACGAAGCACAAGCATTGCATCACTAGGACAAACTAGGATTTTAATCATTTGTGGTTTAATTACAATTCTAATGGGAACCTACTCGTAAGTTGGTTATTAACAACACAACACAATTGCATACTACCATAATATGCTAAGCATGATGGAATGCATAAACATGATACATGATGAGCTATATAGGTGTGTATAAGGACTCAAACAAAATCAAACATCTTGAGTACAACTTTCCTTCACGATAAGAGCTAGGGCTTATATTATCAAAAGCATGTAAGCCATTATCATTTCAAAACAACTCTTATAATTTAATTATAAGGAATAATAACTCTCTGTATTTGAATTATAAAGAAATACATGTTCATCATGAAAGTAAATAAGCTGACAAGGATCAACAGGTGTTTAACATTCTTCTTAATTCACATTTATCTTAGAGAAATCATAAAAACCAAGCAAACAAATAATTAAGTCATTTTAACATTTATAAAGCATAAGAAAGGTATAAACATACTTAAATCAATTAAGTTGACTTGATCAAAACAACATGAAACTCTTTGTAGAGGCATAAACTAACATAATTAATACTCACAAAAAGTTTCATTATTTTTGGGCTTATATTTTTTGCTACACTAATTATGCAACAAAACACAATTAGATTAATTATTGCATTTTTAGCACACAAAAAATATTGTTTTATGGTAACAATTATTTTTATCACATAGAGCACATTATCACAAAGCCAACAAAACAAGTTTCACATTTTTAGCATTTTTCTACATTTAGTTATGCATTTTACAAGAATCAGCACATTTATAAGAATTAATCAAACACTAAAAAAGAAAAAGGCTTCGGGCCCGAATCGTCCAGGAGGCATGGGCGTATGGAATGAATGCATGTATGGATGTATGAAATGATTATAAAGAAATAGAGGGGGTTTGGTAGTGTTACCTTGATGACCCGAGTGACGGGGTTTGGAGAGCTCAAGTCAGAAATGTCCGACCAGGACTCATGCTCGTCGTTCATGATAGAGTCGACATGGCCTACATGGGGCATCCCTTCACTCCCTACCTATCTCTCGGTGTGTTTCTTGTATCAATGAATACATTAGTACTATTTTTTGATAGAAATCACTATCCGTTCCATGTTTTTATCCTAGCATATCTTTTGTTTTTTGTCTTTTCTTTTTCGTACCTACCCGTTAGTTCCATAGGCTGCAACTTTTTTAAGAGCCTGGGCATGGCCCGTGGGGCTTGGCTTCTTGTAACTGTAGGTCATGGTGGGGTGCGTTCGGTTAGGAGTAAGAACAAAATTTACGTAGGGCAATCAAAGGAAAAGGAATGCGCTTCCGTTTGGGGACAAAGTTGTTTACCATGTGTCAGTAAAAAAAGGGAGTAAAAATGAGAGGTAGTATTTAGTATTGTACCCTTATGGAGCCCTCGAGCGACTCGGGCTGAAAGTGTTCGGGCTAGAGTGCTTTATAGGGGCAAGTGTTGACTAAAAAGCAGTTAGACCAAGTTTAGGAGAAAAACGACGTAGTTGTTCAATGTTTCAAGGGTTGGTGAGAACGTTGTCGTTGTTGTTCTCTAGTCGGTAGGTGCCCGGTCGGATTACTTCGGTCACCATATAGGGCCTTTCCCATGATGGAGAGAGCTTGTGTTTTTCCTTCGTTGATTAGGTCCTCCAGAGTATGAGATTTCCAACTTTGAGTATCTTCCCTCTAATCTTCCTTTCATGGTACCTACGGAGGGTTTGTTGGTAGCGAGTGAAGCAGATGACGGTCATCTCGTGGGCCTCTTCGAGTAGGTCAACTGCGTCTTGTTGAGCCTCCGTGGCTCGGTCACGATCGAAAGCCTTCACTCTTGGGGCACCGTGGTCGAGGTTGGAGGGCAGCACTGCCTCAGCTTTGTAGGCCAGGAAGAAGGGTGTGAACCCTGTGGGTCAGTTTGGAGTTGTTCTTAGGCTCTAGAGGATCGCTGGGACCTCTGCAACCCATCGCCCGATGTACTTGTTGAGTCAGTCGAAGATGCGTGACTTAAGTCCTTAGAGGACCATGCCATTGGCACGTTTGACCTGACCGTTAGTTCATGGATGTCCGACCGGGGCCCAATCGATCTTGATGCCGTATCCATCACTAAAGTCTAGGAACTTCTTTCTAGTAAAGTTAGTCCCGTGGTCAGTGATGATACAGTTAGGAACGCTGAACCGGTAGATGATATCGAGGAAGAATTTGACTGCTTCCTCCGAGCGAATGTTGGTAATGGGCTTGGCCTCTATCCACTTGGTGAACTTGTTGACTACTACGAGTAGGTGAGTGAAGCCGCCTGGGCCCTTTTTGAGGGCCCCACCATGTTGAGGCCCCAGACCACGAATGGCAAGGTGATGGGGATGGTTCGGAGCTCCTATGCCAGCAAATGGGTTTGTCGAGCATAGAACTGGCATCCTTCACACCTGTGGATGACCTCCTCTGCATCTCATAGCGCGGTGGGCCAGTAAAAACCTTGGCGAAAGGCTTTTCCGACCAGAGACCTTAGGGCCACATGATGTCCGCAAATCTCGGCATGGCCCTCGAGAAGGAGGTGCTTCCCGTGGGTGGTGGGGACACACTTCATGAGCACTCCTAATGGACACCATTTGTAGAGCTCATCATCGAGTGTGATGAAGGTCTTGGTGCATCGAGCGATTCATCGGGCTTCAGTCCTTTCGGGTGGGAGAACCTCCTCGAGGAGGTAGGCGAGTAGCGGCGCTCACCAGTCGGTTTGACCGAGTGCTAATATGATGACATTTGCGGGTGATGTTGTCATGGAGGTTCTGGGATCGGAGCCCCCGAGCACCGACTTGGTGTTGGGGTCAAAGCCCCCGGGTGCTGGCTTGGCGTTGGGGTCAGAGCCCCTGAGCACCGGCTGGGTGTCTAGATGTGTCTGGATTGGACCTTCCAGGATGCGGGCGGATGGCTCATGGATGTCGTTGATGAAGACCCCACTTGGGGATGGATCCCTCCTGGCAGCCAATTTCGCACGAAAATCGGCGACATTGTTGTCCCTTCGAGGGATGTGATGTAGCTCGATCCCCTAGAATTTGTCCTCGAGCTTGTGCACCTCTTGACAGTATGCTGCCATGAGGGGGGTTTTGCAAGAGGACTCCTTCATGACCTTATCAGTGACTAGCTCCGAGTCGCCACGAACATAGAGTCGCGTAGCACCGAGCTCGATGGTGATGCGTAGTTCGTTGATGAGGGCCTCGTCTCCACGGTGTTGTTTGAGGCTAAAAAGTGGAGGCGGATGGTGTAGTGGACCTGACTCCTGTCCAAGGAGATCAGAACCACTCCAGCTCCAGAGCGGGGCGCTATTATGGACCCATCAAAGTGCATTGTCCAGTACTCGTGGGTGATGTTCGGGGTCGGTAGCTATACCTTTGTCCATTCAGCGACAAAATCCATGAGAGCCTGATATTTAATGGCGGTATGGGGGATGTACCTCATGTCGTGGCCCATGAGTTTGAGTGCCCACTTAGAGATCTGTCCTACAGCGTTGCAGTTGCAGATGATGTCCCCGAGTGGGTATGAAGTGACGACCGTGACTTCATGATCGGTGAAGTAGTGCAGGAGCTTCCGGGTCACCATCAGTACGACGTATTGGAGTTTCTGCACCTGGGGGTACCGGACCTTGGGGTCGACGGGTACTTCACCGATGAAGTATATGAGCCGCTAGACCTTAAGCTGATGTCCTGGCTCCTCTCTTTCGACGACCAGTGCGACGCTTACCACATGGTTGCTAGCCACGATGTAGAGGAGAAGGGGTTCTCCTTGTTCGGGAGCGACAAGGATCAGGGCTAACGTCAGGGACGCTTTGAGGCTCTCTAGGGCCTACTGGGCTTCCTTAGTCTAGACAAAAGTGTCCATCTTTTGTGGAGCTTGTAGAGTGTCATACCCTATTCGCCAAGCCATGAGATGAATCGACTTAGGGTAGCCAGACAGCCGATGAGCCTTTGCATGCCCTTGATGTTGCGTATGGGACCCATGTTGGAGATGGCCATGATTTTTTAGGGTTGGCCTCGATGCCATGCTCGGACACAATGTATCCTAGCAGCTTCCCCTTTGGAACCCCGAAAACACATTTTTCAGGATTCAGACTGATGTTGAACCTTTGAAGGTTCATGAACGTCATGGCCAAGTTTGCGATCAGGTCACAGGCTTGAGTTGTTTTGACCACTATGTCAACAACATAGACGGTGATTATTGGTCTTGGCCGCTCGGTTTGGTTAGGCTGATCGAGCGGGTCGATTTTGTAACAACCTAAAAATCCATACACCAAAAATACCAACTACAAAATTTTTCTCAAAAACTCCCATGTGTTGATAAATGTCATGTATAGAAACCCAACCAAAGAGATGCATTAGGTCTAACCCCAACCCAAGTCAACACATAAGCATGGCATGCCATATGTTAAATCATGTTTATTTAAATGCTGACAAAAGAAACATAGCATACATTGTTAACTAAAATGGTGATTTGGATTTTCATCTATTTTATGTAATGCCTAAAAACTCCTTTAAAGAAACATACCATAAACCAAAGAATAAATGTTTAAAAAGAAAACTATTTCCATTTGTGTATAACAAAACTACACCTATTTTTGTTATACAAAATAGCTAAATAAATTCCTAATATATATATATAAATGATATGGGCATCATATCTAAAAGGTACACCAATTTGGAATTCAAATTTCAAACCAAATTGGAATTCAAACAATGGAGAAGAAAAACAAAATAGAAAGAAAAACAAAAGAAGAAGAAGCCTCATAGCCCAGCTTCACGCGTAGGTCGGCCCAACCCGCATGACCAGACTACCGGCCTAGCCCTCCACTTCTCCCCCTCCGCTGGCCCATGCGTGACTACAAGTAGGCCTGGCCTAACCACGCGCGGCCCACATAGCCAGCCTGCACACCGCTCACACCTCGCCTGCAGACGCTGCCACACGGGCCCCACACGTCAGCCACATGTCAGCCACAATGTCGTCTTCCTCCCCCCCACACCGATCACTCCTCCAACCAAGCCCCGACCGGTGTGGTAGGTGCGGGCCAGGGGGTCACATGAATCTCCTGGCCTTGTCCCCTTGGTGCCGCACCCACACAACCACGCACGGGCCATTGGATGCAAGCACGCACCTCCGATCGCCCCTCGATCTCCATCCGCTGTTCACCGAGCTCCATGGCCAAGCTTTGGCTATAAAAGCCCTGGCCCCGGGTACCCTAGAGCTCTCCCATCACCCCGCCGCCACTTTGTGGCCGTCCACTGCGCACCCAAGCTAAGAGAGAATAGGGAGAAGAGGGAGAAGGGAGAAGTGGGCGCCATCGGAGCACCATCGAAGCCGCCGGAGCAGGAGACGATGCCACGATCGACTATAGTAGCGCTGCACTGCTTCTGGAGCTACATGGCCTCAAACTGCCACTGCATCACCTAGCCTCGCCGAGTACTATGCGGTGAGCACTTTGCTGAGACCCCTCCCCAGCCAATCGGTACGAGCTCGCCGCCGTTTGAGACCCTGCCGATGCCTCTATGCACACAGCCAGCCACCACCAGAGGCCGCCAGGGCAGCACTAGAACACCATTGTGCCCGCAATAGCCTCATGAAGCTCACATGCACCACCGAGACACCCCTCTGAGGCTGTAACCACCTCATCGATGCCGCTGTCGTGCCCGTAAGACCACCGCCATGGCCGGCACACCACGGGACCCCGCACGCCACGTCAACCCCACCAACGAGGATGTTGAGGCTCGATGGAGCTTTCACCCGCATCGATTGCGCACCAGCGTCACTGGCGAGGCTCACCAGGTGCTCGCCGCCGGCGTGTAAGCCGCCGTGGGAAAATAGAGGAGAAGGGGTGAGAGGGGTAGCGCAGCCCTGCGCTTGGTCCACCGTGAACCAGGCGAAGGAGACAGTACCGTGGACATGATCCACCACAGACTGTGTCTATGGTCCATGGACCGTGAATGCCAGTCTACCATGAACCACACTGTGCGGGCCGCACGGTAGACAAGGCTCAATGGAGGCCCATGGCAACGACGTGGTAGTGCCACAGCATGCCACGTGTTCGGGTCGGCCCGGCCCAGACCGGCCCAACCTGAGCCCGCCAGAGCCTGTTTGAGACCTAATCCGAGTTGATCGTTGACCTGGCCCCACATGTCAGTGACACAAAGACTCGGGACCCACATGTCGGTAAGTGACGTCATGCTGACGTCATGTCGATGTCACGCGGGTCCCACCTGTCAGTAACAACACAGACAAGGTGACGTCATGCTGACGTCACGATGACGTCAGCTGCTGACGTCAGTAGCGCTGGCCCCACACGTCAGTGACCCTGATCCATTGACCGCTGACTCATCCATTGACTTGATGTTGACTTTGACTGGACCCACATGTCAGTGACCCAAGAGCCCCTGGTCCCACCTGTCGGACTGATGATGTTGATGACATCATGCTAACGTCATGATGACATCAGCAGGACCCCCACTTGTTAGCTCAGAGCTGGGCCAATGATGTCATGCTGATGTCAGCATGCCACGTGGACCAGTCACAGCATGACATGTGTCAGCCCAGGATTAATTCGGCCTTTTCCATTTTTAGAATTGATTTAAACTTCGAAAATTCATAACTAATTCATACGACCTCGAAAAAATACGAAACTAGGACCAAAATTCATCTAAAATCGAGCTTTACACAATGAACCCATGTTTAAGTGCATTTGGCTCTTTTGAATTTTCATTGCTTTTTTGTGCTATTCTATAGACGTCGCTAACACGACTATAATACGATCGTTGTAGACTCGGAGGAGAACCAGATGGACAAGGATCATGAGTACCATGAGGAGAACGGAGATGACTATACTAAAGGTGCCACATCCCACCCAACCTCATAGCACCTATTACGCATGGCTAATATAGAACTGCTATTGCTTTACTTTACTGTTATAATCATACTATGATAGGACTTGCATGGTAGTATGCTTACTTGATGGCCTCTACCTTGACGCAACCTTATCCCTGCATACCCTGCTATTAGGCTAGACACACGCTCACTGCTATATTTCATTACTTGTACTTCTACTACGCTTATACTACATTAATGCGTGGTGTTATCTAGACTATGGGGAGAGTGCTGCGTGTGTGACTTGGGTGTGTGGAGGGTGAGGGTTGTGTCGACCAAGTTGGAGTATACGACGAGCCTGGGGCAAGTCTTGCTATGGGATGCTACCTGGGCACCCCTAGAAATGGATACCTGTGGTGGGTAAATAGTATATGAGGTGGTCCTAGGTGTGAACCTGTGATGGGAGGAGCCCAAAATGGAGGTGCTATGGTGGCACGACAAATGGAAACCCTGATGAAGACATTCTGGCTTGGTCATCCCTAAGGACTTACTAGTACTCAGATTCACCAAGAAGCCTTATGTACCACTCGCCCTATGTGGTGCGGGATGGCCGGACTACTTGGTAGGATATTGCCACTACTGCTAGGTTGATAGCGGATAGTGTAAGGAGGTATGGGGCATGGAGGATTTCCCCCACACCCTTTCGAGACTTCATGGAGACCTTGTGGACCTGGCTCATGACTCATAGTTTCAGTCACCCCAGACTAGACTTGGGGTGTACCAGGGCTGAATGGTAGAGTGGCATTATCCTAGGCTAGCAAGCGGCCAGAATCAGCCTAGTTGACGATGGTTAGTGAGGAAGGCAGATCTTGTGGTTATGTAAAACCTCTGCAGAGTGTATGGTTGATCGATCGATACATGTGCTGACTTGTCGGCTATGGACCTTTCCTGGGTTTTGCTTAAACTAGATAGTGAGATGAGTCCTTCTCTTCTTCCCCCGTGAGAGAGTGTCGGTCATAGCCAGGGGCTACAGGCCTTGAGACAGTGCTGAGAGGGAGTTGGCCTATCGACTGAGCAATGGTATGGTGTTGGTGGAGATGGTGGTATATCGATCCCAGGATCGAAACCTGGCTCGGGAAAGGGAATGGGGTGGAATGTGTGTGGGAATGGTGTTAAAACTTGACTATACTATTATATACTTGATATGCTAAATACATAGGAAACCCTAGCTATATAGGTTCCTTTTGATTATATCTAACTTGCATTCAATTTCTATAAAGCAATGCTCATAGGGTGGGAGTGGCCAGTACAAATCGTACTGATAAATTTTGGCACACAGGTTCTGCTGAGGAATGTAGCTCCGAGGAGTTTGACGGTTGAGGGGTTCGTGCCTATGCTTGAGTTTGGCGATCTTATCTTCAAGCTGTTCTGAATAAATGCTACTTTTGATTCCACTAATGCGGCGATGTAATAATTTATGTAATTTCGCACTATTTGTACTCTGAATTTATCGTTGTATGGATGTGATATTTGACTGGAATTTGGGTAATATGATCTACAATAGTCTTATTACACTTCGACTCTGTGGATTTCCCTTTGCGGAAATCAGGTCGCTTCAGTTGGTATCAGAGCCATCCTTGACCATAGGAACCGACCCTGCATTTACTTTTATGCAAGGCTTATCTATTGTTGACCTGCTAACAACTGTCCCTTAAAACATGTAGATGGCAATGAACGTCGACTGTCCACCTCTAGGACCGCTGCCTCTGGACCACGCCAAGCTTACCTTCGACCTACGTGAGCTCAGGGGTTTTGCACAAACCCTCTGTTGAGTTCTCATCATGCTAGGAGTCCCCGACAAGCTTGTCAAGGTCACCTGCACTAGGAAGCCAGCTCAAGAAAGAGGAATTGAAGGACCGGTTGTCACCTTAGTCGAGTTCCCAGCTAGCACTACCTTACCTTCTGTCTTAGCTTTCACCGAGTTGACTATAGAGGACATAGTTGAGGAGGGACTGCAAGCTATCTCACATAAGGCACTTCGCAGAGTGATGAGGGACCACTATGAGCACCTGAAGATGACAGAGTTCTGTTTACTTCCCTAGGCCCTCGACCTCAGCCTTACCCCTAGTGAGCAGAGTTTCACAGCCGGCAGAGTTATCCTTGCCGAGGAGGATAGATGCCTTCACGTCTCGGCTATCCACCTACTAGAGTAGGATAGGTACATGACCCAGCTAGAGCAGAGGAGATGTTAGGACTAGGCCCTTCAGTAGGAGTACTAGGAGCGAGACTCATAGGGAGCACAAGAGCGAGCTAGTCTACTGGAGACCGTTGCCAAGCTACAGGATGAGCTCAACCGTCGTGAAGAAATCCACCGAGCTGAGGTCACCGACTTACAGGACAAAGCCGCTGACCTAGGCAACAGGAACTGCTACCTCGATAGCAAGGTCTTGGAGTTGCAGAGAGAGTTGGATGACAAGAAGGCTAAGTTCAACCATAGAGGAGACAGAGAAAGGACAAAGGGGATTGACATGCTGAAAATCCAATCTCGGAACAAGACCATGACTTAGGATTTAGAGGAGTTCAGGAAGAAGGCCGTTCACAACCAGGGTCACCTGATCGAGGTGCTCAGGTAGAACGAGTACCTACAAGACAAGTGTGAGAGGACATGACAGGCTTGGCAGAAGTCTAACAGGAAGCGCCTCAAGGAGATGAAGGGTATGTGGGATCAGCTATCCAAGGAGATTTGCAGCAAAACGAAGCCTAGGATGGAGGAGTTTGAGTTAGCCCCGACTCACCTCAACCTAGACACCTGCCCTACCCTACCTGGAGCCAAGCCTACCGAGGAGCTCGTCGAGGCCTTGAAGTACATGTCCCAACTTCACAAGTCAGACGAGGAGATCGAGATCAAGAATAGTCATATCCTAGCTGTGGTGTACGAGTTAGAGTAGATGACCCTGCATGGTCATGAGTCATGTCAGTGGCTTCCATAAGTTGTACCCCATGATGTACCCCTTATGAGATGTAATATGAGACACTATGTGTAGTACGATTCTCACAAGTCTTCAAGTGTAGCTACTGGAGATGATGCTATGTAATAAAACCCATGTAATGAATGTTTTGGATCTTATTGCATCTTACGGATCTTATTGCTTTTTTGTAATGAGTGTTGGATAGTATAAATATTTTTCTTTAAATCATCAAAATCATGTAATCATACTAAATTATAAGCACTTATGGCATGAACACTAAAATTCCTATGACTCGTGTTGCAGATGCCGAACCGCCGATCTAATCGTCTAATGAACCGTGGACGTGTGCCCACCCCTAAACCAGTTGAACCAAATAGGGGGCATGGTGGCAACAACTATGGCTGTAGCCATGGGCGTGGACGTGGAGGGATACCCTTCAACCTAGAGAATACCCCACCGCCTGAGGAGAACCTTCATCCACCACCACCACCAAACCTGGCAGAAGTGATGGCACAATAGACTCAACTTCTTGCAGCTCTAGTTAACGGAGTAAACCGTCGCCAGGGAGGTCAGCAGAATGACTTCCAAAGGAAGCTGGAAGGATTCCTGAAGCTAAGGCCACCTACCTATGATGGCACTGACCCTGACCCGCTTGTAGCCAATGACTGGCTCAAGGAGATGGAGAAGAAGCTTAACCTCACTACTTTCACCGACGATGAGTGTGTTGGAGCAGCCGCACACCAGCTCACAGGTGTAGCACGTGCTTGGTGGGACAATTTTAGTGATTCCCATGAGGACCCTGCTAACATCTCATGGGATGAGTTCGTCGAAGCATTCACTGAGTATCACATTCCCAAGGGTATCATGGAGGCCAAAGCTGAGGAGTTCCGCAACATCAAGATGGGAAAAGACAGGGTGACTGAGTACACTACTCGTTTCACCAATCTTCTGTGCTATGCACCTTCCTATGTTGTGAACTCCAAGAAGGAGAAGTTGTACTATTACTGCAAGGGACTTAACCCGCACATCAAGTTGAAGTTTGGTGATATTGAGAGTAACATGTTGCGTGCTCTGGTGGATCGCTGCATCTAGATCGAGAAAGATCGTGCTGAAGCTAGAGAGGAGTACAGGGAGAGGAAGTGTAAGCCTGAGGAGTCCTTCCGTGGCCGTGATCGCAAGAGGTTCCATAGAGATGCACCATCCAGGGAATGCTCTTGCCACAATAGGGATGACAACCATGGATTGAGTAGGGGTAGTGGAGGCTACACCACCAAATACTCCTGCCCTGCTTAGGATCGTTACACTCGGGACCGTTATGCTCAGGACCACAACACTTAGGACGGTTTCAACCATTCCTGCTCGGTGAATGAACGCCCAACATAGAACCACTCCGCACCTAGCACTGGAAACTAGAAGGCACCTACGCCAACTCCTATAGGCGGTACGCCTTTCACCTGCTTCGCTTGTGGCCAACCAGGTCACAAAGCCACTGAGTGCCCATAGAACTTAGCCGCTCAGAAGTCTCAGTTCAAGGGATTTGCTACTCGTGGATGTCTCAACCATCTGGAAATCGAGGAAGCACAGGCTACCCCTGACATGGTGTATGGTATGTTTTTAGTTAACGGCAATACTGCATCAGTTCTATTTGACTCTAGAGCAACTTGTTCTTACATATCATCCAAGTTTGCATGAGAGCATGACCTGCCTGTAACCCCACATGGAAAGCCTATCATCACCAGCTCACCTTTAGGAGACCTAAAGTGCACCCACATCTATAAGGGAGTGAGTCTTACCATTGAGGGCCTTACCTTTAAAGCTAACCTAACCCTATTACCTTCCACAAACCTAGATGTCATCTTAGGTATGGATTGGTTAACCATTCACCGAGGTATCATATCATGTTCACCTAGATATGTCCAAGTGACCCACCCATCAGGCTAAGTCATTAGATATGAACCCCAGTTCGGAAAGTCCACTTCTATCCTATGTGCCCTTAAAGCTAGTTTAGAATCACAAAAAGAGGAGAAGACAGTTCATGATGTGCCTGTGGTCAGAGACTATCCCGATGTATTCCCTGAAGAATTACCAGGTATGCCACTAGACTGTGATGTAGAGTTCATCATTTATCTTTTGCCAGGAACAGGACCCATTGCCAAGAGACCCTATCGCATGTCAGTTAATGAACTAGCCAAGCTCAAGAAACAGCTTGATGAGCTCATCTCGAAGGGATATATCAGACCCAGTGCTTCACCCTAGGGATCCCCTATTCTATTTGTTAAGAAGAAGGATGGCTCAATGAGAATGTGCATTGATTACCAGAACTTGAACGCAGTCACCATCAAAAACAAGTACCCCCTGCTAAGGATTGATGATCTGCTTGATCAGCTTTGAGGTGCCAAGTATTTCTCCAAGATTGATCTCAGATTCGGCTATCATCAAATGAAGATTCGAGAGAGTGACATCCCAAAGACAGCTTTCGTGACTAGGTATGGGTAGTTTGAGTTCACCGTGGTGTCCTTTGGACTCATGAACGCTCTTGCTTACTTCATGAACATGATGAATAAGGTTTTCATGGATAATCTAGATAAGTTTGTAGTAGTATTCATTGATGACATCCTTGTCTATTCATCCACCGCTGAAGAACACGAACATCATCTAAGAATGGTGCTTGAGAAACTAGCCCAACATTAGCTCTACGCAAAGTTCAGCAAATGCGAATTTTGGCTATAGAAAGTTGCCTTCCTAGGCCATATACTATCAGCTGAAGGTGTTGCAGTTGACCCAGCCAAGATTAAAGCTGTGAAAGAGTGGGATCAACCCCATAATGTGATAGAAATCAGAAGTTTCTTGGGATTGGCTGGATATTATCGCTGATTCATCGAAAACTTCTCCAAGATAGCCCATCCAATGACCAACCTTCTGAAGAAGACTAAGGAGTTTGAATGGATGCCCGCATGTGAACAAAGCTTCTAGGAACTGAAATAGAAGCTTACTACAACTCCTGTGCTAGCATTGCCTGATGTCAGCAAAGATTTCGTGGTCTATTATGATGCATCCCATCAAGGACTTGGTTATGTACTGATGTAAGATGGAAGAGTGATAGCATATGTGTCTCGATAGCTAAAAGAACACGAGAACCGTTACCCTACTCATGATCTTGAGTTAGCAGCAGTTGTGCCTACCTTGAAGATCTAGAGACACACTTGATAGGCAACAAGTGTGATATCTATACCGATCACAAGAGCTTGAAGTACTTTTTCACTCAGGAAGATTTGAATATGAGGCAGCACCGATGGCTAGAGTTGATCAAGGACAATGACCTGGAAATTCACTATCATCCGGAAAAAGCTAATGTAGTTGTAGATGCACTCAGTCGCAAGAGTTACTATCACACTTTGATCACTAAATCCATACCACCTAAGCTCAAGGAAGAGATTGATGATTTCCAACTAGAGATAATACCGCATGGCTTGTTGAATGAGCTCCACATACAGTATGATCTCACAGATCGCATCCGTCAAGCTCAGAAAAGTTGTGAAGAGATCGAATATCTCCATGGTCTGATGAAACTAGGCTACAAGACCAACCACCAAGAAGATGAACAAGGAACCATCTGGTTCAAGAACAGAATCTGTGTTCCATCTGACCCAGTACTACGAGAGGAAATTCTGTCAGAAGCTCACAATTCCAAGTACTGTATTCACCTTGGAGGTTCAAAGATGTATCAAGACTTGAAGAAACACTTCTAGTGGAAAGGCATGAAGACAGACATTGCAGGACATGTGGCATGATGTGACACCTGCAATAGAGTCAAGGCTGAACATCAAAGGCCTATAGGATTGCTAAAGCCTCTGGATGTTCCCAAGTGGAAATGGGAGAGCATATCTATAGATTTCATAGTTGGATTGCCCCGATCACAGAAAGGCAATGATTCCATCTGGGTGATTGTTGATCATTTGACTAAGATTGCTCACTTTGTACCAGTTAAGACCAAGACCGATGCTGAAAAATTAGTAGATCTATATGTTGAACATATTCTCAGACTGCATGGAGCTCCTTCTAGTATTGTATCTGATCGTGGTCCTCAGTTTGTGTCCCGATTCTAGGAAGCTCTGTACAAGTTCATTGGAACCAAACTTGATTTCAGTACCGCTTATCACCCACAGACAGATGGACCGATAGAACGAGTAAATCAGATCATAGAAGACATGCTTCGCGCTAGTGTACTGAACTATAGCTCCAATTGGGAGAAATGCCTACCCTATGTAGAGTTCTCTTACAACAACAGCTACCAAGCCAGTATCAAGATGTCACCATTTGAAGCTCTATATGGCAGACCTTGTAAGACACCTTTGATGTGGTCCCAACTAGGAGAAAGATCGTTCTTTGACTCCGCTAAGATTCAAGATGCAGAAGAAGGAGTTGCGCAAGTGAAGGAGAATTTGAGAATTGCTCAAAGTCGATACAAGAGCTATGCTAACAAAAGGAGAAGAGAACTTGAGTTCAATGTGGGAGATTTCGTCTATCTTAAGGTATCCCTGCTATGTGGAACTATCAGATTCCATGTGAAAGGAAAGCTTGACCCTAGATCTGTTGGCCCATACAAGATTTGTAAGAGGATTGGAAAGCTCACCTACAAACTTGAGCTACTTGAGGAATTGATGGGTGTACATCCCGTATTCCATGTCTCACAGCTACGCAAGTGTTTGAGAGTGCCCAATGAAGTAGTTCCAACTGATACGCTTGACATTCAAGATACACTTGAGTATAAAAAACATCCTATCAGAATTCTAGGTAGAGATACCAAAGAGACCCAAAGCAAGACTATTCCTATGAGCAAGATCCAATGGAGCAATCACACAGAGAGAGAAGCAACATGGGAGAAAGAGTCTGACCTCCGGCTACACTATCCTTATCTTTTCGAAGAGTACATCACGCTTTAATCTCGGGGATGAGATTCTATTAAGGGGTAGGACTGTAACAACCCAAAAATCCATACACCAAAAATACCAACTACAAAATTTTTCTCAAAAACTCCCATGTGTTGATAAGTGTCATGTATAGAAACCCAACCAAAGAGATGCATTAGGTCTAACCCCAACCTAAGTCAACACATAAGCATGGCATGCCATATGTTAAATCCTGTTTATTTAAATGCTGACAAAAGAAACATAGCATACATTGTTAACTAAAATGGTGATTTGGATTTTCATCTGTTTTATGTAATGCCTAAAAACTCCTTTAAAGAAACACACCATAAACCAAAGAATAAATGTTTAAAAAGAAAACTATTTCCATTTGTGTATAACAAAACTACACCTATTTTTGTTATACAAAATAGCTAAATAAATTCCTAATATATATATATAAATGATATGGGCATCATATCTAAAAGGTATACCAATTTGGAATTCAAATTTCAAACCAAATTGGAATTCAAACAATGGAGAAGAAAAACAAAACAGAGAGAAAAAGAAAAGAAGAAGAAGCCTCATAGCCTAGCTTCACGTGCAGGTCGGCCCAACCCGTGCGATCAGACTACTGGCCTAGCCCTCCACTTCTCCCCCTCCACTAGCCCACGCGCGACTGCAAGCAAGCCTGGCCTGACCGTGCACGGCCCACGTAGCTAGCCTGCACGCTGCTCACACCTCGCCTACAGCCGTTGCCACACGGGCCCCACACGTCAGCCATAGTGTCGTCTTCCTCCCCCCACGCCGATCACTCCTCTGACCAAGCCCTGACCAGCGTGGCAGGTGCAGGCTAGGGGGTCACGCGAATCTCCTGGCCTTGTCCCCTTGGTGCCGCACACACGCAACCATGCGTGGGCCGTTGGATGCAAGCACGTGCCTCCGATTGCCCCTCGATCTCCATCCACCATTCACCAAGCTCCATGGCCGAGCTTCGGCTATAAAAGCCCTGGCCCCGGGTGCCCTAGAGCTCTCCCATCGCCCCGCCGCCACTTTGTGGCCGTCCACTACGCACCCGAGCCAAGAGAGAATAGGGAGAAGAGGGAGAAGGGAGAAGTGGGCGCCATCGGAGCACCACCGAAGCCTCCAGAGCAGGAGATGACGCCACGATCGGCTACAGCAGCGCTGCACTGCTTCTAGAGCTACACAGCCTCGAACCGCTACTGCATCGCCTAGCCTCGCCGAGCACTGCACGATAAGCACTTTGCTGAGACCCCTCCCTAGCCAATTGGTATGAGCTCGCCACCGTTTGAGACCCTGCTGATGCCTCTGTGCACGTGGCTAGCCACCACCGGAGGCCACTAGGGCAGCACTAGAACACCACTGTGCCCACAATAGCCTTGTGAAGCTCACATGCACCACCGAGATGCCTCTCCAAGGCCGTAGCCACCTCACCGACGCCACTGTCGTGCCCGTAAGACCGCCGCCGTGGCCGACACACCATGGGACCCCACACGCCACATCAACCCCACCAACGAGGATGTCGAGGCTCGGTGGAGCTTTCACCCACATCGATTGCGCACCAGCGTCACTAGCGAGGCTCACTGGGCGCTCGCCGCCAGCGTGTAAGCCACTGTGGAAAAAATAGAGGAGAGGGGGTGAGAGGGGTAGCGCAGCCCTGCACTCGGTCCACCATGAACCAGTTGAAGGAGATAGTAGCGTGGACACGGTCCACCACAGACTGTGTCTACGGTCCATGGACCGTGAACGCCAGTCTACCATGAACCACACAGTGTGGGCCACATGGTAGATAAGGCCCAATGGAGGCCCATGGCAATGACATGGTAGCGCCACAGCATGCCACGTGTCCGGGTCAGCCTGGCCTAGACCGGCCCAACCCGAGCCTGCCAGAGCCCGTTTGAGACCTAGTCCGAGTTGACCATTGACCGATCAACATCGATAGTTGACCTGGCCCCACATGTCAGTGACACAAAGACTCGAGACCCACATGTCGATAAGTGACATCATGCTGACGCCATGTCAACGTCATGTGGGTCCCACCTATCCGTAACAACATAGCTAGGGTGACATCATGCTGACGTCATGATGACGTCAGCTGCTGACATCAGCAGCACTAGCCCCACACGTCAGTGACCCTAATCCGTTGACCGCTGACTCATCCATTGACTTGATGTTGACTTTGATCAGACCCACATGTTAGTGACCTAAGAGCCCCTGGTCCCACCTGTCGGACTGATGACGTTGATGATGTCATGCTGACGTCATGATGACGTCAGCAGGACCCCTCTTGTCAGCTCAGAGCCGGGCCAATGACATCATGCTGACGTCATGCTAACATCAGCATGCCACGTGGACCAGTCACAGCGTGACATGTGTTAGCCCAGGATTAATTCGGCCTTTTTCATTTTCAGAAATGATTTAAACTTCAAAAATTCATAACTAATTCATACGACCTTGGAAAAATACGAAACTAGGACCAAAATTCATCTAAAATCGAGCTTTACGCAATGAACCCATGTTTAAGTGCATTTGTCTCTTTTGAATTTTCATTGCTTCTTTGTGCTATTCTTTAGACGTCGCTAACGTGACTATAATACGATCGTTGCAGACTCAGAGGAGAACCAGATAGACGAGGATCATGAGTACCGTGAGGAGAATGGAGACGACTACACTGAAGGTATCACATCCCACCCAACCTCGTAGCACCTATTACGCATGGCTAATATAGAACTGCTATTGCTTTACTTTACTGTTATAATCATACTATGATAGGACTTGCATGGTAGTATGCTTACTTGATGGCCTCTACTTTGACACAACCTTATCCCTGCATACCCTGCTATTAGGCTAGACACACGCTCACTGCTATATTTTATTACTTGTACTTCTACTACGCTTATACTACATTAATGCGTGGTGTTATCTAGACTATGGGGAGAGTGATGCGTGTGTGACTTGGGTGTGTGGAGGGTGAGGGTTGTGTCGACCAAGTTGGAGTATACGATGAGCCTGGGGCAAGTCTTGCTATGGGATGCTACCTGGGCACCCTTGGAAATGGATACCTATGGTGGGTAAATAGTATATGAGGTGGTCCTGGGTGTGAACCTGTGATGGGAGGAGCCTGGGATGGAGCTGCTATGGTGGCATGACAAATGGAAACCCTGATGAAGACATACTGACTTGGTCATCCCTAAGGACTTACTAGTACTCAGATTCACCGGGAAGCCTTATGTACCACTCGCCCTATATGGTGCGGGACGGCCGGACTACTTGGTAGGATATTGCCACTACTGCTAGGTTGATAGCGGATAGTGTAAGGAGGTACGGGGCGTGGAGGATTTTCCCCCACACCCTTCCGAGACTTCATGGAGACCTTGTGGACCTGGCTCATGACTCACAGTTTCAGCCACCCCAGACTAGACTTGGGGTGTACCAGGGCTGAATGGTAGAGTGGCATTATCCTAGGCTAGCAAGTGGCCAGAATCAGCCTAGTTGACGATGGTCAGTGAGGAAGGCGGATCTTGTGGTTATGTAAAACCTCTATAGAGTGTATGGTTGATCGATCGATACATGTGCCGACTTATCGACTATGGACCTTTCCTGGGTTTCGCTTAAACTAGATAGTGAGATGAGTCCTTCTCTTCTTCCCCTGTGAGAGAGTGTCGGTCATAGCCAGGGGCTACGGGCCTTGAGATAGTGCTGAGAGGGAGTTGGCCTGTCGACTAAGTGATGGTATGGTGTTGGTGGAGATGGTGGTACATCGTATATCGATCCCAGGATCGAAACCTGGCTCAGGAAAGGGAATGGGGTGGAATATGTGTGGGAATGGTGTTAAAACTTGACTATACTATTATATACTTGATATGCTAAATACATAGGAAACCCCAGCCATATAGGTTCCTTTTGATTATATCCAACTTGCATCCAATTTCCATAAAGCAATGGTCGTAGGGTGGGAGTGGCCAGTACAAATCGTACTGATAAATTTTGGCACACAGGTTCTGCTGAGGAATATAGCTCCGAGGAGTTTGACGGTTGAGGGGTTCATGCCTACGCTCGAGTTTGGCGATCTTATCTTCAAGCTGTTCTGAATGAATGTTACTTTTGATTCCGCCAATGCGGCGATGTAATAATTTATGTAATTCCACACTATTTGTACTCTGAATTTATCATTGTATGGATGTGATATTCGACTTGAATTTGGGTAATATGATCTACAATAGTCTTATTTCACTTCGACTCTATGGATTTCCCTTCACAGAAATCAGGTCGTTTCAGTTGGTATCAGAGCCATACTTGACCATAGGACGAAACCCTCAGAAATAGACGATAGAATAGGACATAAATAACCCTTCTTTCGGTTATATACCGACCCTACATTTACTTTTATGCAAGGCTTATCTATTGTTGACCTACTAACACCTGTCCCTTAAAACATGCAAATGGCAACGAACGTCGACTGGCCACCTCTAGGACCGCTGCCTCTAGACCACGCTAAGCTTACCTTCGACCTACGTGAGCTCGGGGGTTTTGCACAAACCCTCTGTCAAGTTCTCGTCATGCTAGGAGTCCCTGACGAGCTTGTCAAGGTCACCTGCACCGGGAAGCTACCTTAGGAAGGAGGAATCGAAGGACCGGTTGTCACCTTAGTCGAGTTCCCAGCTAGCACTACCTTACCTTCTGTCTTAGCTTTCACCGAGTTGACTATAGAGGACATAGTTGAGGAGGGACTGCAAGCTATCTCACACAAGGCACTTCACAGAGTGATGAGAGACCACTATGAGCACCTGAAGATGATAGAGTTCCATCTACTTCACTAGGCCCTCGACCTTAGCCTTACCCCTAGTGAGCAGAGTTTCGTAGCCGATAGAGTTATCCTTGCCGAGGAGGATAGATGCCTTCATGTCTCGGCTATCCACCTACTGGAGTAGGATAGGTACATGACCTAGCTAGAGCAGAGGAGATGTCAGGACTAGGCCCTTCAGTGGGAGTACCAGGAGCAAGACTCATAGGGAGCATAGGAGCGAGCTAGTCTACTAGAGACCGTTGCCAAGCTACAGGACGAGCTCAACCATCATGAAGAAATCCATCAAGCTGAGGTCACCGACTTACAGGACAAAGCCGCCGACCTAGGCAACAGGAACTGCTACCTCAACAGCAAGGTCTTGGAGTTGCAGAGAGAGTTGGATGACAAGAAGGCTGAGTTCAACCATAGTGGAGACAGAGAAAGGACCAATGGGATTAACATGCTGAAAATCCAATCTCGGAACAAGACCATGACTCAGGATTTAGAGGAGTTCAGGAAGAAGGCCGTTCACAACCAGGGTCACCTGATCGAGGCACTTAGGTAGAACGAGTACCTACAAGACAAGTGTGAGAGGACATGGCAGGCTTGGCAGAAGTCTGACAGGAAGCGCCTCAGGGAGATGAAGGGTATATGGGATCAGGTACCCAAGGAGATTTGCAGCAAAACGAAGCCTAGGATGGAGGAGTTTGAGTTAGCCACGACTCGCCTTAACCTAGACACCTGCCCTACCCTACCTGGAGCCAAGCCTACCGAGGAGCTCGTCAAGGCCTTGGAGTACATGTCCCAACTTCACAAGTCAGACGAGGAGATTGAGATCGAGAATAGTCATATCCTAGCTGTGGTGTACGAGTTAGAGTAGATGACCCTGCATGGTCATGAGTCATGTTAGTGGCTTCCATAAGTTGTACCCCATGATGTACCCCTTATGAGATGTAATATGAGACACTATGTGTAGTACGATTCTCGCAAGTCTTCAAGTGTAGCTACTGGAGATGATGCTATGTAATAAAACCCATGTAATGAATGTTTTGGATCTTATTGCATCTTATGGATCTTATTGCTTCTTTGTAATGAGTGTTGGATAGTATAAATATTTTTCTTTAAATCATCAAAATTATGTAATCATACTAAATTATAAGCACTTATGGCATGAACACTAAAATTCCTATGATCCGTGTTGCAGATGCTGAACCGCTGATCTAATCATCTAATGAACCGTGGACGTGCGCCCACCCCTGAACCAGTTGAACCAAATGGGGGCGTGGTGGCAATAACCATGGCCGTGGCTGTGGCCGTGGACATGGAGGGATACCCTTCAACCTAGAGAATACCCCACCGCCTGAGGAGAACCATCCTCCACCACCACCACCAAACCTGGTAGAAGTGATGGCACAATAGACTCAACTTCTTGCAGCTCTGGTTAACGAAGCAAATCGTCGCCAGGGAGGTCAGCAGAATGACTTCCAAAGGAAGCTAAAAGGATTCCTGAAGCTAAGGCCACCTACCTATGATGGCACCGACCCTGACCCGCTTGTAGTCGATGACTGGCTCAAGGAGATGGAGAAGAAGCTTGACCTCACTACTTTCATTAACGATGAGTGTGTTGGAGTAGCTGCACACCATCTCATAGGTGCAACACACGCCTAGTGGGATAGTTTCAGTGATTCCCATGAGGACCCTGCTAACATCTCATGGGATGAGTTCGCCGAAGCATTCACTGAGTATCACATTCCCAAGGGTATCATGGAGGCCAAAGCTGAGGAGTTCCACAACATCAAGATGGGAAAAGACAGGGTGACTGAGTACACTACTCGTTTCACCAATCTTCTGCGCTATGCACCTTCCTATGTTGTGAACTCTGAGAAGGAGAAGTTGTACTATTACTGCAAGAGACTTAACCCACACATCAAGTTGAAGTTTGGTGGTATTGAGAGTAACACGTTGCGTGCTCTGGTAGATCGCTGCATCCAGATCGAGAAAGATCATGCTGAAGCTAGAGAGGAGTATAGGGAGAGGAAGCGTAAGCCTAAGGAGTCCTTCCATGGCCGTGATCGCAAGAGGTTCCGCAGAGATGCACCATCCAGGGAATGCTCTTGCCACAACAGGGATGACAACCATGGCTCGAGTTTGGTGATCTTATCTTCAAGCTGTTCTGAATGAATGCTACTTTTGATTCCGCCAATGCGGCGATATAATAATTTATGTAATTCTGCACTATTTGTACTCTAAATTTATCATTGTATGGATGTGATATTCGACTAGAATTTGGGTAATATGATCTACAATGGTCTTAGGGTCTGTTTGGTTGGGCTTTTGGCTTTGGCTTTTGGCCCCAAAAGCCAAAAGCCCAACTAAAGGGGCTGCTTTTGGAGGCTGTTTTTTCAGAAGCAGCTGCTTTTCCGTAGTATATTTTTGAAAGCTGGTTTAACCCTGCTTTTGGCTTTTGGCTTTCTACTTTTCGAAATTGGTGGAATAAAAAGCTCTTCCATAGTTGTTTCAAGAGAGATAAAGGTAGAAGGTATATTTTATACTTGTTTAACCAAACAGCTTTCAGCTTTTCTATAGCTCACAGCCCGCAGCAGCTTTCCCACAGCTCACAGCCCACAGCAGCTTTTTCCCACAGCCACAGCTCAACCAAACACACCCTTATTACACTTCAACTCTGTGGATTTCCCTTTGCGGAAATCAGGTCGCTTTAGATTTGATCAGTGAAGCATTGCTGCATGCACCTCTGGTAGGTGGCGCCAGTGTTCTTCAAGCCGAATGGCATGGTTATGTAGCAGTATGAACCATACGAGGTGATGAACGAGGTTGCAAGCTGATCAGACTCTTTCATCGTGATCTAGTGATAGCCTGAGTAGGCATCCAGAAAGGAGGGGATCTCACAACCCGAGGCGGAGTTGACTATCTGGTCTATGCGCGGCAAAGGAAAGTGATCCTTCGAACACGCTTTGTTGAGGCCCGTATAGTCAACGCACATTCTTCACTTCTTGGTCTTCTTTTTAACAAGAACGAGATTGGCAAGCCAGTCAGAGTGGAATACCTCTTTGATGAATCTGGCTGTAAGGAGTTTGGCGATCTCTTTGCCTATGGCCCTGCCCCTCTCATCGTCGAAGCAACATAGGCACTGCTTGGTGGGCTTCGAGCTCAGGATGAGGCGCAGTGCATGCTCGGTGACCCCCTATGGTATGCCTAGCATGTCAGAAGGCTGCCATGCAAAGACATCGCGGTTGTCACGTAGATAGTCGATGAGCTCGTGTTCCTATTTGGCCAGGAGCTAGGTTCCGATCCGAACCATCTTGGTTGGGTCGGTGGGGTTGATTCCCACTGCCTTGGTTTCCTTGAGCGGTTAGAAGGCCATTGAGGAGGTTGGTTGGTTGCAGTCTGGGACTACTGGGATCGATGATTCCCTAAGCCACGGGAGCTCAGATGAGTTGACGACCGTAGTGGCGAGCTCGTAGTGCTCGCGGTCGCATGTGAAGGCGTGCGAGAAGGCGCTACTCATGGTGATGACGCCATTCAGTCCCGACATCTTTAGCCTGAGGTAGGTGTAGTTGGGGATTGCCATGAATTTGGTGTAGCTTGGCCACCCCAAGATGGCATGGTAGGATCCAGGAAAGTCCACCACTTTGAAGGTGAGAACCTCCGAGCAAAAGTTGGCTCGGCTACTGAACATGACGGGCAGGTCGATCTGCCCAAGTGGGTATGCCTGCGCTCTCGAGATCGTGGAAGGGAGAGCCCACCAGGCGGAGCTCCGATCGAGGGATGCATATGGCATCGAGGGTGTCAATGTAGAGGATGTTGAGGCCACTACCTCCATCCATCAACACCTTGGTGATGAGCTTCTTGCGGATGATGGGATCGACGATGAGCGGGTAGCATCCTGGTCTCATGATGTGGGAGGGATGGTCCCTCTAATCGAAGGTGATCAAAGATTCTAACCAGCTGAGGAAGGAGGGACGGCTGTCTCGACGGCGCATGCTTCCCTATAGCGTACCTTGTGCTGGCGCTTAGACCAAATGGTGTCGGATCCATCGAAGATCATGATGCATTCATCGGCATTGGGGAAACTATCTTCGTCCTTGCCTGCCATGCCTCCTTTCTTGGCTGTCGCCTCTTTGCCGTCCCCTTCTTTTGGCCTACTGGCCTATCGTAGGAAACGTTTGAGGAGCTCGTAGTCCTTGTAGAGGTGTTTGATGAGGTAGGCGTGGTCGGTGCATGGGCTATCCATGAGCTTGTTGAAATGGTCAGGCAGGCCCTGTTGGGGCTGTTTGCCCATGCGGTCAGTTGCGGCAATCAACGCGGTGTTGTCCGGTCGACGCCGGTCCTTTTTGTTCTTCTTGCCCCTCTATATGGAGGGGCCTGCATCTTGATCTATGCGCTTGGCCTTGCCTTTGTCCCATCCTCCGTTGAAGACCGCTCCAACCACTTCCTCATCGGAGACGTGGTTAGTGGCGATGTCAAGGAGGTCATGGGTGGTACGGGGCTTCAGGCATCCAAGCTTGTAGATTAGGGACTCGCAGGTCATCCCAGAGAGGAACGCGCTGATGACATCCGCGTCGACGACATCAGGGAGGGAGTTGCATCATTGAGAGAACCTACAGATGTAGTCCCATAGGGACTTGCTGGGCTCCTGCTGGCAACTCTTGAGGTCCCAGGAGTTCCCTAGGCAGACATACGTCCCCTAGAAATTCTCGACGAAGACCCTCTTGAGGTTCGCCCAGTTGCGGATGCTATCATGTGGGAGGAATTCAAGCCATGCCCGAACATGTTCCCCCACACAGATGGGGATATACTAAATGATGAAATAGTCATCATCCACCCCTCCGGCTCGGCAGGTGAGCCAGAAATCTTCAAGCCAAATATCAGGGTTTGTCTCCCCGGTGTACTTGGTGATATTGGTGGGTGGTCGGAAGTGTTGTGGGAATGACACTCTTCGGATATGACGGTCAAAGGCCCGTGGCCCTAGACCCTCAGGGCTAGGACTCCGGTTGTCCGGTCGGCAACCATGCTTGGGGCGCGTTTCACCGCTCACCTCGATGGTTCGGCCGGGATCCGTGTCGCCTACTCTTACCGCTACCCGGTGGACATCATCATCGTGCTAGGCCTGATGTTGGTTGCTGACAATGCTACGAGCATCCTAGTGTGGATAGGGCCGCTCGTGTACCGGCAGTCGGTGGGGAGCAGACCAGGCCTAATGTAGGTCGGACCGTGGCATGGCTGTCGCCCCTCGAGCTGCACCTAGCGGCTGTAGTGGTGAGCGGATGTAGCGATCCATCTGGCACGTCCCCGTTCCCCCGGTGGGGAGAGGGGGCGTGTGTCAGAGTCGTGATGCAGACCTTTCCACCAATTGAACAGCAGCGGCTTCTACTAGAACCCAGAGGTTCTGGTAGACTGCCTGCTCCTAGGGGTCGATGGGCTCGAGAAGCCACACAGAAGCATTGCCACAGTGGCGATGTTCTGGCTAGCCCAAACGAACTATGGGAGATTGTTCCCCTCATTCATGATGTTGTGTTGGACCTGATGGGCACGACCCCGGGTGCCACTCGTCGGGCCATGCGCATGGGGCGCAACGTGATGTACCGAATGCGCCGCCACAGGCGACGACTGGTTCTGCCGCCATTGTCGTAATTCCTCTGCGTGCGATTGCATAGACATGAGACCCTCTGCACATGGGTCTAGAGGGGTGTGAGTCTGCGTAGATTCCACAACCACCAAGGGCTGTCCCGGAGCGTCCGCCATAGCGCACTCCCAGGACGGATGGTGGCGAGGTACCACATCGCCGATGCTAGAGCCGTTGCTCTCAACCTCATCATCCGAGAGTTCCTAGAGAGTGGTAGGAGCATAGCTCACCATTCCCATGAATTCGGATATGATGGGGGATGGTGCCAGCATCCTTTAGAGCCCCCGAGTGTACGCATCCATAGGGGCATGAGGCCATAGGGGAACCGAACATATGGTGTTCATGGGGCGGGCAGTACGGTCCCTCTGGATGATTGGCGGGAGATAGTAGATAAAGAGTAAATAATAGTACGCATATTACTTACAACGGGGTTTGAGTAGAGAGTTTGCTCGGAATGATGTGCAGATGCCGTGTTGTTGAAGTCGTGCATCCTAGAGTCAATGGAGGGCGCCCCTCCGACAGGTGCTGGGACGAGTGCCTTCTCACGGAGGTGTAGTACGCCGAGCCGGTCAGCGACGAAGTCCAGGCTTCCGAGAAGAAAGGCCTGGAATGGCTCGAAGTCGGGTGAAACCCATATCCCAACAGGTGGGAGCGTGGGAAACTCTAGTGAGCCGAGGTGAATCGAATCGCCAGAGCCCGCCACGGCGAGGGTGGTAGAAAAGTGGGCCATCCGATGACCAAAAAGTGTTGAACGTACAACGTCTTCCCCAAGGACGGTGACAACTGTCAGTGCAGAAAGTGACCAACAAATAATATTTGTAGTTTTACCGTACGTTGTGATCGGAGGTGGCCTAGCACTCAATGACACATGGTTTATACTAGTTTAGGCAACATGCCCTACGTCTAGTTTGAGTCGGTCGGTGACTTTATTCCTGAGCCAGGTGCTCGAAGTTTGTAGTAGGGTTACAAATGAGAAGGAGAAAGATGGGGTGCACGAGAGGTCTGGTCAACTCCGATCGGAAGGGCCGAGAGCGACATGAGCTCCTCTATGAGCTAAGTGTTCAAGCGTGTGCTTGAGGTCCAAACCTGACGGTTCTGTGGTTGTGAGCTAGTGAACTTGATCGATCTAGATTAACTTGTATAAATTTGAATCAACTTAGTCTCTTGGGAAAGAGCACATCCCCTTTTATAGATGAAGGGGGTGGCCTTACAAGTGAGAGGGAGAGAGTTCGTATGCTTCTAAGTCTTGTTGCCCACGCCGACGGGTACAGGAGGATGGTAGGCGGCCACAATACTATTGGATATCGGTTGTATGTGGGAGGTTACATCATCTTGTTTCGAGTATGGCAGATATTGGCACCTGCATATACTGTTGATGCGTAGAGGCATGTGAGGAGTCTCACCATGTTCACTTGGTACGGTAAATCTCAACGCGCACAACACTGTCGATGCCTAGAGGCATGTGGGGGGTCTTACCGTATGGGAGTTAACGGTGCCCACAATACTATAGAGAAAAATATCGGCGCATACAATACTATTTGTGTCAGGATGGTTACAGAGTACTGTTCCTATAGGTGATAGGGTACGGTCTCTGGTATCATGATTTGACTTGAGCGTCTTGCCTTGCTGTCTCCGTTCCCTGGTCCCTTCTGGGCGGGCGTCCCTGGTCGGTTGGTCCCAGCCGGCTCTGGTTGCGTCAGTCGGAGAAGAGCAGTGAGCAGGGTCTTTGCATATCCCGGTCGGAGACGTGGGATCGGAGTCGGAGGTAGTGCTTTGCCAGGCCTTTCGGTCGGAGTGACCGTCCGGAGGCGCTGGAGACCGAAGTGAGCGCTCTGGTCGGAGAGGTGGGCCGGAGTCGATAAGCGGGCGTTGTTCCTCCTCGGTTGACCTTCCGTTCGGTGACTGGACCTCCCTCCTGGCCTGTTGTTTTCGACACTTGGGCCGGTCCATGAGTTACGCGCTGTCTGCTTGGGTCGAGCCTTTGTAGGAAAGCCAGTTCGCGACAGACCCCGGGTTTATAAACCCAACAGTTTCCAAATGTTTGATTTTGGATGTCCGATGTATAGATTATTGTCTGACGATGAAGCTGCATAAGTGGCTCTAAATCAAATAAACCTAACACTCTCGTGCATATGCTTTGCAATTCTCTTTTTTTATTAAGCGTTTATCTTAACATTCATGCATTTTTTGTTTGAGCCTAAGAGCAAGGCTAATAATATAGCCGACTGCTGACTGTATGATTCCTTACAACCTACTTCTCAGCCCATCCATATGGTAGTAACATCTTCACTGTTAATACGTGGCTCACTTGTCTCTCTCACGGAATTTATTGATTCTTATGCTTAAGCCAGCTATAAGCTTACAGCCCGCTTCTCTTCTCTCTCCTTCTCTCTTTCTCTCTTCAGCATTTAGCCTGCTTGCAGCCGCTTATTATACTTGCTCTAACCATGGTTGGTTACAGTGACGAATGCAAAACATAATTGAAGGAGAGATGGTTTCTTCTTTCACTCTCTATTTTTCTTCTTTTCTTCGCTTCTTCTTCCTCCTCACCCTTACTTGTACGGGCTGGAGCCCCAGACCCACTAGATCCGCCCTGGTTGGTTGGTGGCCTGTTTGACTCACGTAGCCCCAAGGAAAGGAAAAAGTCTACTTCACCCCTCCACCTTTCATACTGGGTCTACTTTACCTCCAACTATGAAATCGTCTGTTTTACCCCCTCAACTTTTTAAAACCGTCTATTTTACCCCTTGGGCGGTTTTTCAACGGCGGTTTTGCTACAGTAACATCATGTTTGCTACAGTAACGTGGTTTGCTGCAGTGTTGTCATTTTGAGTTTTGTTTTTTTATTTATTTTCGGTGATTTTTTGAAAAATCATAGAAAAATCATAAAATGAAAAATCTAATTTTATTGGACTCCACATGAGTAGATCTACACAATGAATATATAATACAGTATGCTTTAGTACAAATTGTTTTTGTAGCTTTAAATTAATTGAAAAATCTAATTTTATCTGTAATTAATTAGCCGAGCACGGGATCCACGAGCTCAGCCGCCACCGTCGTCGACAGAGGAGGAGGAAGGAAGGAGCCGCGAGCTCAGCCGAGCACGGGATCAAACGGCATCCACCACGTTCCTGCGTGGATTAATTGGAAAATCTAATTTTGTCTGTAATTAATTGAAATAATTCATAGCTGCAGCTTCTATGGTCGAATTATGGTGAAATTTTTATGCTGCGCTAATTATTGTATGTTTGAACTATAGTAAAAATTTCATACTCATTGGACTATGTATAACTTAGTTATAGATAAATTCTAATTAATTACAGATAAAATTTGATTTTTCAATTAATCTAAAGCTAAAAAAAAATTGTACTAAAGCATACTGTATTATATATTCATTGTGTAGATCTACTCATGTGGAGTCCAATAAAATTAGATTTTTCATTTTATGATTTTTCAAAAATTCACCGAAAATAAATAATAAAAAAAAAGAAAGTTAAAAAGCAACGGCATTGTAGCAGCCACTGTTACTGTAGCAAACCCGCTGTTACTGTAGCAAAACCGCCGCTGAAAAACCGTCCAGGGGGTAAAATAGACGGTTTTGAAAAATTGAGGGGGTAAAACAGACGGTTTCATAGTTGGGGGTGAAGTAGACCAAGTATGAAAGGTGGGGAGTAAAGTAGACTTTTTCCCCCAAGGAAAGCAAGACATTACTAGCAGTTGATTAATGGTGGACGGGCCCACATAAAAAAATCAAGGAGGGAAGTTAGGCTCTGTTTAGTTTCCAAACATTTTTTTTTGTCTCCTACAGTAAAAGAGTATATTTGGACACACGTATAGAGTATTAAATGTAGACGAAAAAAAACTAATTGCACAGTTCTCGGTAAAATCGCGAGACGAATCTTTTAAGCCTAATTAGTCCATGAAAAGCCTTAAGTGCTACAGTAACCCCGCATGTGCTAATGACCGATTAATTAGTATCATTAGATCCGTCTCGTAGTTTCCTGATGGGTTCTGTAATTTATTTTTTTATTAGTATCAAAAACCCCTCCCAATGTCCTTCCGACACTTTTGATGTGAAAAAAAAAAAAATTTAACCTCCCAAATTAAACGCACCCTTAGCGAAATAGACAAGGTGAGTCTGGAACGGACGCTTCTCCTCCCTCGCTTTCGGTGTTGGGCGTGCATCGGCATTCTGTGACTGGTGGACTGAAGGCAAGGGAAGGAGAAGGGAAGGGAAGCTTTGGGTGGGAGAGGAGAGGAGGAGGGGGAAGCCTAGCAGCAACAGTAGGCAGTAGCAGGGTTGACCGGAGGGGGAGTGGAGAGTAACCCCAACAACCCCACCTCCTCCCCTCCCCTTCTTTCTTATTGCCATTTGCCACCACTCCACGTCTCCACCAAACAAGGCAACAAGGGAGAAGTAGATCTGCATCTGCGAGAGGAGGCAGCGGCGGTGGTGATGATGGAGAGCCAGCCGCTGCAGGACCCGACGGCCACGGCTCCGGCCCCCGGATCTGCGGAGCCAGCCGGAGCTCCGCCTGCCGTCGTAAGCGCCTTCCTTCCTCTGCCTTCATTTCTTGCACTTCTTGCTTCTCTGCCGCGCCATTGCTTCGCCTGGGGTTCTGATTCAGCTCACTGCTTGTCTACCGAATCCGGATCTTGTCGTTTTTGCAGACCCCCGGCAAGGGGTTCACGCGCACCTGCAAGGGCCTCGTCGTCGTGCTCATCGGAGGATACGTGCTGCTCCAGCTCCTCCCCTCGTCACTCAACTACCTCGCCATCATCCCCTCCAAGTACGTGCCTCTGCCCACGACGCTCAAAAGAGACAGCTTTTCCCGGCAGAGTGGTGGTGGCTCCCCAGGACATTCCTTTGACTTGTGTCTGCGCCTTGCAGGACAATCCCCTATGTATGGACTGTCTTCACTGCTGGTTACATCGAGCAAGTCCTCCCAGGGGTGAGCTCAATTTCTCTTGATTTGCTGTCCCCTATGTTTCTTTGATTCAAAGTTTGAGTTATGCATAGTTAGGCCCTACGTTTAAGAAATGTCAACGGCTAAATTGTTTACCTTTTCCATTTACAATGCATACTTCTTGAAAATATTATACCAGGCAGTAATAATGTTAAAAGAGCAAAAGAAATCAGGATAGCACTTTCACAATGAAATCTTCAAAGTTTATCTTCATATTGAGATAATCTTTTGCAAAACTAAAGATTGAACCATAGACATATTAAATTCAGGCTCAGCAACAAACAACTTCTTTGCTTGTGTCTTCGATGAGTTGCATTCCAGACCCCTGGCATTGTAGCCTGCACCTCGAGAATAAAATAGATGAATACTACCAGAACAGGATTACTTTGGGAAAACGTGTAGTACTTCCTCCATCCCAGAAAGGGTTGAATGAGGTATCATGAGAGTTAAAAGTGGAGTAATTAATTCTTATGATGATTAGTAGAAGAAATTTGCAGCAGCAAATCAACAAGGATTGAATGGGGGGTGCAGAGAGAGAACTAAGATAGCCGTGTGGACTTACTTGGAAGGAAAAGCTACATGTTTGCAACATGCAAGGCTACCTGCTTCTGGTTTGCCAAGTATATGGAAAGAAGTATTTGGGAGCCCATTTTTTTAGGGGGTGGGGGCTGTGCTATTGCTGAACATGATCTTCCTAGTGCATCACCCTGTTGTAAGAACCCCTAAAATTAAATGTTTAAGCTGAAGCAAACATATGCTGTTAAAGTTCGCTCGTCGCTTTGGTATAGTAAAATTGCCATGTGGTTGCACCATATTATGCTCCAAAATTTGAGAGACAAGGAGTGGCATTTCTCTGACAGCATAAAGTAGTCTCCTTTGTTATGTTCTTAATGATAACAAACAGAATTTTTGCTTTTACAGGCCATTGGCAGTTCTCTTGGTCTTCTCTTTTGTGGAAAGGACATTGAACCAGCTTGGGGCCGCAAGGAATTCTTGAAGTTCATTATTTTGATCAACTCCATCTGTGGCATTCTTGCTTTCTGCTTTGCTATTGGACTCTACTACGTCACCGGAAAGGAGAGCTTCCTGTAAGTTTTAATCCATCATTCAGTCTATCAGATGTGCCTATTACTAATTAATCATTATCTGGCACTGCTCTTAGTTCTGTTTAATGCTCTTATTTCCCATGCCTTCGTCGAGTGTCAAGATGGTCAATTGATGTGCTCGTGTTGACATCTGCTTCTAATGAATATAAGGTCTGCCAGTAAGAACTGCAGAATAACTAGCTGATATCAAACAGCTACTCTTCTAGTCACTAATTAAAAATCTTTGGAGTTTAGACACATTGATACCAAACGATCATTGTTAGTTGTTTTTGCGTCATTCGAGTTGCTAGGTTACATGGTCACATACTACTTTCTGAGAAAATAAGGTTACTGTCTGAGCACATTACCTGACCTTCTTATGCCATGACATGCAGTGTCACACCACTTTCTGGTTTCCACGGTTGCCTTGCTGGCTTCCTTGTGGCCTTGAAGCAGCTCTTACCAAACCTTGAGCTTCCTATGTGCTTTTTCTGGAAAATAAAGGCAAAGGTATACCAAATGGCCATTTCTAAGCTGGCAAAATATTTGGTGCAAACCATATCTTCGGTGCAATCGTGAAAACCCTTTGCAAAATCATACTTAGGAGTTTTCAAAAAATTTGAAACTATGCACACCAATAGTGCATCTGTAGATGTGCATTGTCACAAAATTTGAGATTCAAACTCGTTTTGCAAAAAAATCATATGAAAATAACAAATTTCATTTGCATATGCACTAGAGGACAAAATTCCCAAATGAACATCTACATATGCACTATTGGTGTGCACTAGAGGACAAAATTCCCAAATGAATCTCAAATTTTGTGACAATGCACATCTACATATGCACTATTGGTGTGCATAGTTTCAAATTTTTTAAAAACTTGGTTTCAATGGGGTTTTCATTGATTGCACCGAAGATGTGGTTTGAACTGAATATTTTGCCATTCTAAGCCTACAGCTATACTATACTTATTGTACCAGTGTACTTATTCCGCAGATACTTACAAGCTTGTTGATGCTGAGTCATCTTATCTCTTTGTTTCTCTCTTGCTACTGCAGTGGATGCCATTCTTTGTTGTATGTTTCTCAAGTATCATGGCCTTCATTGTGCCTGATTCCATTAACTTCCTGCCAACTTTGGTGTCTGGGATGTATGTTAGTTGGCTTTACCTGAGATACTTCCAAAGGAACCCACTGACTGGACTTAAGGGTGATCCAAGTGATGACTTCTCCTTCCCCAGTTTATTCCCAGCTGCCATGAGGTACTTTGAATCTTCTGTTATTTTTTTCCTTTTACATCAGCAAACACTCACTACTGATCTCACTTTTGATATCATTCGATGCTTTTGTTTTCCCTGCAGACCAGTTACAGACCCTGTGGCCAACCTGTTTGATAGGATGTTGTGTGCAAGGTCAAGGCCTTCGGAAGTGGCTCTCCCAATTTCAGATCCTACCAAGGCTTCAAGAAGAAGGTATAAAAGTTCACTTTTAGTTAGAATTTAGATAAGGTGGTATCGTTGTGCTATACCAGCCGGTCATATTTGCTGCTGGCGCTTGGCTTTGGTTGCGATGGTAATTCTTGAAGACTTGATTGAGGCATCTAGAGTTCTAGACGCCATTCAACTCCAAGTGCTAATAATAGAGCTAGCACCACAAAAGTTGTGTTAAACGACTGTGCAAAGGCAGCTAGAGACCGAAACCGTGTTACTGAAATGTTTGGAATCTCAGAAACAAGTCTTTATATTGCTTATTAAGAGCTGACTAATTCCATCTCAATCATTTCAGGCAGCGCGGCGAGAGGGTTCTTGAGGAAAGGCTGGCGGCCGACAGTGCTGGTGACACAGAAGCCGTGCCCCACGGCCATGGCACCGCGGAAGACTGAGAACTCTCTCGCGACCATCAGCACCTTTTATACGAATCATGCTCATGCTGCCCGTGGCTTTGCTCCCTCCTCCAGCGTCGTAGCTCTCCAGATTTGTCTTCTGGAGATGGAGAGCCATTCAGTTTACAGCGAACCAATAATATGATGTTCTTTTTTATTGTTTCTCTGTTTGCGAAGATTTATTGGTTAAATTCTGTAGTAGTCGATTGTTATATCACGGTGAAAGAAGAAGAAAAGAGTGGTGGGTATTTGCAGCGAGATGTTGAGGTTCCGTAGTAGTGATGATGCATTTGCAGCCGATTGTTTGTTACTGGTCAGATTCTGTAGTAGTCATATACTCTACTCATATATAGAAAGAAGAATGGCTTTGTCAGTATCAGATGTTGAGATAATCGTTTTTCTAGTAACGTGATTTGAGTGGACAATAGGTTTTTTCACACATAAGAACAGGGCTGATGCCCTGAATTTGTGGCTTCGTGACAATAAGGAGAATGGTTTGTCGCCTCCTTCATTGAGCAACGTGCATGTGTAGTTATATAATAGTATACTCAGAGGACAAACATCACATTTATGGGTTGGTAGGTATACTCCGTCGTCCAGCATTTGCAATACTGTTTTTTTTGTCTTTTAATTTGTACTTTTTAGCTTGATTTTTTTTAGCCAGAACAGGATCTTTCTCTCGCAGCGATCAGCCGAAACTGTGTTTTGGTCCGTTATTTCAGCGAAGCAAACGATGGGTACTGTTGCAAGGTGCGTGTGACTGGTGCTGTGCTGCTGTCCTCGCTTTGCACAGATCTTTCTGTGTCGGTCGATGGAAGTCTGGCAGGGCAGGCAGAGGCAGCCGCGACACTTCCGGGCGGTTTCGGCGTGCTCGGATCGGATCATCAGCCAGGCGCGCCGGCATGAGCCGATGAATAAATCCAATTTTACTAATAATTATTATCTTCTCTAGATCAATGGTAGATTAAAATCAGAAATGAAAGTACCTACTGAAGCGTACTACTAGTGGTATTTTTCAACCACCGTAACAAAGCTCCAAAAACTAATATCCTTTCTGTGCAAATAAAGGCTGTGTAAATTATCTGCATGCTTCATAATAGACTGTCGATGAAAATTTCGTCTATGTAGAAAATATGTTACACGGTCTAGAAAACCAATTTCTACTATGCCGCCGATCCTTGTAAACAAATACTGGTAGTAGATTTTTGTTCTTGGAAAATTAAAATACTGTGGATTCTCTCTGTCGGTTGCCCGCCATGCTTGCTGCTATCAGTAGCAGGTAAGGACGGTGGGAGGTCTGTTTGAAACCAATTTGGAAAATCTGAAGGCAAAGAAAGAAAAAGGAGAACTCATTTGTACTTCATGGCAAGCGGGGGGAGGCCATGAAGGTGCAGTCAGGAGACGGAGAAGAAGAACAGGGGAATATAATACTTCCGACTTCCGAGGACAGCTTCATTCAGAATATATAGCAGAATTCAATTACAAATCTGTTCATTTCCCCTCAGCTATGTGATCCAGGATGGGCCGGCGGTCCCTCTTGGGCCGTGTCGCGGGCGCAGGGATCGGCGAGCCTGACGCAGATGCCGCAGCGGCGGTCTCGGCGGAGTCGAGGTTGCTGAGAGAGCAGGACGGCGCGAAGCGGCAAGGACCTTAGGTGGTCCGCCAACTCGTACGGGGCCTGTGCACCCGCGATGCTTGTGGGTGCAGGACACCATCTCGGGGCATGGCATTCGGATGGAGGAGACGGCGTCGGTGCACACCTCGACGTGGCTGGCGCTGCAGTCCTCGCACACGACGTGCCCGGCGTCGCACTGCATGCAGTGCAACCCAAAACCACCAAGGCAAGTGCCAAGAATCAGATGTATATATTTGATATTTCCCTGCCACAAATCGAGCAGAGCAGCAGCAGCAGCAACTGACCTTGAACGTTGGTGGTTTCAGGATTTGGGAGCAGGACGCGCAGTCGAAGAGGGACGCGTCCATCATCACCATCTGCTGCGAGTGCGAGTGCGAGTGCGGCTGCTCCATTTGCAGCGGGCTAAGAAGACGGGGAGTCGTCCCAAGACGATGGCTCTCTCATCTCCGTCTCCCTCGCCGCCGCCTGCGGCTTCCACCTGCTGGGTGGCTTCTTGATGGAGACCTTGGACGACTTCTTGCGGGGAACCTTCCACTTGTTGGTGGAAAGCTTCCACAGTTACTTGCTGAGCGGCAGCGGCGGGAAAAACATGTCTCTCTCTCAGCTGCTGCGGCTGCGTTTTGGTCTATGGCAGGGAAAGGGATATCGAGTGAAGCTGTGAAGGAACGGTGAACACCTTCCCCCCTCTCTCTATCTCTTACAGGCTATCAATCAATGCAGCTTTCGACTTGCACAAGAAGCCTCACAGGCCCACCTGCCCGCCCGCTGTGAACTTGCTGCACACGAAAACCTGCCTGCCTGATCGAGTGCTGCCAGGATAGTTGGCCTAACGGTCCGGTCCGGCCCGGCCCGGGCCAAGCATGGACCGTAGGGGGTCGGGCTGGGGCCATGCTCCTCCGGGTCTCGTGCCTGGTCTTCGGCCCAAGCATAATCCTATGGGCCAAAATCTGTGCCGTGCGGTCTGCTAAGCACGGCCAAATCCGCGGGCCGTGCCAGCCCATAGCCCGGTGCCCTTAAAACACCTCAAACTGCTTCCCTCATCTCGCATTTCTCCATTTTCACAATCACATTTCATAATTCATTTATATTTCAGTATTTCACATTCATAAGTAATAAACTGATCACATATTCTCAATTCTAACAAAAGCCACCAAAGTAGACAAGGGAATTAAGATAACTGAGATGTTTGTGCAATGTTGCCTCATTAAAAACCTTTCTAGGTAAAACTCACCTTTGTGAGAAACCCTAGAAAAGGAAAAAAAGTGTAGTACAACTCTTAATTAAGTCTTAAACCATTGTTCACCAGTATCAGTCACACATCACAGATATAAAGATAATAGATCATTGGTAGGATATCTGGTTAGCCTAAAGGGGGTGAATAGGCCTATCAAAACAAACACTCAAACTTTTATCAAATTCATCCTGCGGCACTGTCGCTTTTTAGGGCAGCACTGCCGGACCAGAACAGCGGCACTGCCGCACCTGCAGATAACTTCGAGTCACAGTTCAAAATCAGTGAACGAAAACTTAGATCGGAGAAATTTCCCAGCCTACTGCAGGTATGATAGTCACAGATCAAGCGCTAGAAGTTAAAGAAACACCACACACAAGTAGATCGACTAGAAACACTAAAAATCACCTCAACCAACAATACAAAATGCAAGTAATGTAAATCAAGCACAAGTGACACAATAATTTATCCCGTGGTTCAGCTCACCACCAAGGTTTGCCTACCTCCACGTTGTTGAGGTTGGCCACTAATGCTTAGGGCTTTCTAACCCTTCCTCGTTCTCAAGTCAAGAGGCTTAACTCTTGAGATGAGGGGTGAGTTTACGAGCTTTGAGAGATGGTTATAAATCTTTCGGGGCTACCAGACAAGTTGGCAAGCTCCACGGGCAACGCTCTAGCCGGCTAGGAGCCAAGCTCCAAGAGTAACAAACACAACCACCGGCCAAAACGTGAACCAAGTGCTCTTTTGTGTTGACGAATCAATGGAGCTGCACTCTAATCGAGTTTTAGACTATTTTCTCTCAAGAATTGATGAGGAAATCAATGGAATTGCTTGAGGACTCAAGGTCACTAATGGAGGGAGAGAGGCTCCTTTCTGTTTTGAACGAGCTGGAGTGAGGAAGAAGAGGCAGAGCGCCGTTGGGGAGGAAGGTGAAGGATATAAATACCGCCAGCCCCCAACGATCACTTAAGTCACGGCAATGACACGGCTCAAGTGCGGCTTACCACACCACGCAAGACAACAAGGGTAAGAGTGAAGTGTAGACTGTCTTGGCTATGAATCTAAGGATGCATGTGTATGTTTGAGCACTTGGTAGCACATATTAGCTTAAGCATTATGTCCTCCTTTATAGTACGGTTTTTTCTATACTCAAATTCAAAATATAAAAGAATTTAAATATTCTTTGAGTTTGAAGCCATCTACGGCCCCGTTCGCTTCGATAAAAAAACAAGCGAAACACTGTTTCGGCTGATTTGTTATGAGAGAAAAACATTGTTCCGGCTGAAAAAATAAGATGAAAAGTACGGATTATAAGAGAAGCGAACAGGGCCTACATTTGTAATTGGGGGCTCCTCTATTTCATGTAGCATCCTCGAACATGAATTCCCTGCTTGTCATCTCGATAAATCTCATTAATTCTTTAATTGCGTGGTCATTATCACCAAAACCCATAATTAGGGTTTGATTGCACTTTCATCACTGTCAAGTCTCACAACTCTTAAGACTCACACACTAAGTACCAGCAGAAGCCATAGATGCAGATCCAGATATGCCAACCCCAGATGTGCTAGCAGCAGCAGCAGCCCCAGATGCATCTTCATCGAGATAAAGATTCTTGAAGGAGTCTTCCAACTCTTGGTTGTCAATAGCATGATGTAACATTTTTTCTCCTAACTCCCAATCATTTATGCAAGCCAGCATCTCCACAGTTTCAGACAACAAGCGTCGTCGTCGCTCTTCAATTATCCTTCCTATCAAGGTGAAACATGATTCCGAAGAGACAGTAAAAACAGGAATAGACATAATATCTCTAGTCATTATAGATAGGATAGGATATGTTAGTTTATGGTTATGCCACCAGAGAAGTAAGTCAAAGTCATCCTCATATACAGTGACATTGTCACTGTCCAGATAAGCTCTGAGCTCACAACCAGCAGCAGAAGCAGATTGAGATGAAGTACGGACTGAGGTAGGGGAAGGACCAACAACACTAGGTGATCCAGGGCCTCCAAAGATTCTTCCGCATGCCTATTTTTTCTTACCTGTATGGCTTGCAGGCTGTGCAGGCCTCTGAGACCTAGCTGCACTAAACTTTCTCTCATATTTATTAAATAACTTGTAAATTTCAATTTTCACATCAGCATAATATGAACTGTAATCAACACCAGTGTTCTCTTTAAGTATTTGCAGAACATTAAATAAACCTCTCAACTTAGCTCTAGGATTAAGAATAAAAGCAAATGAATATAATAGAGGTATATCCTGCCAGTATTTAAGGAATTTAAGCTTCATAGGATCGACAACAACTATTAGATTTTGATCTTTTTCACTTGCATGCAAATGAGAAGCAATGTCTAGAAGATGGTGCAGAATAAGTGGACTAGTTAGATAGTAAACACCAGAAAGAACAACTATGGATTCATAAAATATTTACAGGAACTTCAATATCTTTTCAGTTATATACCAATGTCTTGCAGTCAACAATGCTGAGCCATAATTTGCATTAATGAACACAGAAAAAACATCCTTATATGGAACCAAGTGTTTAAGCATAAGGTATGTAGCATTCCATCTAACATCCATATCTAAGCCAAACTTTCTAGATCTAACACCCTGAGTAGTACAGTAGTTCTTAAACATAGCAATTCTTTGATTAGAAGAATTTAAGAAATTAATAGCAGTTCTAAAATCTTCTATGTAAGGTTTGAACCTCTTTAAACCAGATTTTACAATCAGATTAATGATATGACAAGCACAATGTTGATGCATAAGACTATACTTACGCTAATTAGGATTTATAGGCTCAGGTGAAGGATCACAACCCAAATAACTAGCAAACATAGGTGTTAAAGTATCCATAGCCTTAGCATTAGAAGAAGCATTGTCTAGAGTTATAGAGAAAACTTGTCAATCAAACCAAATTCCTCAACCACACAAGCAATTTTTTCAGCAATTTTTTCACCAGTATGCTTCACCTCAATCAACCTCAGACCAATAACCTTTTTAACTCCTAATCAACACTCACATAATAAGCAACAACATTAATGTAGTCCTCCTTAGCATTACCAGACCAAATGTCTTATGTCAAAGCAATAGATGAAGCACTAGACAACACAAAATTCTTAAGCATATTATGACGTTCAGTAAATAGCTTACTAAGATCTCTAGTGGTGGTCTATCTAGAAACCTTAGTAAACCTAGGGTTATGAGCACGAACAATGTACTCCTCCCATGCATCTGTCTCACTAATACCCAACGGCAAATCAAGCAACACAATTCTGATCTAGCAACATCAAGTTTATAGTCCCAGTTATGCACAGAACCATCAGGATTGTAAGTAAGCCTAGACTGAACCCTAGCAGCTTGACCAGTTTTCTGCCTACAAGATTTCTGGTGCCTCTTCAAGTGGCCAGTGACAGCATTAGATCTAGCAGACAAAGTATGCTTACATATTTTATAGGTAGCTTTAGTCCAGATTTTCCTACCATTCACAGTCTCATAGATCTCATTAAAAGCAGCCCACATAGTAGATTTATGCTTACCAGTACCAACACCAGAAGAGTTACCAGCAACAGATGGAGTTGAGTCATTAGAGCAGGCTAGGGTCCTAGTCATCGTTGCCCCTTCACCACCATCACCGTCTAGATCGATCGGAGCAGTAGAGCCGCTACTGACATTGACACCGAACAACACAATAGCGTCGTCTCGGGTGTTGTCGTTGTCCTCAAAGGGCAGGCCTGCCGCGATCAAGTCATCGTTGCCGGTGAGCGGCCAAACGATATCGTCATCAGCAGCCGCCATGGCGGATGGCTCTCCAGCACCGTTCCTTAATGGTGTGCGGAGCTGCCTTGGTTGCTCTATGCCACAGCTAGAGGACGACGCATCAGCTACCGACCTGCGCAAAGAGATGGAGGAGGAATGAAAAGATCACATCAGAATACATCAATGGAAGAAGATAGAATAGGAGAGTTAGGGTTAGGGTTTTACCTATGCAACCGAAGCCCAGTGCTGAAGAAGACGACGGCCACCCAGAGAACACGACACACCGGTTAGCAAGGACGACGAGCGGTGGAGGAGGGACAGACAGGGACAACAAACTCACATAATCACTGAGATCTAGAGGAGAGATAGAGAGACGGAGAAGGGAGAGGAAGAGAGGGAGGGGATCAGGGGAGGTCGCCGGCAGCAGGCGGTTTGAGGTCACCGAAGTCAGGGTCGGCGAGGTTGGACGCCAGCAAAAGAGACGACGAGGCATCGATCATCGAGCGGTCAAGGCGAGAGCTAGGTGAGAGGCGAGAGCGGCGAGGCGGTGGGGGAGGAAATGATTTAGGGCTAGGGTTGAGGAGGGAGAGCATCGTGACTGTTGCTTATATATGTGGGGGTGAGGCGTTGTGGGGCTGGGCCGCCTGGCCGTTGCACTGGGCTGCTTTGCCGCTGGGGAGGATGTCTTAGGACGCTGCCGGGCCGACCCCTATAAATAGGGCCATGCCGTGCCAGCCCACAGGCCTGAGTAGCAGCCCAGGCATGGCCTGCTGCACCGTGCCAGGCCAACCCAAGCCCGATGACCCTCGAACCATGCTGTGCTTGGACCAGACCAAAAAACTAGCATACTATGGTGACGGTCATCGTTGCAATGATCTGTAGTTGAACGATTAATCAATCATCGGAGCTCACATTTTTACCATGGGGATCGGTTACTGAGCTTTTATTGAAATGAGCAAAAGCTTTCGCCCTGTTCGCTTAGGCTGGTTTGGCTTATAAGTCATGGCTAAAAGTACTATTGGTTGATTTGGTGTAAGAAAAAAATAATGTTCGTTGGCTAATAAGCCATGGCTTATAAGCCAAATACGATCAAGCGAATAGGCTGAAACAGAGATACCATCGGGACTGGTTTAACCAGGGATACCATAGCTATCAATGTGACGGATTTGAGTCCAAGAAATCGGTAGGGAGAATAGACGGCGGCGACGGCAGGAGAAGCGGCGACCATGAGCACCTCCCCTATCTTGTTGTGCTGCGGTGGGCTCCGCCAGAAGCTGGCTCCAAAGAGGCTGGCCCAGACGACCATCTCCGATCTGTCACCTTGGTGAGATCATCGCGCCTGGCCACACCATAGCACTACTATAGATAGGTTTTGTAGGGGCAGCTCACGGGCATTTGTAGGGGCAGGGTGGTCAGCCGCTCCTACTAGGGGCGGTTCCCAGACCTCCTCTACAAATCGATTTATAGAGGCGGCTGGTGTTACTAGCCGCCCCTACACCCCTACAAATTGATTTGTAGGGGCGGCTAGTAACACCAGCCGCCTCTACAAAATTGATTTGTAGGGGGGGCTGTAATACCAGCCGCCCCTATAATACCTGTTTGTAGGGGCGGTTCAATCTATAACCGCCCCTACAGTAAATTTTTTCACCAAAAAAATTTTAAATTTACAATTCAAATTCGACCTGTATATATATATATATATATATATATATATAATTCAAATCTGACCACAAGCACAAGAGTATTATGTAAACTACAATTACAAGTCCAATCCATAAGAATATATACAATCCATCATTAAATAGACATAATTCACAAGTCTAATTCGTTCCACTTCTCCCTCCCCTCTCTCTAGCACACGGTGAACAGGGCGATAGTGGCGCAGTAGCTCTCTCTCCTCTCTGTCTCGTGGTGGCGCTCCTCGTTGACGGCGAGCTCGCGTGTTCTCATGCTAGGGTGGATAGGCAGGGCTGCTAGGAGGCTCTACGGCTTTGTGCACTCACGGCGAGTTCACCGGTGGGCCAAGGGTGGCACCTTTGTGGCTATGGCGCTCGGTGTAGGTGTCACGGCGGACAGCGGCGACGCGGGTCGACGGTAGTGACCTAGAGGCGCAACGGAGTCTGCACCGCGGCGAGGTATGCGGCGGAGCTCTCACAAGGTAAGACCAATGTCAAATTCTATACACATTGTTATCAATGGTTTAGAGCTAGCCTTTCAGTCTCATGAAGGTGTTGGTACTGAGGATTTCTATCTAAGTTAGAATCTCGATCATGGTAGGTGCCTTTGATGTGTACAATCTGGTCCAATATGAAGTTGCAAAGGTCGCCGACAAGCTATAAGAGTTGGTCATCCTTGTATGGGTCTCTTTTCATTTCTTTCTCTTCTTTCTACTACAAGAGAATAAGTTTCGGTTTAGTATTTCATACCATGTGCGAAGTTTTTATACTACGGGTGAAGAGGTTCAAACTTACCCTTAAGAGGTGTCTCCTATGGGCACCGGTGTTACTCATCATAGAACATACATAATATCAACAATGTACACTCCTAGGCTTTTGCTTGGGGCACTGTGTGTTTTGCATATGGAAATGTTAAGTAATGCTTTTAATAGCCATGTAATGGAGTACTAAAGTAAGTTACACTTACCGCACATAGTGTTTTTATAGCCAGCTTTTCCTTCCTTACTGGATCATGCCTTCCGTGATGTTGATTGACATAGAACCTAAATGCCCTGTTCGAATTATTTTAGCAAATGCATCTTGTTAGTATCCAAAAGTGAACGTTACAAGTATGTATACAAACATATAAACTAATGAGGATTGTCGATATGTATACGTCTTGAGAATCGATATGAAATCTTTGTATGTCACCGGGTCCATATCTATTGAATCAAAGACCCATGCCATGCTCCTCCCGACATCAATGCCTATACAAATCCAGTGGTTGCTGCATGGATTTAATCGAATAAAATATATCGAACAAAGCTTTAAGTATAGAGTTGAACTTACTCGAAGTTATATGGTAGCCATATAGTAGAGTGCTGTTGGAGTTTTTTAAAAGCTAGGGCAATGTATGCCGAAACCTTAAGGGACTCTTGCCTTAGTTTCTTCGCACGGATGTCCTCTTTCTCCCGAAGGGTCTTTCTAGTAGCTAGCTCTTTGGCATCCAGTTTTCACTGTCTAGGGTAATTAAAATTTGTTTGTGCTATAGCTTGAGGGTCTATATACCCGGCTTTCACACTTGGCATTTGTTTTACAATGTGCACTTGCATTCTACAAATCACAGCGTGGGTTAGTTACAACAAAATCCAAATATTACATTCATATCATATCGGGAGGGCAAGGACTTACAGACACCACGTGCGAATTAGATTCATTTTCATTGCTCCGAGGTGAAAGCATGTCTGCATGTCATTGAAGTCAAAGATAATTTTCTCGGCTGAGCTTCCAAATGTGCTGGTGGGGAAGCATGCTTGTATGAGGTCTATGCTCGTTAGGAGAACACGCAAGTACCAATCATGGAACCTTCTCATTCCAAGTGGTAGGCACTGGATGTCCCGGTCTGGTAGGCAGGGCTTGCCTCTTTCATATGTTTTCGGGCAATCCTTTGACCATTTGATGGCATCAACATTTGGATACTGCTTTGCTGTTTGGTGGACTTTGCTAGTGACAGCCTCTTCAAAAGCCCGTGTTGGAACTTTTTTAACTTGGTTCTCAGGCTTGAACTGGTTATGGGAATACCACTTATGCACTGACGAGACGTCTTTCATCGAAACATAAATTGGTCTTATGGTGATTGGCTGCTTCTTTCGAAGTTCTCATTCAGGCATGTCCTCATCTTCTCGTGCATCACCTTCTTCAGGAGGCACTCGTTGTTCATGTATCGGTTGCGCTTGTTGAGAAGACTGTGGAATCTTATCATGCACTGTAGGGACGACTCCATCACCAGCGGCCCCTTAAAAAAATTGTCGCGTTGCTACGTACGTTTTTTAAGTAGTGAGGCCAGTAGCAGAAGTCTATGGTGTCCTCGTTCTTGTCTTTGGTCATCGCCGCGGTGATGGTGAGGGCCCTAGAGCCTAGAGGAGAGGAGGCGGCGTCTGAAAAGTCGATCGCACTACGTCAAAAAGGGTTTTTAGGGGCGGTTGTAGACCATTTGTAGGGGCAGTTTGCCTAGCCGCCCCTACGAAAGGGTCTCTACAAATTATGCATTTGTAGGAGCGGTTCCCAGGCTACCCCTACAAATCTATTTATAGGGGCGGCTCGTATTACCAGCCACCCCTACAAATCTATTTGTAGGGGCGGCTAGTGTTTCTAGCCGCCCCTACAAATCAATTTATAGGGGCGGCTGTAGTATCAGCCGCCCCTACAAATAGGTATTTATAGGGGCAGTTCAATCTAAAATAGCCCCTACAGTACTTTTTTCCGCAAAAAAAATTCAAATTTATAATTCAAAATCGCGTTGCCGAACGCCCGACGACCAATGTTCCGAACCGCGTTTGCGTTGCTGAACGCCCCGCGACCAACGTTCCGAACCACGTTCGCGTTGCCGAACGCCCCACGACCGCGACTACAAGCACTAGAGTATTCTGTAAACTACAATTACAAGTCCAATTCACAAGAATATATACAATCCATCATTAAATATACAAATTCCATACACATTGTTATCAACATCCTAGAGCTAGCCTTTCAGTCTTACGAAGGTGTTAGTACTAAGGATTTGTACCTAACTCAGACTCTTGGTCATGGTAGGCACCTCTGATGTGTATAATCTAGTCCAATATGAAGTTGCAAAGGTCGCCGACGAGCTCTAAGAGTTGGTCATCCTTGTATGGGTCTCTTTTCATTCCTTTCTCTTCTCTCCACTACAAGAGAACACGTTTCGGTTTAGTATTTCATACCATTTACGAAGTTTTTATACTACGGGTGAAGAGGTTCAAACTTACCCTTAAGGAGTGTCTCCTATAGGCACTGGTGTTACTCATTATAGAACATATATAGTATCCACAATGTACACTCCTAGGCTTCTGCTTGGGGCACTGTGTGTTTTGCATATGAAAATGTTAAGTAATGCTTTTGACAGCCATATAATGGAGTACTGAAGAAGTAAGTTACACTTACCGCACATAGTGTTTTTATAGCCAGCTTTTCCTTCCTTACTGGATCATGCCTTCCATGATGATTAGTGACATAGAACCTAAATGCCATGTTCGAATTATTTTAGCGAATACAACTTGTTAGTATCCAAAAGTGAACATTACAAGTATGTATACAAACATATAAGCTAATGAGGATTGTCAATATGTATACGTCTTGAGAATCGATATGAAGTCTTTGTATGTCGCCAGGTCCTTATCTAATGAATCAAAGACCCATGCCATGCTCCTCCCGATATCGATGGCTATACAAATCCAGTGGTTGCTGTATGGATTTAATCATAGAACTAGATAAGCTCTTTTGCATCGAATAAAATATATCGAACAAAGCTTTAAGTATAGAGTTGAGCTTACTCGAAGTTGTATGGTAGCCATATAGTAGAGTGTTGTTGGAGATTTTTGAAAGCCAGGGCAATGTATGCCGTAACTTTAAGGGACTCTTCCCTTAGTTTCGTCGTACGGATGTGCTCTTTCTCCCGAAGAGTCTTTGCAGCAGCTAGCTCTTTTGCATCAAGTGTCCATCCATTTAGGGTAATTGAAATTTGTTTGGGCTATAGCTTGAGGGTCCACATACCCGACTTTTATACTTGGCATTTGTTTGACAATGTGCATTTGCATTCTACAAATCACGGCGTGGGTTAGTTACAACAAAATTCAAAGATTACATTCATATCATATCGAGAGGACAAGGACTTATAGGCACCACGTGTGAATTAGATTCATCTCCATTTCTCCCAGGTGAAAGCATGTTTGCATGTCATTGAAGTCAAAGACAATTTTCTCGGCTGGGCTTCTAAATGTCCCGGTGGGAAAGCATGCTTGTATGATATTTATGCTCATTGGGAGAACACGCAAGTACCAATCATGGAACCTTCTCATTCCAAGTGGTAGGCGCTGGATGTCCCAGTTTGGTAGGAAGGGCTTGCCTCTTTCATATGTTTTTGGGCAATCCTTTGACCATTTGATGGCATCAATATTTGGATACTGCTTTGCAATTTGGTGGAGTTTACTAGTGACGGCCTCCTCAGAACCCCATGATGGGACTTTTTTAACTTGGTTCTCAGGCTTGAACTAGTCATGGGAATACCACTTGGACACCGACGAGATGTCTTTGATCAGAACATAAACTGGCCTTATGGTGATTGGATGCTTCTTTCGAAGTTCCCATTCAGGCACGTCCTCATCTTCTTGTGCTGCAGCTTATTCAAGAGGCACTCGTTGTTCATGTATCGGATGTGCTTGTTGAGAAGACTGTGGTATCTTATGATGCACTTGCTCGGTACGAGCTAGAGAAGGTTGTGGCATCTCATCAAACACATGCTTGCTAGGAGGCGGGGAAGAATATGGCATCTCAGGAATGTGGGGGTCACGAGACGGTGAAAATATCTCCTCGACCTCAACAACTCGCTCCAAATTTGGGAGAGGGGGAGGCGGCAAAGAAGTAGTCAATATAATGTCCCATTTGTGCCAGAGGATGAACTGCCCCATAACGTCTCTGAGTAACACCAGCCCCTCGGGAGTTGCGTAGTCTATCCTCCACTGCATGAACTCGGGCTTCACTATATGCACCTCGACCCTAGTGTAGTCTGGAGGTATCTTATTATTCTGGTGTAAGCCACCGGGAGGATGTGCCACACCCGTTGCCACCTCCATCACAGTGTTCTGCCGACCGCTAAGAAACACCAAGATGCAACTAGTTGGTTCCCATATGTGATCGACTGGGGTTGTGGTTGCAGTGGAACCTTGGCTGCTAGGAACTTTCGGAGGGCTACCAACTAATGCCAGTTCTCCCAGCGGCATCTCTAATATTCATGGCTCCATAGATAGTCCTTGCTCCTCCAGCGCCTTTGCAACTAGAGCCTTCACTTGGAGCTCAAGACTAGTCTCTCGGTCTCAGCCATGTTTCTTGTACATCAGCTCAAGACAGTCCTTGCTAATGATGCCAAGTTCCTCACAAGTTCTTGATCATCAGCTCATATTCCATATAATGTATGGACTTGGACAATTTCATCATCGGCAAAACAAAAAAGAGAGGAGAGGGGAGATTTGGCAAAAAAAAACAACAGCTGCTTAGCAAACATAGAGCAGCAGCTGCTGGCAAAAGATAGGACAACAAGTCCTGGGCGAGTCCTTGGAGATTTGGCAAAAAATGCAATAGCAGCCAATAGTTAGTAGCTAGAAGTAGCAAGTAGTAGTAGTAAGTATAAAGTAGTAGAGTAGAGTAAGTGTAGCAGTAGAGTGGAAGTAGTAGAGTAAGAGCAACAACCACTTAGGAGTAGCAAGTAGTAAGAGGAGTAGTAGGAGTAGTAACAGGAGGAGTAGTAGGAGTAGTAAGAGGAGTAGGAGGAGGAGGAGGAGTAGTAGGAGTAGTGGTAGGAGTAGTAGTAGTAGTAGCAGCAGCAGCCACTACACACCAGCAGTATATAAGCAAAAAAATAGAGGAGTGGTAGTAGTAGAGTAAGAGTAGCAGCCACTTAGGAGTATCAAGTAGTAGTAGTAAGTAGAAAGTAGTAGAGTAGAGTAAGTGTAGTAGTAGAGTAAGAGCAGCAGCCACTTAGGAGTAGTAGTAGGAGCATCACTGAAAGAAGAGCAGCAATAGTAGTAGCAAGTACAGGGAGGAGTAATAGGAGGAGTAGTAGGAGTAGTAAGAGGAGGAGTAGTAGGAGGAGGAGGAGTAGTAGGAGTAGTGGTAGGAGTAGTAGTAGTAGTAGTAGTAGTAGTAGTAGTAGTAGTAGTAGTAGTAGTAGTAGTAGTAGTAGTAGTAGTAGTAGTAGTGGAGTAGTAGGAGTAGTGGTAGGAGTAGTAGTAGTAGCAGCAGCAGCAGCAGCAGCCACCACTACACACCAGCAGTATATAAGCAAAAAAACAGAGAAGGAGTAGTAGTAGGAGCAGGAGGAGTACTAGTAGGAGTAGTGGTAGGAGGAGTAGTAGTAGCAGCAACAGCCACTACACACTAGCATTATATAAGCAAAAAACAGAGTAGTAGTAGTAGTAGGAGGAGTAGTAGGAGTAGTGGTAGGAAGAGGAGTAGTACAAGAAAATATCACAAATATAGTTAACAATAGAAACCGGCCAATGTGAAAACATAGGAAATCACTTACTGCTATAAGCAAAAGGCAGAAATTAATAGTAGTAGGACAGTAGTAGAAGTAGTAGTAGGAGCAGCAGTAGTAGTAGAAGTAGTAGTAGTAGTAGAAGTAGTAGTACTAGTAGTAGTAGAAGAAGTAGGAGGAGTATGAGTAAGAGGCCTTAGAAATATGTCAATAATCATTTGATCATGATCATCGTAACAAAGAAGTGCATGAAGGTAAGGTAGATGATGCCTAGTTCCTCACAAGAATTTGATCATCAGCTCATTTTAGATAATATATGGAGATGACAATTTCATCATAGACAAAAAGGAGAGGAGAGGAGAGAAGAGGAGAGGAGAGGAGGCCAAAAAAAGTAGCTGCTGCTTGCCAAAACAAATAGAGCAGCACGAGCTTGACAAAACAAATAGAGCAGCTGGAGGCCAATAGGCAATAGAAGCCATGCTAGAGGCCAATAGGCAAGCAAAATGGTTGGAAAATTTGCTAAATACCATCACAAGGAGGCATCTAGCGTGACCTATGGAGAAAAAGAGAGAGATCTTCTACTTCTACCATACAATAGTAAGCTGGTAGATTGTTAACCCAATACCAAGCTGTAAAATTCACAAAAGAGACCAGAGTATAACAACTCGATAAGCTACTACATACTTGAGCATAAATGATTGTATTAGTATCAAAATGACTAAGCATGTTATGTGGCATATTAAAAAAACAACTTAAACATGTTATGTGGCATTTCTGTTGTAAAATGATTCCTATTTGTTGCTGATTTATTGTTCTGAATAAAATTCTGCCTCTGATTGAAACTGGGCGGCATTTGCAACTTTGACCAGATGATACATAGCTAATTCAAAATTGGATTAAATAGTCATACAAGTCAAGCTATCAAACAACGAAAAAAATGCATGCACAAATACTTGGGCTTCCACAATCCCATGAGTAACAAAACTCAGTCTGCCCCTAACCCTGCTACCTGTTCTCCCTAACAAATGTCCTTAAGTAATTGATTTACCACCACATACCTCTAGACTTATTAACTGAAATGTGAACAAAGCAGTTAAGCAGAGAAGACACTAGATGCCATTTTTGCTAGAAGTTAGGAATATTGTGCGGCAAACTATCCTAACGTTATCCTGTGTAATGCAAGTTCTTGAAATTTGGCTATCACAGAAGTTTTAACACTAGCACAGAAGATGTAAAGATTTTGACCAGAGTATCATGTTACTATAATTTTAAGAAAAACATATTAAAAAACAAGTTAAACAAGTTAAAATGAGCAACCAGAGAGCTAACACTTACTGGTCCAGATGGACGATGTGCACTAGCGTGCGGGGACGGGACGCCGGGGGTGCAGGGGTGGAACGCCGAGGGTCGACGCGTGGGGGCGGGCGCCGGGCGTGGGACGCCGGGGGTGGGACGCCGGGGGCGTGCGGGGGCAGGACGCCGGGGGTCGGCGCGCGGGGGCCGGGGACACCGAGCGCCAGGGGCTGCTGTGGGCGGGCGTCGGGGGCCGGGCGCGGGACGCCGAGGGTTGGCGCGTGGGGGCGGGCGTCGGTGGCCGGGTGCAGAACGCCGAGCGCCGAGGGCTGGTGTGGGCGGGCGTGGGACCGGCGGCGGAAACCCTAGGTGCAGGCAGCCTGACGGCGTCGGAGGAAGAAGACAGCGCCCAGACAATGACTCCCGTGCGCTTCTTCCTATTTATACTCGGCAGTATTTGTAGGGGCGGTTCCTGATCTAGCCGCCCCTACATTGTAGGAGCGGTTCCTGATCTAGCCACTCCAAAAAATGCATTTTTAGGGGCGGTTCCTGATCCAACCGCCCCTACAAATATTTTCTGTTTTTTTATTATAAATTCTATATTTTTTATATCATAAAAACACAAAGTAATATAAAAAAATTTGTGTATATGCACAAATATAATATTTTGTATTATTCTATATATGAAGAAATATATATATAAACAATTGTAGTCAAAACAATATAGAAAATAAAAAAACAAAAATTAAAAAATTGAATTTTAGAACTTCGACTACAATTTTATAACATTAAATGAAATAAAATGAAAATGTTGTAAACATAAAAGTTGTATAACTCATCAACATGTACAACTTTTATTTTGGTCATCTTGTCATGTGACTTTGTTTGAACGATTCAAATTTTGAAATTCAAACAATTTCAACTTGAAACAATATGTAGTCTTAAACACATACAAACACACACTTACACAAACACTACACGTTCAACAACTAGCTAGCCTGCTGTAACGACTTTCCCCTTGACACCTTTTCGTTCCCATGGCATTATGTCTTTGGGGAGGTTCTTTTCCACAACACTGATCTTTTTAGGAAAGTCTATGAATAGCGGCATCTCATCGTAGTTATTGTAAGCTTCAACATCGTCCACGCTATCAACTCCAATAATGTGCTGTTTTCCGGAGGCAACCACGTGCTTTGTCTTCTTCTTCGAGGGGATGTTACTTTGTGGGTCAGACAAATAGGAAACTTGTGCGACACGTGAAGCGAGCACCCAAGGGTCATCTTGGTAGCCTAGTTTCTCGAGGTCTAGGACTCTCAATCCGATCTCGTTTAGTTGGTGTTGTTTAATCTAGCGGCATCGAAACAGGGCCACCGTTATATCCCTTCCATAGTCAAGTTCTCATATCTCTTCAATGATGCCAAAGTATTAGATCTTTCACCCCAATCCATCGATAGCCTCTATTCGAACGCCGCTATTTTGGTTCACATATTTACTATCCTTTGCGTGGGTATAGTACGTATACCTATTGATGTCATAAGCATTTCAAGATATCACTTGTCTCGATGGCCCCTCCGCTAACCTACTGATGGTAATAGAGTCTATGGTTTCTCCAGGCGGTATGTTTTGGTCCTTCAACCATGTAGTTAGTCGTTGCTTATGTTGTTTCATGACCCAATCATCCGAACGGCTATTTCTCTCCACCATAATGATAGCTAAGTATTCATCAATGTACGGTTGCATCAGTTGTGTACTCTACAAGACACTGTAATGCGTCCGACTCACCTCTTTGTAATCATGGTCGATGAACACTTTTCTACCACTGGTGCCCTTCCCAGCCAGCCTATCCTTGTGACGAGAATCGGGTTTACCAATCCCTTTCTGTACTTTTAGGTACTCTTGACAGTACTCGATGACTTCTTCAATACTGTAACCCTCTATCATGGAGCCCTCTGGGTATGCTCGATTATGCATGTATCGACTTAGAACCGACATGAACCGCTTGTAGGACCACATTTCATGCAAGTAGCAAGGGCCCAGTGCCTGTATCTGATGAACCATGTGAATCATGAGATGTGGCATTATATCAAAAAAAGTAGGAGGTAAATACATCTCCAGTTGATTTTGTGTCTCCACCACAAATTCATGTAGGTCACTCAGCTCTCGCTTGCCAATCGTCTTCTGTGAGATCTTTGAAAAGAAGTAGCACATGCGGGTGATGGCCATTTTCAAGAACTCTGACTTTATAGCCCTGATTGCAATAGGTAGAAACACTATCAGCATCACATGACAATCGTGAGCCTTGCAGTGTGTTATTGACAAGTCCTTCATCGACACTAGCTTCTTCACATTTGCTGAAAACCCAGTCGGGACTTTGATTCCCCTTAGGAAAGTGCATATAGCTCTCTTCTCGTCTGGTGTTAGGTTGAAGCAAGCCACGGGCAGAGTGTATTTTCCATTAGCCTCAGGTACTGGGTGAAGCTGTGGCATCATGTTTAGCTGCACCATGTCTTTCCGTGCTTTTAGACCATCCTTTGACTTTTCTGTGTCTATCAAGGTAGCAATAAGACTCTCAAAGACATTCTTCTGCACGTGCATAGCATCAATGGCATAGGGGACCTCCAAGTCTGGCCAATAAGGCAGATACTGAAAGAAGATCGATTGTTTCTTGAAAGGTACTCCTTCGACAGGAGGTGTGGTTCTATCTCTGTTCGTCCCATCTGGATTCTTCTTTCCATAGATGACGTGTATGTTTTTCACCATTCTGTACACGTGTTCTCCGTTATGACGTCTCTCCGGGTGGGGGTTCAATCTCCGGGGCGTTGTCATAAAATCTAAAGAATAATTTGCTGCGGTACTTGTGACTTATCTTTAAGAAGTGTTGGTTCCTTAGGTAAACTATCTTCTTGGATGCATCCAAGTACACCCATGTAGTGCCATCCAAGCAAACCAAGCATCCCGTCTTCCCTTTGATCTGTTCAGACAAAGCAAACAGCGTGGGGTAATCATTGGTAGTAACAAATATTATTGCTCTACATATGAAGTCCTCCTTTTAGAACACATTGTACATCTGCCCCCCATGCCTCCATAGCCTCTCCATTTCTTGCATCAAAGGCTCGAGGAACACGTCTATATCAATGCCTGGTTGTTTAGGGCCAGAAATAAGAATAGTGAGGAGAAGGTACTTTCTCTTCTGACTCAACCATGTTGGGATGTTGTACATGGTCAAGATCACTGACCATATACTGTGGTCGTTCATCCTCTCATTGAAGGGATTCATTCCATCGGTGCTTAAGCCAAACCGTACATTCCTTGGGTCATCGCTGAATTCTTTGTGCTTCTCATCAAACCTTTGCCACTGACTACAATCAGTCGGGTGTGCAATCTTATCATCATCCACCTTGCGCTCATCATCCGACCATGTCATGAGTGCGGCTTCTTTAGGGTTTAGGAAGATACGTCTCAAGCGGTCGGTCACTGGCAGGTTCTATATTACCAAGGCAGGAATTCTTCTCTGCTTTGCATCGTTGCCTAATGGAGTGTCCTCTGGGGGCTGAGATTCTTGTACCACCTTTTTTGTACCCTTCTTATTCCTCTTTTTCTCATGGAGGCTTCGTCCCCACCGTAAAGGTCATTGTTCTTGTATCGGTTGGCCCCACACCAGGGACATTTATCTAGAACGTTTCGCCACGAAAAAGTATACAGTGGTTGGGGCATGCATGGATTTTTTCAACCCCCATTGTCAATGGGCTTATGACCTTTTTCGCTTGGTATGTGTTGGTGGGAACTGAGTTTGGTTGTGGTAGCACCTATGACAGGAGATGCAATAGATCATTGAAACTACAGTCTGACCAGTCGTACTTAGCCTTCAGGATGAGCAGCTCAAGCACAAAACGTAGCAATGTCCAATGTGTCGAACAACCCTTTTCAACACCATACACAGTCTCCTTCGATGCTTTTGTCACCCTTTCCAAAATTTCTAGACCTTTTGGGCTATTTAGTAAAATCTCTAGTTCAAAGGCTCGAATCATGTCCTCCAAATCATCTTCATCCCCGACATGTGCTCCACCATCATTATTGGCACCACCTTTGTTGTTACCATCCCAACCACCAGCATCACCACCTTGTTCATTGCCAAACTCGAAATCCATTCGTGCATCAAGCTCTGCTGAATATTGGGACAGGGATTCTATGGTTTCATCGTCGTATTCCTCCTCATCTTCGTCGTTAACAATAACCATTTCACCATGATGAATCCACACTGTGTAGTCCTCAATAAATCCTCGTATAATCAAATGTGATCTGATGATAGTCACATCTGTCCATGTCATACGGTTCTTGCAATCTTTACATGGGCAAATAATTGTATCCTTATTCTCTTTCAATATCGTTGCATGCTTCTTTGCGGCTTTAATAAATTTATCCACCTATTCACGGAAACCTGCCTTGAACCTTAACGAACCATACATTCAAGAATTCATGTACTCCATCATTTACAACAACAACAAAACAAACATTAAAAGACTACTTATTCAGATATATATAAAAATGAAATAAATTAATAATTACTTGAGAATAATTGTATATACTTCAGATATATATGAATATAAATCTAATATAATTACATGAAGCATACAAACACACCATAGTAAAGGAAAATTAATTAATGGCCCATTTATCCATAAATAATTAAAATACATATTTATTGATTACAATAAAAAATTTCAAAGACAACAATTAGCAACAATTATACTTTACCCAATATCTTTAATACAAACCCTAGTCCAATTTCATCAAACATAAATTTATAAAAACAAAATTAATAAAAAAACCAAACCCTAGATCTAGATACACATGCACATGAAACATTCATAAAACTAACTAATTGTTCACTAAAATCAAGAAACATGGACCAAATAAGGGTATGATCTTGTTCCCCTCCCTAATTTACCCTAGTCTATTTAAAACTTGGGCCTAATTTGCTTCATAAGTAGCTCAAGCACCATAGAAGAGAGAGAAAAACAAAACTCTAATTACTCACTAACCAACAATTAAAACTTCAAAAAAAGTATGGAATAGCATTTTCTTATCTTCTATAACCTCTCCATCAAAGGATTTGAGACAAAAACCTTTCCTCCTTAGTAGAGCAATTTTTGGAAGGTGCCCAAAGTCTCCCTACCTTTCTTTCACGGGTTGGAGTGAGTGACTTGAGAAGGAAGAATGTGCTGTATTTATTTTATATGGAGGGCATTTGTAGGGACGGCTGGTGATTGAGCCGCCCCTATAAATCGGAGCTATAAATACGGACTATTTGTAGGGGCGGCTCAATCACCAGCCGTCCCTACAAATAGAATTTCCAGAGACGGCTGGTGATTGGGCTGCCTCTACAAATCAGACCCATTTGTAGAGGCGGCTCGTAACACCAGCCGCCCCCTACTGTTCTATTTGTTAGGGCGGCTAGTGTCTGGTAACCCGAGCACGCCACTGTAGAAGCAGCTCCATCACCAACTATCTCTAAAAAAAAATCAAACCGTTGCTAAAAATCATTTTTTACCTAGTGTCGGTGACCCAGGTCCGTTGCCGTGCCCGTGCCAGGGAGACAGTAGAGCCGATGAGCCGACAGCCGACAGCCGACAGCCGACAGCCGACAGGGGATGGTTCTCGGCTCCCGCGGGGCCGGCTGCACGGTGCATGCCCATTCCCAATTTTCCATGCACTGCAGGCGTCAAACCACGTTCACTTTTGCGCCCAGGCGATTGGACCTGTCCGAACGTCTCTTGCACCTCTGCTGTTTTGGCTCTGCTAAAAAAAACACTCTGCTGTTCTGGCGTGCGTCGAGACAAGAGGTTGAAGAAAGCATTCAGATATCGACTTCTCTAAAAAAAACTACAGTATGGTCCAGAGATAGGGCAACATTCATTACCAGTGCTACATATCAACACAACCCACGCTAACGAAGTCACTGAAGAGGGATGCAAGTAGGCTTGATGATCCGCTGATTGGAGGCAAGCCCGTAATTGAGATTATAGCGTGTGATTAGATGAGCAATGTCTTAATTTGCATGATGATACAAGTGTGTAGTCAGTTAGATCTCCATGATCAGGTCGACATTTGTTATAAATCTCTATTGATTAGCCCCCCCCCCCCCCCGAGGTGCTCATCTTGGCTCCGCTAATGATGGTATGTATGTGTAACAACCGAGAACAGTGATATTATTGAGTCAATAATATCACTGTTCTCGGTTGTTACACATACATACCATCATTAGCGGAGCCAAGATGAGCACCTCGGTTGGGGGGGCTAATCAATAGAGATTTATAACAAATGTCGTAGATTAACGGTAAAATCACGTTTTTGCTACAGTAGTATAAAGGAAAATCACCCTCAGAGGGGGGGGGGGGGGGGGGGGGCACTGCATACCATGTTCTTCTCCAGGATATACATGCAGTTTGCCATGATAATTGCTCTTCAGTGCTACTAATTCTTACCCTTTCCAAATTTTGATCGTTCATTTGTGTTACTCCTTAGATAGTTGCACATAACAACTAATAATATTTTTGCAGCCCTGAAACCTGCCTTCAGTATGGTTGTACCGAGAGCTGCACTCAGAATGGATTTATGTTGCTTTTTATTTATACTCTGAGAGAGCACATCATACGATTTTCCACGGCTAACATTTCTATACAGTTAGTATGATTCTACCAGAAAATGTCAGCACTTTGCCATGAAAAGAAAGGCCCATGCTTGTATTGAAACTGATGAAGTAATGCACAGGAGATTTAAAATTCTGCAAATACACCTTTTGGTTTTTGGGCTAAGAAATAAGAAATGAATAGAAAATGCATTAGTGTTCCTCTGAAATACAACAGCTCAATATATCCTACGATAAATAAGTTCTACAGATCATCATACGGCAACAAGAAATTTAGCACTTGTACAGGATCATCACATAAGAGCAAGAAATGCAGCAATTGAAGATAAGGCCACTCATGCTTTTACTGAAACTCCTGAAATAATCTGTAACTAAGCAGAAGATTTAAAACTTTGTATATATCGCCTTTTGGCTTGTGAACTCAAAAAGAAAAAGAAAGAATACAGACAACATGAACATATACAATGCACGGCTTTGCAGCAAGATGGCTGGCTTGATTGTTGATGCTGCACTAATTTTCATCCTACAAAATATTTCCCAAAAAGTTCGACTATAACAACAGAAATTCTGCATGAGGTTGCGCAGAACCTGAAGCCTCCTCTTCTCAAGAGATGCTTCTCCAATGTAGTCAACCCGGGATTCCTCTGCACTATCGCAGCCAAAGCTTCATAGCTTAATTTCTACAGTATATGCCTGAAAAACAGCACCAGCAATTAGATCTAGCTGAGATAAGAAAAATATTAGGCCTGATGTGAACTTATTCACAGGTGGAAAGGATAAAGACGATGAATGCAGACAAAAAGAAATTTGGACCACACTCCCAATCAATCACGTTAGCAGATCTGCTAGAGATTATTGGATGCTTTTGAAATGGATATCAATATCTGAATTATTTATGTTTTGGAAAAGAAGTTGAGCTAATCTATTTCACACTTTCAGTTACACAAATGAAAGGCATAGATGATATGACACAAATGTTTTCAACTTAACAAAGAGGATACACAGAGTAAAAGTTGGCTGTAATCAACCATATGTGTTCAAGGGCAGATCATCAAAGTTGAAATGTGTCGCAATCATAAGCCAATTAATTTAATACAGTGTGTGTTGAGGTGCCACACGCTGTGATTTTGTGGAGCAGATGTCACTGAAATACTAAAGACAAGTGAAAGGGGACTGAATATATATATGCTAGCGTCAAGTTGAAGAATGTAAGAAATGGGTACCAACTAAGAACCCAGCCATATGTAGAGAACCAAAGCAGATTTCAGAAAGGTACAAACAAAACAAACCTGTCAAAGGAGTCAGTGCTTTGATGAACATAGCTGGTGATACTATTTAAGAGGAATGATCACATCCAGATTCGTCGCAACTCGCCATCCTTTGGGATAGGCAAGATTCTCAGATCCAAATGGCACATGCCAGTTCATTATTTGAGAGCAGTCAGCGGGTATGCCTTCCATCTGGCTTTCATCCTCCACTAGTTGCTCTATGAACGTGGTTACCTGCAAAGTAACAACCATATATCTCAGATGCGGTACATATGCAGAAAGGCATTGTAAACAAAGTCCAAACAAAGTATGCAGAAAAGCTGCCCATTCAGGAGGTCGCCATGTGTTTGATGGCTAATCAGCAATTTGAAAGTCTTATTTTATTCCACTGCAGCCATTTTATAATGGTGAAATTAAACATATCCAGCATTGCATAACAGTCAGAGAGTAGATCAGTCGTCTATGTTATGTAAGTACTTTGCAAAACGGATAAGAGTACCTAGTATCCAAGAGCAGTAGGAACATAGGAATATACTAACTCAGCAGTCAGAATATCAGAAAACAGAAACAGCAAACTTACTTGAAAACCTTCTTTCACTGTGTCCGGATGCCGGATTGAATTCCATGCCAAATGGGACCGGAGTTTGGGGTCCCAGAGCATGGTGCTGTTGAACGCGAAACCTGACATAGCAGCATGAAATCTACGGAGCTTGCTGACATGCTCACTTGTGTGCCACCCCACAACTTGGTTCTGTTTACACACAGGGCCTTCCAGCACCACACCATCCTTTCTGTTTTCAGAGATCACTGGCACAGGCCATGTGCCGAACCTCCTAATCATGAGAGGAGTTTGCATTAAGTCAACAGCAGGATTCATATATATATGAAGCATCCAATTTTCTCAACAAACATAGAATATCATATTTCACTGCTGCAGGGTCTAATGTTGGCATGTTACTAGTTTTTTTTTTTTGGGAGTATAAAACCAACATTCTTGAGCTGAAAGGTAATACTAGAATGAATTACCAGTGATGAACTCCTACAAAGCAAAACAGTGAAGCTGCTGAATCTGTCTGAGACAAGAAAAATGGTAAGAACTTTTGAGTCCTATGTTCAGTATATAAGCAGCAGTATTCGCAATTCCTTAGATAGATAGAAAAAGAAAAGGTACCAATTTTTCAGTCGATTCAGACAGCATAACAGGAAAAGGTGGCCCTTTCACTAGAATTAGACAGCAAGCAAACACCCTTTGCTGCCTCCCCTTTGCAATCGGATAGAATTCCAGAGGCTGAATGAAATCTTGTTGGATAAGGGCAACCGCAAATCATTAATTCAATTCAAGGTACTCGTAAATATTCAGTCTGTTCGTTTCGGCTTATTCGCTCGTATCTGATTTATAATCCACGGTTTAAACAGTATTTTTCTCCCGCCCCGAATCAGCCAGCCATGTCTTATAAGCCAATTCAGCACAGGCTGATTGTACCGGCTAGTACGAAATCATTCATCATCAAAGATGGGACCTTTAATTTGACAGGTGATGCGGTAACTGATTGAATGCGGAGGGAAGAGGCGAGAATTGATTAATGGCGGCGGGGCAGATAGAGAGAAAATGAGCAAGCAAGGAAGCACTAGCAGTACCTGACTTGGCGCAGGCGTTTGAAGAGGTCGAGGGAGTAGACGCCCTCCTCGTCGGCGAAATAGACAATGCCGTCGAGGCGGTGGTTCTCGATGAGCTCGAGCGCGGCATTCATCTGGTGCGGTCGGAAGCGGAGCGCGCCGTCGTCGGAGTCGGAGGCGTTGAGCTTGTCGCAGCAGCCGACGTAGCGGTGCATGACGGTGGTCCCCCTTAGCGCGGCGGCGGCCTCGGGCGTGGGCTTGCCGGCCTCGACGACGAGCCAGAGCAGGGGCGGGTCGACGAGGCGCAGCGTGTGGCCCATCCGGCTGAGGTAGTATGCCTGCGCGGCGCGCGCGCGCGTGGGCGTGACGACAACCAGCAGCTTGTTCCTGTCGGCGTCGGAGGATTCGTCGTCGTCGTGGAGGCGGACGATGGGGAGCTGGTGGTGGGGGAGGAGGACGGTGGGGTTGTTGGGGGAGGACGGGCGGAGGTGCGGCGTCTGGTGGGGGAGGTGGGAGAGGAAGTGGAGCAGGCCGAGGAAGGAGCCGAGCAGGAAGAAGGCCGCGAACCGCGGCAGCGGGCGGCGGGTGAAGAAGAGGAACGGGTGCGGGTAGCCGCCGTGGTGGTGGGTCCGGGGGGAAGAGGAGGAGGAGGAGGAGGAGGAGGAGGAGGAGGAGTGGCGGAGCGGCGAGGAGGGCGGGGAGGAGGTGGCGAACGGGTGGTGGTGCCGCAGCAGGTGCTGCTTCGCCGGCGAGTGCGGCCGGCGGATCGACGCCATTATTGTTGTTCGTTGCGTAGATTGTTGGCGGATGAGGGGCCGAGGGAGGGAGGGAGGGAGTCGACAGGAGCTGAGCTGGGTGATGCCGCTGCCCTGGTGGAAGGGGGAGGGGAATCAGCAACAAGTAGTAGGGAGGGAGGGAGGAATAATCATGGCGCGAATGGCGCGGGGATGGATGGATGGATGGATGTTGAAGTCAGCAGGAGTTGGGCTGCGGACCGGACGGAGCGAGGTGGTGAGCAGAGAGGGAGGTTCGGTCGGGGTTGGTGGCGTGGGGTAGGGGGGTGTTGAGGAGAGAGATGCGAGGAGGAAGGCCGGGGAAGAGGTTTGCTGCCGTCGCCCCTGGGTCGGAGGTGGCCGTGGACCAAGAAAAGCAAAGCAGAGCAAGGAAGGAACAGGAACAGGAGAAGAAGGAAGCTGCAGACGACGCGCGAGGAAGGAAGACGACGTCACCAAATTCGTGGCGGCGTACATCAGCAGGCTGGCTACTGTCTGTTTTAGCTCAAAGTTAACTCTGCTTTATTTTCCTGATTCTATTCTTGATCCTGGTAGGAGGACGAGTACTTAACAATTGCCATTTTTTCGAACTTGGGTTGAAATAAAATACTACGCAACTGGTTTAACCAGGAGTCTGGGTCTGTTGATGAAGACAAAAAACCAAAACCTGGAGGGAGTTGACTATTGCCTTGTTCACGTGGCTACAGGTACTTTTCGTTGGCTGAAAAAAGTACGAGTTATAAGCCAGGACGCATGCATGCATTTTTATTTGCACTACTACTAAATAAATACTACTAGTATATTTTATTTTGTACGAGTAATAATCCGAATATAATAAATAAACGGACGCGTATTGTATGCGTGCATGGGGTGGCGGCAGAATTACAAACGACCTACTGGCGGCTGCTGCTCCGTCTGATCCAAGTGTGACCAAGTACAAAGCCGCGGCGACAGCTCCGTAGCAACCGTGTTTAGGTAGGGCGGTGCGGCGACAGCTCCTTACGTCCGCGTCTATTGGCTTCAGGCACACGTTAACCGACTATTATTCTTACGGTCGCGACTCACACGACTCAGCAAATGTTGACTTCCAACATCAAGCTGGGTGGCCTCACACGAATATTTCTATGGCCAAAATATTTACGCGTAAGGAGTATTAATTGCACTACCACTTAAGCTTTCGAAATGTTTGCACGGTGGAAGCATAAAAACTCCAACAAAACTCAGCACAACTTCACTCCAAGTCTGTACAAGTGCCACTGGGAAAAAAACATATCAAATTAGACCAAATTTTAAAAGAATTTCTACTACTCACCACCCCCTCCTTCCACTTCCCCTACAAAACATCAGGAAACCCACGTTTCTAGCTTCGTCTCTTTCTCTCTCTATATATAGGGGATTTATCATCGCATCTCGTGCGTAAGGACTTACAAGTTAACAATAATAAGGACATGCTCCTTAGATGGATTTCAAACTTGCCTAACCAAAACTAAGACATGCCTAAAAAAGTTTTAGCCATCATTGGTTTATTAACAAAAAAAAAACTGGCACGCCAATGTTTATGGCTAAAATCTTGGTTAGTCAGTAGAGGGAAAATTGCTCGTTGCCAACACTCAACTGAATCCATGCCTACATTTCTTTTTGTCTCTGATAACTTAGTTTAGCAAGCATAAGTTTTGGCTTGCCATTATTTTGGTTGGGCAAGTTTTTAGAACCCACCCAAGTCTACAAGGAGAGATGTTGGGTGGTTTTCATCAATACTAGAACAGCAACATATTTACTACGATTGCAATTTTGTTTATCTAAATTACCATCTCTTCTTAATAAAACTCTTTTTACATAATAAAACCCATATCTTTAGGAGAGGCTCCAATCTTCAAATATAACCTGATGTTGTTCAGGCCTAAATTATCTTATTACTATTATTAAATACGCCAACTGTCCTAAACTCAATTTCCGATGGGCTCTCCTGGTTGCGTGGCAAGCCTGTTTTAATGTGATACATGAGCCTTGCATGCAGAATGACACATTGATGAATCTTCCGGTCCTGTTATTCAAAAGGTGTCTCTCCATTCTCCAACGAGGAGCCCAAAATAATTTAGTTCTTTACAATATCAAGGAGAAAACTAGTGGAACGGGTTCTCAAGCCCAAGTGTAGCGGCTGAGCCTAATAGGAATACAAATGTCACACTATACGAATCCTTTTCCTCCCCATTCTCCTGCCTTGTCTTGGTATTTGCGATATCAATCCCAATGAATTTCATGTAGTTTTTCTTTAAATTTGGTTTTTGTAGAGGACATCTTAGAAGACTGAACTTCTTGTATTCTTCTCTCCCCCTAACCGCCCCCCCCCCCCCCCCCCCCCCCCTCCTCATCTTTAATGTTATTGTCAAATCAGAAAAGTTATGTCCTATCGTGCCACTATATGTAATGTTTTGTGTGGAATTTTAAAAATAACCTATGCATCTGTTGAATTAAAAAAATGATGCTTGATACAACGACTTCCAAAATGTTTCTTTGGAAAATGATTTTAGGTAAAATCGTACACTAGTAGAATGATTTTGTTTTTGCAAAAGAAAAATAAGACTCTTTTGATTTTTTTTTGTCGATCCCATACGAGGACCTAGAGATCTTCAAATCTAATCTTGTAATGTTCCAAATAGATGGTAAAATCAAGCATAATCCATGTTGTTAGTACCTAGCATCATAGATTTTGTAGTCTTTAAATGGTTCTTTTTCAAAAATGCTATATTTGAGTATTTGATTAAGATGTTTAACTCCAAAATGTTCTCCAAGAATCTAGGGAAAACATCTAAATTAGTATTTTGTCATGTAATTTTTCAGCATACAAGCTCAAATGAAATCTAAAGTTCTCTAACAAAGTGCATAACGTGATAAAATACAAATTTTTGGACCATGGATTTACATATTTTTGGATTCTATGAAAGGTTTTGGGCTAAACACATTAACCCAAAACTCAAATATAGCATTATATTTTCAAGCTACAAATATATGATGCTAGATACAACTAAAATGACTCGTGTTTGATTTTAACATCTATTTATACAAATTTTTAGAACCCCTAGTAGGTCCTTCGTATCAAATCGAGAAACTATATTACAAAAAGCTAATATGCCTTCCAAAAGCCATTTATGGGAAAAAAACGAATTTAAAAGTTGTATAAGAATATTAATTTTCTCTATATAAAACTAATAGTATAATTTATTTTTATTTTTCTTCTACAAAGATGAAATCATTTTACTGGTGTACAGTTTCATCTAAAGTTGTTTTTCCATAGGAACCGATGTTTGGAAATCGCTGCACCAGGGGACGACATCAAATTGTTTTTTGAAGTTCTTTATTTTTGAAGGGAAGGGGGATTATATTAAACTCGGTACCATAAATCCCTAAATTACACATGAATTTTTTTAAATGAAAATACATAATATTCTATCCAGATTCTTACATCGTCTTCTTCTCCGATGGTTTCCCACGAACGCAGGACCCAAAGTGTAGTCTTTATGCCAAATTCAATGACAAACCCTAAAATATTGGACATGCCGCAAGATCCAACACTCTATGTCATGCATATTTCTGTAATTTTTTTAAAAAAAACGGTAGATCACTCTCCGAAACGGCAAGACACTAGCTACTCTTTGTCTCAATAACCAGATGGTCTTTTTTTGTAATATAATATGAAAGGAGAGAAAAAAAAAAGGTGTGTAAAAGAGATAACGCCCAAGAGAAAAAGATGATAGCTCTATATGCACAAATCGCTCAGCAGGTGGAAACGGAATGATATACAGAAAGCCTAGACAGTTAGCTGTACTCCAAAGTCCAAAGTACGATCCAAAGGTGAGGCCCATGCAGGCCCCTCAGCTCCGTTTTTTTTTTTTTTTTTTTTTTTTTGGAACGGGCTCGTCATTCGTTTTCCTGCATGATATGATCAGGAAACATAGAAAAATCTTCTAAAAAAAGGAAACATAGAAAAAAAAGGTACAGAATTGCTTAAAAAAAGAAAAAAGGTACAGAAAAATAGGGAACTGGAAAGCAGATTGACCAGGGTACGATAAAAACGTAATACAAAATAAGTGCCATTAACTTAATTATAAAATATATTTTCATTGTAAATCTAGTTAATGACTTAAATGTTACTAACACTGTATACATAAGTTGCATCCTTTTTAGTATGAACGAAGGAAGTAAATGTCTAAGATGACTAAACCTTGCTTCATCTAAACGATAATGATTCTTCACGGGTGTCTGTCCCGTGACTCCGTCCGAACGCGGCTTGACCTGCGTAGGACCGGCTCCCATCTCTGTAAAAAAACCCACTCCGCTCATCCTCCAGCCCCCTTCCCTCACCGTGGCTTTCGTTCCATCGGACGCGGCGTGCCTCTACTTGAGCAGCGTCCCCGCCCCCGCACACGCCGCGCCCCTCCCGTGTCACGCCCCTGGCCGTGCGCGCCCCCCGGTTGCGCTGTGCTCCATCCCTCGCCGTGCCTCCATTCACTATCGCGCCCCACTCCGAGATCCGTAGCGGTGAGATCCGAGCGCCTCCATCCTTCTCCGGCGCCAGCTCGTGCAAGACCGGCGGCCTTCTATCTACTGTCGCGCCCCCACTCTGAGACCCAGAGCGGCAAGACCCGGAACGGCGAGATCCGAGCGCCTCCATCCTTCTCCAGCACCAGCTCGTGCAAGACCGGCGGCCTTCCATCCACTGTCGCGCTCCACTCCGAGATCCAGAGCGGTGAGATCCGAGTGCCTCCATCCTTCTCCTGCGCTAGTTCGTGCAAGACCGACGGCCTTCCATCCACTGTCGCGCCCCATTCTGAGATCTAGAGCGGCGAGATCCGAGCGCCTCCATCCTTCTTCGGTGCCAGCTCGTGCAAGACCAGCGGCCTTCCCCCCCCCCCCTCTCTCTCCACACCGATGAACCTCCATTCACCCAAGTAGGAAGAAGATGTTGCGCTGATTCAGCATGCTGCACAGGTATGTTTCAAGTGTTTCAGGTGTTTCATACGCGTGTTGCAAGTGTTTCATCTAGATATTGTAAGTGTTTCATATGCATGTTGTAAGTGTTTCAGGTGCTTCATATGCATGTTGTAGTTGTTTCATATGGTTGTTGCAAGTGTTTTATTTGAATGTTGCAAAAGTATATCGGGGGATGTTACATGTGTTGCAATGGATACAAATATATGTTGGAAGTGTATGTTTCTAGTGTTTCAGCTATTCCAGATGGATGTTGCAACTGTTTTATTTGGATGTTGCAAAGTAGATCTGGATGTTCCATGTGTTACAATGGCTTTACATGCATGTTGCAAATTTATGTTCCAAATGTTTCATTTGTTTTCATACGCATGTTGCAATTGTTTTCCTTTGAATGTTCCAAAACTAGTTTTGAAGGTTGCAAAAGTACATCTGCTTTTCAAATTCCTGCGTGCGCGTGCAAAATAGAGCGAGTGGAACCACATTCGCACGTGGAAAGGAGTAGACGGGACAGTCCCATAGGGCCCCCACGTGCGTGCATCGGAGCAGGCGAGCGGATCTGCTGTGTGTTCGAGTGGACGGGGTGGAGCAGGGAGCTACGTCCGGACGTCCCGTCCGGATGTTCGGGCACTAGGTGTTCCGTTATCTAAAGAAAGACAACAATTGTTTTGGTTAGGTTGCCAGATTTAGATCTCCTCCTTGCAACATTTAGCGCCCATAGGCATCTAAACTTATAACCATCCAATCAACCAAGTATATAGTGACGAAATGAGAGCAAATTAGAGGGGTGCTCTTGCCTTATGGGTGCATTTGGAACATGCTATATATAGTGAAAAATAGGTGTAAGGAAAATGGACCCAATACCCATTTACTTTAGATTTTGGTGTTTGATGACCAACACAACCAAGTTGGATTAATGAATTTGCAAGTGATTGTTTTGTAGTTCAATAGGGTGCAAGACGTGACTTGGATGAAGGTGACGTGATGATCCGATGATCAACACCATAAGCAAGACCCTAGGAGCATAAGAGAAGACTGGACGCTAAGTACTAAAATCGACCGGACGCACCGATGGTACTGTTCATCATCACTGGCAACATATTCAGTACTAATCGGATGCTGGCGGCAAATCGACCGGACACAGAACTGCAGCGTTTGATCGAGTATAGAAAGGTTCCAGAGCGGCGAAATTGCGACCGGATGTGTCTAGTGGCATGTGACCGGACACTGGCAGCGTCCGATTAGTTGATCATGGCTCTAACGGTCGGGACGACCGGACGCATCCGGTCAGGACGTGATCAGCGTCCGGTCAGTAGCAGAAAAGCGGGATTTCGTCCCCAACGGCTACTTTCTCAATGGGGCTTATAAATAGACCCCCCCAACCGGCCATTTGAAGTGAGTGGAGCTGAGGAAACATATTAAGAGTGTTGATACACCATTTTAGTGATCTCCACTTGCATAGTGCTTAGTGATTCATTAGATGATTAGCGTAGATGCTTTGCGAAGTGCTTAGGTTGATTAGACCACCGCTTAAGCGATTGCTCTAGGTTTAGGCCTAGTATTTAGTGAGGTTTGTATACCTCTTACCACACGGTGCTTGCGTGCACCATTGTTGTGCATGGGGAAGGCCCGAGGCTATCCACAGAGTTACCCGACCGGGAGCTTGGCTCTTGCGAGGGGCTCCAACGAGGACTAGGAGGAAGCATGCGTGCTTCTCCATACCTAGGTAAAAATATCAGAGTCATCAATGGGAGTTTGCATATCTCTACCTTACTCTTTAGCTTCTGCATTTACATTGATTGTATTACTCCTTTTACGGTAGGGATAGCAACACACTAGCAAAACCATATGCACACATTTAGATATTTTATCTTTTGCATAGGTTTTACTAAGGTTAGTAAAAGAGGCCATAATTTAGAAGTAGATTTTTAAGTTGCCTAATTCACCCCCTCTTTTAGGCGTCATGGTCCCCTACAAGTAGTATCAGAGCCAGTTGGCTCAATTTAGACCTTTGGCTTAACCATCGTTGAGCCGACGCTATTTAGAGTGGTTGGGATGGATACCTCTAGGCCTCCATACTTTGATGGCACTAACTTCCCCTATTATAAAGCTAGAATGGCTTGCCACCTTTAGGTAGTTGATTTGGGTGTTTGGAGAGTCACTCATGACAGGATGAAACCCATTAAGAATCCCAATAAACCCACAAAGAGTGAAGAAAAAGAAATGCATTTTAATACTAGAGCTAAAAATTGCTTGTTTGAATCTTTTAGCATGGATGTTTTTAACCAAGTGTTCACTTTAAATATGGCACATGAAATTTGGTTAAAACTTCAAGAGCTCCATGTGACACATCTAATGTTCATGAGCAAAAACATTGTCTAGCTGAAAGCTCTAGTTTGGTTTTGGTAAATTGATGAAATCCTAAGTACTAACCTAGTTTATCAAGTGATCATAAGATAGGTAGCACATTCCAAGTGGTGAAGCAAATGAAGATCATGATATGATAATGGTGATGCCATGGTGATGATCAAGTGCTTAGATTTGAAAAGAAGAAAGAGAAAAATAAAAGGATCAAGACAAAGGTATAAATGGTAGGAGCCATTTTGTTTTGGTGATCGAGAGACTTAGTGTGATCACATTTAGGATCGATAGTCATACTATTAAGAGGGTGAAACGCATATCAAATGTTCTCCAAGAATCTAGGGAAAACATCTAAATTAGTATTTTGTCATGTAATTTTTCAGCATACAAGCTCAAATGAAATCTAAAGTTCTCTAACAAAGTGCATAACGTGATAAAATACAAATTTTTGGACCATGGATTTACATATTTTTGGATTCTATGAAAGGTTTTGGGCTAAACACATTAACCCAAAACTCAAATATAGCATTCTATTTTCAAGCTACAAATCTATGATGCTAGATACAACTAAAATGACTCGTGTTTGATTTTAACATCTATTTATACAAATTTTTAGAACCCCTAGTAGGTCCTTCGTATCAAATCGAGAAACTATATTACAAAAAGCTAATATGCCTTCCAAAAGCCATTTATGGGGAAAAATGAATTTAAAAGTTGTATAAGAATATTAATTTTCTCTATATAAAACTAATAGTATAATTTATTTTTATTTTTCTTCTACAAAGATGAAATCATTTTACTGGTGTACGGTTTCATCTAAAGTTGTTTTTCCATAGGAACCGATGTTTGGAAATCGCTGCACCAGGGGACGACATCAAATTGTTTTTTGAAATTCTTTATTTTTGAAGGGAAGGGGGATTATATTAAACTCGGTACCATAAATCCCTAAATTACACATGAATTTTTTTAAATGAAAATACATAATATTCTATCCAGATTCTTACATCGTCTTCTTCTCCGATGGTTTCCCACGAACGCAGGACCCAAAGTGTAGTCTTTATGCCAACTTCAATGACAAACCCTAAAATATTGGACATGCCGCAAGATCCACTCTATGTCGTGCATATTTCTGTAATTTTTTTTAAAAAAAACGGTAGATCACTCTCCGAAACGGCAAGACACTAGCTACTCTTTGTCTCAATAACCAGATGGTCTTTTTTTGTAATATAATATGAAAGGAGAGAAAAAAAAAAGGTGTGTAAAAGAGATAACGCCCAAGAGAAAAAGATGATAGCTCTATATGCACAAATCGCTCAGCAGGTGGAAACGGAATGATATACAGAAAGCCTAGACAGTTAGCTGTACTCCAAAGTCCAAAGTACGATCCAAAGGTGAGGCCCATGCAGGCCCCTCAGCTCCGTTTTTTTTTTTTTTGGAACGGGCTCGTCATTCGTTTTCCTGCATGATATGATCAGGAAACATAGAAAAATCTTCTAAAAAAAGGAAACATAGAAAAAAAAAAGGTACAGAATTGCTTAAAAAAAGAAAAAAGGTACAGAAAAATAGGGAACTGGAAAGCAGATTGACCAGGGTACGATAAAAACGTAATACAAAATAAGTGCCATTAACTTAATTATAAAATATATTTTCATTGTAAATCTAGTTAATGACTTAAATGTTACTAACACTGTATACATAAGTTGCATCCTTTTTAGTATGAACGAAGGAAGTAAATGTCTAAGATGACTAAACCTTGCTTCATCTAAACGATAATGATTCTTCACGGGTGTCTGTCCCGTGACTCCGTCCGAACGCGGCTTGACCTGCGTAGGACCGGCTCCCATCTCTGTAAAAAAACCCACTCCGCTCATCCTCCAGCCCCCTTCCCTCACCATGGCTTTCGTTCCATCGGACGCGACGTGCCTCTACTTGAGCAGCGTCCCCGCCCCCGCACACGCCGCGCCCCTCCCGTGTCACGCCCCTGGCCGTGCGCGCCCCCCGGTTGCGCTGTGCTCCATCCCTCGCCGTGCCTCCATTCACTATCGCGCCCCACTCCGAGATCCGTAGCGGTGAGATCCGAGCGCCTCCATCCTTCTCCGGCACCAGCTCGTGCAAGACCGGCGGCCTTCTATCTACTGTCGCGCCCCCACTCTGAGACCCAGAGCGGCAAGACCCGGAACGGCGAGATCCGAGCGCCTCCATCCTTCTCCAGCACCAGCTCGTGCAAGACCGGCGGCCTTCCATCCACTGTCGCGCCCCACTCCGAGATCCAGAGCGGTGAGATCCGAGTGCCTCCATCCTTCTCCTGCGCTAGTTCGTGCAAGACCGACGGCCTTCCATCCACTGTCGCGCCCCATTCTGAGATCTAGAGCGGCGAGATCCGAGCGCCTCCATCCTTCTTCGGTGCCAGCTCGTGCAAGACCAGCGGCCTTCCCCCCCCCCCCCCCCCCCTCTCTCTCCACACCGATGAACCTCCATTCACCCAAGTAGGAAGAAGATGTTGCGCTGATTCAGCATGC